>NC_069503.1:1110040737-1110388237 GCF_027579735.1 Bombina bombina
GGTCTCCCTGGGGGACATTGCATATTTTTATGCAATTTCGGCAGTATATAGAAAACTGGCATGACAGGAAATTTAGGATACATAAATTTGAACTCATTTTGACTAATTGTTCCCTTACTTCTAGCATCATTAAGTATCCTAAACAAAGAATTTTGAGTATGTGCAAGTGGGTTACTGCTTAGCTTTTCATATTGGTTCTTGTCATGAAGTTGGCGCTTAACTTCATTAACATATAAATGCTCATCAAGAATTACCAGATTCCCCCCCTTATCAGCGGGCTTCATCACCAGACCTCTAGCCAACATCAGTTCTTTTAAAGCCTTCCTCTCTCTAGGCTCCAAGGTATCACTCTCCTGTCGTGGTGTTAGATTTTCAATCTCTTTCTCCATTTTTTTAACAAACAGGTTGACCGCTGGGACCAAAGATAGAGAAGGCATAAATTCTGACTTAGGTTTGAATACGTATTTTTGGTCTGTTATACTTGTGCTAGGTGGATTTTCTATTGTGAGTTCTTGCTCATTTTCTGCCAGGAGTGACTCCAAATCACTAAGGGCTATTTGGTCTCTTAGGTCTAAATTGCTAGTACTATCTGATTTTGATCTCATAATTACTGATAGCACTAAACAATTCTCGGTGCAAGAAAATAAAGTCTTTGATATAAGATTCTGTTTCAATTGCAAGTCTGAGGGGGTGGTCTATCTCTTACGGTGTTCGTGCCCGGTCTTTTACGTTGGAAAAACTAAGAGGATGGTAAAGGACCGGGTACAAGAGCACAGAGATGACATCCTCTACTCTAGAGACACAAATGTTGCTAGACATTTCTGTGATATGCACAACAGCAACATAGATTCCTTAAAATTCATAATCATTGACAAAGGGATTACGAATGGACGAGGTGGTAACAACAATAAAGTCCTTTTACAGAAAGAGACTAAATGGATATATAGGCTGGGGACAAGATTACCAGTAGGTCTAAATGATAAATTGGAATATATAAGCTTTCTATAAGAAAGCAAAACAAATCTGACAGGATGCTTGCCATTTATTTTGTTGTAATTTCTGGGTGCAAATAGAGCTAAGACGTTACCTAGGAATGAGGGTGAAAGTTTAAAATGTTTGCTCAATAATGAAGATTTTTCATTCCTTGCACAATTTGAAAGTAGAATTTAAAATAAATGTTGCAATTTATTTGTATGTAAATATCCCTTTAAGGGCCCCTGGCTATTCACAGGATACAGTTCTCTAACGAAATGTGGGCGAGACTGTGTATGAGAATCACCTGTGAGTAATCAGGTATGCCCTATAAAGAGGATGTCCGGTATGGATTCAGTATGCCCTGATGAACCCCTGGGACACATGCTCTGGAGGGGGGTGAAACGTGCACTATGTGTATTACACCTTGGATAAGCTAAATACTGTCTGAGGTATCTGTGGTGATACATTAAAGCGGAAGTCTCAATCCAGCATTTAATAAAGCCTATACTGCTGTCTTTGGAAGTATCCTAATAAACAGAACAAGCCTGGGAGTTGTGCATCTGCGCTGAAACAATAGCGCATGGATGTCGTATCTGTGAACTGATTTTAGGAGTCGACTTTTGGAGCCTGAGGACAGCTTATAATAAGCGGTGCTTTATTTCCCAAGTACTTTCACTTGTCAACAAGAAAGCTTGATACCCATCGTGGGTGTCCTGACAAGGAGATACAGAGTTGCGGTTGGTCTATTCTCACTTGGTTTCTCCTGGACCAATGGATACAGATTCAGGTAATAGGAACCAATTGGAGTTGCAGTGACGAGCTGACCACCCCCACTGGGGATTACGTCACACGCCGAGGAATCACGGATCAGCAAGGAAAAGCACCATCGCAACTATACTTTGGAAGATAAGTACTGTCTTAAAATTATACAAATTGTGGATCGGTTTTTTGACCTAGTGTGCAGCAGATCCTGTTGCGGTCTATTATCTACCGACACATGCTGTGTATTTTCAGTATATGGCTTTCATATATACACTAAACAGTGGTAAAATGGACTGTTAAGTTGTTCTTGTTCATTTTCAATATGGTATGCTGTGAGTCTGACATTTTAGGATAATTTAGTAGTGTCTTGTATTTAGACATTTTTACATATGTTATCCTATAGTCTTGTATTTCTTTAGTCTGCATACGTATGCATAGGGATAGAGATTTTTTGATAGCTTTATGTACTGCTTTTGTTTTGAATTTGTATTTTAAATTGTAAGAAGTTCCTCTAACTACTGCAGCCCGGAGGAACAGATTAAACACTGAATGTGAAGTGGGACAGTCAAATAAAGAAATTGGATTGTTTCAAAATAACTTTTCGTGTGCTTTTTTTATCCCTTGCTTTTTTTGGGACATTTACAGATGCCCCAATATTTGTCTACCTTTTTGTTTGTTTAAATTTATTATTCAAGGGTAGCACCGAATATTAAATATACAGCAATATTTTCTACTCTCTCTACTTTCTTAAATTTCTTTATCATACAATATATATCCCCTTTAATTCGGCCTCACTAGTTAGCCTAAGCCAAAATATGTCCTTGCTTATGTTTTAACATACTTATCTTTGGCACACAGACACAAGCAATTCCTTTCAGATTTTCCTATCTGATCTCTGTCATATGTGTATATGATTTCCTCTCTGCTAGCAAGATTATAGACTAGCGTGCAGAGACCCAATATCTGTTATATTCTTTGTGTTACCACCGTGTTAAAATTATCTTTTGATTTGGTATTGACCAGAGTGTATTTCTGTGTAAATGAACTATCTAAACGGACAGTATTTTCTTTGTCAATCAATGAAAACATTTCCAGGGAAACTGAAAGATTGAAATGGACAAAAGTTCTAGAAATAAAATGCATGTATCATACAAAGACATGATAGTTGCAAGTTTTCAAAATTCCTTAAATCCCTTAAAGAGAAGAACCTGTTTGGAGATGGTTATGTTATGGATTTATGTCTCTTTATTAAACATCTCAATTTTTGTGTAGAAATACTTTTTTGCATTAATATTATTTGCCCTTTGCCCAAGCACTTCATTGACCGTAGAAAGACCCTAAGCAGTATTTTTCGTTTTGTTTTTAAATACAACTATAAGTATTAAAAAAGTAATGTTTATTTGAAATGATATGCTTAGTTCAAAAATACTGAACTCTATTAAAGATTGTGTTTTTTAAGATGCTTCTGTTTCAGAAAGGTAGATCATATTGAAATGTGACAGTTATTTGTTTATTTAAGGGGTGTCTTTCATGTGACTGTCATGGCAACAGCAACCATAGGTTAGTGGAAAATAGGAGAAGGGTTTTGGGAGCTTTATCTCATATACAATACAACAGACAATTCTCTGCTTTTGTATTAGTAGTTTTGTGTCACAATTACATTTTAGCAACTTTCTGTCATAAGAGTGCTCGTTTGAAAGGGGTAAGCTCCACTTTCCTAATATGGGAAAGATTTGTGGGCTTTGTAATTCATAATTAAATTTTTGCCCAGTTCTCAGTGGTGTCAGGCAATGTTTCTCAACCACTGTCCTCAAGTACCACCAACAGGCCAGGTTTCCATTATAGCTGAACCAGTGCACAGGTGAAGTAATCAGCTGATCAGTAACCATGGTTACTAACCTGCTCTAACCCATCAGCTGATTATTTCACCTGTGCATTTTTTCAGCTAAAATAAAAACCTGGCCTGTTGGGGATACTTGAGGGCTGCGGTTGAGAACAATGGTGTAAGGGATGGAAACCTTTCATGATTCCATACACAAAAAAAATAATTAAATAGTTAAAGTATTAGAAGATATTAAAACTGTTTTTACAAAGCTTAAACTAGATAAGCCTAGATGATAATGCATATGAAACCTAAAGGGACGGTCAAGTAAAAATTAAACTTTCATGATTCAGATACGGCAGGCAATTTTAAAGAACTTTCCAATTTACTTTTATCATCAAATTTGCTTTGCTAAACCTAGGTAGACTCATATGCTAATTTCTAAGCTGTTCTAAGAGTTATTTATGAGTCAGCACTGTTTGGCTAAAATGCAAGTCTGCTAAAAGAATTGAGATAAGGGGCAGTCTGCAGAGGCTTAGATACACGGTAATCACAGAGGTAAAAATCTCTAGTTTTGTCTATGCTCAGTTATTGTTAAATAATTTTATTAATCACAGGGAAATATCTCTGTAATACATTTTGAAACATTCTATTTTAAATGGAAGATTTTTTTTTACTGTAAGTTTACTATGAGTTCCCTTTAAAGGGACATAAAACCTAACATGGATATACACATAGACAGGGTTGCCATATTGCAGCTTTGAGGGGAGACAGATATGAAAAATACATGGAACATTATAATGGAACATTATTAAAACATTTCTCTAAACAGCCCCTGAAATATGTGTCCTCCCTTAAAGCGGCAGTATGGCACCCCTACACGTAGATACATTTCAGATTTAAACAGAAGCATTATTGCAGTTCATGTGTATTAGTAAAAATGTATTTGGTAAACATTATTACTGTTTCAGTGATAGATTTAATTGGAAAGCATATGTACTTATGCTCCATTCACCTGCTGCGCTTGCGCAGACAGCACTCAGTTTGCTGATGACTGATACATGACACTGTTGGCTCTCTGGGCAAGAACAAGAATGAATTTGGGTTACATCCCTTTAATTTTTGGAGGATTATTTAAATTGTCATGAAACCCCACATTTCTATTTTAGATAGATTCAGATAGATTATAAATTTGAAAAAAAATCTTTCCAATTTTTTTAAAATATACTTTGTTCTATTGGTATCCTTTGTTAAAAAGCAAGTAGGAAGGTTCAGGAGCGTGCCCATTATCAGAGTACTATTTGGCTACAGCTTTACAAAAATGTTTTTTTTAAAATGCTATATACTTTCCAGACCACTAGATGGCAGCAGTGTTTGTACAAACTGCTGTCATTTAGTGCTTCAAACGTGTGTGTGTGCAACCCACATAGCTATGTTATCGAACATAAATTACCATGAGAATGAAGACAATTTGATAACAGACGTGATTAGATTTTTTTTCAATGCTCTTTCTAAATAATAAAAGAAAAAGATATTAGGTTTTCATTCAAATGAGCATGTTTGTAATAGAATAGAATTAATATACTACAGAAAAAGAAGACAAAAGGAATTGATTGCAATGATGTTTCATGTCCAGTATTTTCAAATTGCTCATCAAAGTAAACTGGATGACCTGAAAAACCTATTTGCAGAATTTTATTAAGCATTTTAGTATGTTTATGTTTATTTTGTATGCAGAATGTTGTATAATACACAGAATTTACATTTTAGCTTCACATTTTAATCAATATTATTAGTTTTTATTACTGTTTTTGGCAATTGTTATTGGGTTTTATTACTGCCGTTATAATCTGAAGCATCAAGACAGATCTTTGCTAAATTTGCATTGTTTCCTTTTTTTGTACACAAAAAATAATTTGCTCCAATAAATTGCTTTTCACATTTTTTTGTGCTGCTTAATGTTTCATTTTTACTATATGCAGTTTTGTAAAGGTTTTATTATTCCATTTTAGAAGAGAAATTTATTTTCTATTTCATGCAAAAATTGTGATAGTGTACGCAGTATTATCTCTGACCACTAGATGGCACTTGTGTTTTGCTAATTTAATAAAACAAAACGTTATGTTTTAAAAGCTAGTATACATTTAGCACAACCACTGTCATTAAGGTAAACCTCAGAGCAGACAGTATCTAAATATGTCTATTAATAACAAAGCTATTAAACCAACAAGATATTTTATTATATTTGATAACCCAACATCAGTCTTTTTTTCTGTCATTCACTGTCAAGGCAGTTATATTTGTATTACTTAATGAGCTTATTAACTGAACATATAGGAAAAAAATATTTAAAGGACATTAAAGTCCATAGTATAAAAATTAAAGGGACTGTGAAGTGAGAAAAAAACTTTAGGGATTCATAAAGAACATGCAATTTTAAACAATTTCACAATTTACGTCTATTATCAAATTTGCTTTGTTCTTGCGTTAAAGTGGAAACCTTGGTTGGTTCATAGGAGCTCAGGAGCGTGCACGTTTCTTTAGCACTCTATGACAGCAGGGTTTGCTACAATGTATAACATTGCTACAAACCTTGGGGTCGATCCGATATAAAGTGTCGCCCGCAAAAGCCGGCGACGCCAATATTTACGCTGATTTGGTATCCTATATACGGCGTAACCTAGAAGTTACGCGCGTATATTTCTGCCGTCGCCCGTAGTTTTTTGGGCCATAGGCAGGTATACCAAACCAGCGCAGTTTGGTATCCAATATGCAGCGTAAGGACTTACGTGGCGAAAATGGAGAAAACTTACTCCATTTTCACCTCGCCACAAAAAGCAGCCGTAAGAAGCCTTACGCTGACTATTGGAGCCCCGTAACTCCCTAAACTGGCTGCTAAAATAAACCTAACACCTAACGCATGCGCAATGTCTATCTCCCTGTCAACCGCGATCTTCTAAAATAAACCTAACACCTAACGCATGCGCAATGTCTATCTCCCTGTCAACCGCGATCCACCCCCCCCCCCGAAATCCCTAATAAAGTTATTACCCCCTAAACCGCCGCTCCCGGACCCCGCCGCCATCTACATAAACTAACCCCCTACTGTGAGCCCCTAAAACCGCTGCCATCTACCTTATCTATCCCCTAATTAGAACCCCTTACACCGCTGTCATCTACCTTATCTATCCCCTAATCTGACCCCTTACACCGCCGCCACCTATATAAAAATTATAAACCCCTAATTTAATCTACCTACCCCGCCGCCAGCTATGTTATCTATATTAACCCTAAGTATATTATAGTTAATATAGTTATTACATTATATATATTAACTATATTAACCCTAATTATATTAGGGTTAATATAGTTAATATAGTTACTATAGTATTTATATTAACTATATTAACTCTATCTAACCCTAACACCCCTAACTAAATTTATATTAAATTAATCTAATTAATTTATAAACTAAAATATTCCTATTTAAATCTAAATACTTACCTATAAAATAAACCCTAAGATAGCTACAATATAATTAATAATTACATTGTAGCTATGTTAGGGTTAATATTTATTTTACAGGTAAATTGTTAATTATTTTAACTAGGTATAATAGATATTAAATAGTTATTAACTATTTAATATCTACCTAGTTAAAATAATTACCCAATTACCTGTAAAATAAATCCTAACCTAAGTTACAAATACACCTACACTATCAATAAATTTAATAAACTACAAACATCTATCTAAAAATACAATTAAATTAACTAAACTAAATTACAAAAAAAACAAACACTAAATTACAAAAAATAAAAAAAAGATTACAAGATATTTAAGCTAATTACACCTATTCTAAGCCCCCTAATAAAATAATAAACCCCCAAAATAAAAAAAATTCCCTGCCCTATTCTAAATTCAACAAATTTCAAAGCTCTTTACCTTACCAGCCCTTAAAAGGGCCTTTTGTGGGGCATGCCCCAAAGAATTCAGCTCTTTTGCATACAACAAATACAATACCCCCCCATTACAACCCACCACCCACATACCCCTATTCTAAACCCACCCAAACCCCCCTTAAAAAAGCCTAACACTACCCCCCTGAAGATCTCCCTACCTTGTCTTCACCACACCGGGCCGAACTCCTGATCCGATCCGGGCGATGTCTTCCTCCAAGCGGCAAAGAAGAATTCTTCCTCCGGCGATGTCATCCTCCAAGCGGCAAAGAAGAATTCTTCCTCCGGCGACGTCTTCCTCCAAGCGGCAGCAAAGTCTTCATTCTTCCGGCGGCATCTTCAATCTTCTTTCTTCGCTCCGCCGCTGCGGAGCATCCATCCCGGCCGACTGCTGAACTTGGAATGAGGTACCTTTAAATGACGTCATCCAAGATGGCGTCCGCCGAATTCCGATTGGCTGATAGGATTCTATCAGCCAATCGGAATTAAGTTAAAAAAATCTGATTGGCTGATTGAATCAGCCAATCAGATTCAAGTTCAATCCGATTGGCTGATCCAATCAGCCAATCAGATTGAGCTCGCATTCTATTGGCTGTTCATGAGGTACCTCATTCCAAGTTCAGCAGTCGGCCGGGATGGATGCTCCGCGGCGGCGGAGCGAAGAAAGAAGATTGAAGATGCCGCCGGAAGAATGAAGACTTTGCTGCCGCTTGGAGGAAGACGTCGCCGGAGGAAGAATTCTTCTTTGCCGCTTGGAGGATGACATCGCCGGAGGAAGAATTCTTCTTTGCCGCTTGGAGGAAGACATCGCCCGGATCGGATCAGGAGTTCGGCCCGGTGTGGTGAAGACAAGGTAGGGAGATCTTCAGGGGGTAGTGTTAGGCTTTTTTAAGGGGGGTTTGGGTGGGTTTAGAATAGGGGTATGTGGGTGGTGGGTTGTAATGGGGGGGGGTATTGTATTTGTTGTATGCAAAAGAGCTGAATTCTTTGGGGCATGCCCCACAAAAGGCCCTTTTAAGGGCTGGTAAGGTAAAGAGCTTTGAAATTTGTTGAATTTAGAATAGGGCAGGGAATTTTTTTTATTTTGGGGGTTTATTATTTTATTAGGGGGCTTAGAATAGGTGTAATTAGCTTAAGTATCTTGTAATCTTTTTTTTATTTTTTGTAATTTAGTGTTTGTTTTTTTTTGTAATTTAGTTTAGTTAATTTAATTGTATTTTTAGATAGATGTTGTAGTTTATTAAATTTATTGATAGTGTAGGTGTATTTGTAACTTAGGTTAGGATTTATTTTACAGGTAATTGGGTAATTATTTTAACTAGGTAGATATTAAATAGTTAATAACTATTTAATATCTATTATACCTAGTTAAAATAATTAACAATTTACCTGTAAAATAAATATTAACCCTAACATAGCTACAATGTAATTATTAATTATATTGTAGCTATCTTAGGGTCTATTTTATAGGTAAGTATTTAGATTTAAATAGGAATATTTTAGTTTATAAATGAATTAGATTAATTTAATATAAATTTAGTTAGGGTTAGATAGAGTTAATATAGTTAATATAAATACTATAGTAACTATATTAACTATATTAACCCTAATATAATTAGGGTTAATATAGTTAATATATATAATGTAATACCTATATTAACTATAATATACTTAGGGTTAATATAGATAATATAGCTGGCGGCGGGGTAGGTAGATTAAATTAGGGGTTAATCATTTTAATAGAGATGGCGGCGGTGTAAGGGGCTTACATTAGGGGTTAATAATTTTAATATAGATGGCGGCGGTGTTAGGGGCTCACTTTAGGGGGTTATAGATATAATATAGCTGGCGGCGGGGTACGGGAGCGGCGGTTTAGGGGTTAATAACTTTATTAGGTTGCGGCGGGGTAAAGGAGCGGCGGTTTAGGGGTTAATAGCTTTTTTATTGTTAGGCTAGTGAGGTGGGATAGCGGATAGAGGGTTAGACAGTGCGGGCTATGTTAGGGAGGCGTGTTAGACAGTGCGGGCTATGTTAGGGAGGCGTGTTAGACAGTGCGGGCTATGTTAGGGAGGCGTGTTAGACAGTGCGGGTGTTTTAAACTTTAGTCAGGTTTTATAGGCGCCGGCAGTTTCTAACGTGCCGCAAGTCACTGGCGACGCCAGAAATTTGTACTTACGCAGATTTCTGGACATCGCTGGTTTGTGAGACTTACGGCACGTTAGCATCTGACGGCGACCTATATGGGATGGCTCGAGTTGCGAGCTGAAACTGCGGGCGACACCGGTTCCCTCGCTTGCGCCGCAAACTGCGATCGATATCGGATCGCGCCCCTTGAGTTATAAAGACACATGCACACTCTTGAGCTACCAGCCATAACCTTACCTAGATTTACTCTTTAACAACAAATGCAAAGTATTTCTACCAATAATATTCACCAAAAATACTTTTTTGTGCATTCCACTCTTGTTTATGTCAAGGCTCTAGTGAATTTGTGCTTTGTATTTAAATTAATCTTTCACTAGTTTTTGTATACAACAGTAACAACAATATACTTAGAATTTCAATTTTATAAATTCTAATTCGGTTTTGAATGCGTGTGTGCAAAGTAACAAAGTAGGAGTTATACTCCGTATAATAATTACTGTGTATATTTTAGCAATTGCATTGCACTTTGTATTTTATCTATGTGAAATAAGACAGACAGTTTACAAAAGTGGGAGGGGCAAGGGAGTTCCATGGGCGTGTCTAAAGTTCTCTCACAACCCTCACAATACTCTCTAAGCATTTCATACTGATTTATCTCGTCTGCTGTATGCACGTGAAATTTGATCAAAATTCACAATATCCTTCTTTAACTGACATAAAAGTAATATATTAATCTAGAAGCAAATACAAGTTAAACTGTAGAAACAAAAACCAGTTTAATTTACTGCAAACTGAGTTATATTATTATATCAGTGCCGGTGCTCTGCTATTACCTCACCCTCTGTCACAGTTCACCCCAAGCCCTGCAGACTGTCAGACATGGCCACTTCTTTAAGAGACCTGACTGGACTTGAACCCAGACTTTTACCTTCCCCCAGTCAAGTTATCCAGCCTACACTTGTGCTCTATGTCTGTCTGCCCTGTTTTGCTATTACCCTTTTTCCTGTATAGCTGAGCTCTGCTTCTCATCTGCAGCCAGTAGCAATCATGTTACAC
This sequence comes from Bombina bombina, assembly GCF_027579735.1. Lineage (NCBI taxonomy): Eukaryota > Metazoa > Chordata > Amphibia > Anura > Bombinatoridae > Bombina > Bombina bombina. The sequence continues at coordinate 1,110,051,457 of NC_069503.1, forward strand.
CTGCTACCAATTAACAGACTTTATAATCCAGCCTCTGCCTGAACTCACTCTCTGGTTGTGTGTTTTTCCTGCTAGGCGTGCTGTTAAATGCTCTATCTCACTACCTGGATTTCTGACACTGCCTTGTTACTTCATTTATGCACCTTGTCTACCGACCCTGATCTCTGTACTATGTATGACCATTCTATTTGGATTACCCTTGTCTGTACCTTGTTCCTGTGCCTGCGGAGAATTCAAGCTAAATACTTATCTGTCTCCTGTGCAATCTTCCACGATTAACCCCTTAAGGACACAGCCATTTTTCAATTTCTTTCCCTTAAGGACCAGGGCTATTTTTACATTTCTGCGGTGTTTGTGTTTAGCTGTAATTTTCCTCTTACTCATTTACTGTACCCACACATATTATATACCGTTTTTCTCACCATTAAATGGACTTTCTAAAGATACCATTATTTTCATAATATCTTATAATTTACTATAAAAAAAATTATAAAATATGAGGAAAAAATGGAAAAAAACACACTTTTTCTAACTTTGACCCCCAAAATCTGTTACACATCTACAACCACCAAAAAACACCCATGCTAAATAGTTTCTAAATTTTGTCCTGAGTTTAGAAATACCCAATATTTACATGTTCTTCGCGTTTTTCGCAAGTTATAGGGCAATAAGTACAAGTAGCACTTTGCTATTTCCAAACCACTTTTTTTCAAAATTAGCGCTAGTTACATTGGGACACTGATATTTTTCAGGAATCCCTGAATATCCCTTGACATATATATATATTTTTAGAAGACATCCCAAAGTAATGATCTAGGCCCATTTTGGTATATTTTATGCCACCATTTCACCGCCAAATGAGATCAAATAAAGAAAAAATTCACTTTTTCATAATTTTTTTCACAAACTTTAGGTTTCTCACTGAAATTATTTGCAAACAACTTGTGCAATTATGGCATAAATGGTTGTAAACGCTTCTCTGGGATCCCCTTTGTTCATAAATAGCAGACATATATGGCTTTGGCATTGCTTTTTGGTAATTAGAAGGCCGCTAAATGCCACTGCGCACCACACATGTATTATGCCCAGCAGTGAAGGGGTTAATTAGGGAGCATGTAGGGAGCTTCTAGGGTTAATTTTAGCTTTAGTGTAGTGTAGTAGACAACCCCAAGTATTGATCTAGGCCCATCTTGGTATATTTCATGCCACCATGTCACCGCCAAATGCGATCAAATACAATTTTTTTTTACATTTTTTACAATTTTAGGTTTCTCACTGAAATTATTTACAAACAACTTGTGCAATTATGGCATAAATGGTTGTAAATGCTTCTCTGGGATCCCCTTTGTTCAGAAATAGCAGACATTTATGGCTTTTATGTTGCTTTTTGGTAATTAGAAGGCTGTTAAATGCTGCTGCGCATCACACGTGTATTATGCCCAGCAGTGCAGGGGTTAATTAGATAGCTAGTAGGGAGCTTGCAGGGTTAATTTTAGCTTTAGTGTAGAGATCAGCCTCCCACCTGAGAGATCCCACCCCCTGATCCCTCCCAAACATCTCTCTTCCCTCCCCCACCCCACAATTGTCCCCGCCATCTTAAGTACTGGCAGAAACTCTGCCAGTACTAAAATAAAAGGCTTTTTTTTTTTTTTATGAATTTTTTTTTTTTTTTTAAATATCTGTTTAGCTGTGATGGACCCCCCCTTAGCCCCTAACCTCTCTGATCCCCCCCAAACAGCTCTATAACACTTGCCCACATTCTATTTGCTGCCATCTTGGGTACTGGCAGCTGTCTGCCAGTACCCAATTTGCCTCAAAAAAATGTTTTTTTTATTTTTTTGCATGTAATTAAAAGTTTTCTGTAGTGTAGCTGCCCCCCCTAATACCCTCCTCCCTCTCCCCCTCCCAGATCCTTTTGAAAATTATTTCCCCCCTCCCTCTCCCTCTCTACCCCCCTCCCTCTCCCTCACTCCCATTCATAAATTCATTGGTGGCAGTGGCTGTTACGCGATCGCGCGCACATGCTCGCTCCCTGCAGGCCCCCGCACGCTCCCGGCACCCGGCGTGCACATTGCACATTCAGGAACCGGATGCCGGGTAGAGATGGGCCGCCCACCCGCCTCCCTGCAGCTGCTCCCACCCACCAACGATCGGGCCCATCGCTACCGGTGCAGAGAGGGCCACAGAGTGGCTCTCTCTGCATCGGTTTTGGAAAAAAGGTATTGCAGTGATGCCTCAATGTCGAGGCATCACAGCAATACCTTGAAAGCGTCTGGAAGCGATCAGGATCGCTTCCAGCCGCTTTAAACCCTGATGTCGTACAGGGTACGTCGCTGGTCTTTAAAGACCAGGTTGTGTGCGACGTACCCTGTACGACATGTGTCGTTAAGGGGTTAAAGTTATTTTCCAACGTATCACTCTGAGTTGTGTGATTCTAAAACGGTGTGCAAGTATCCTCTGTATAACACCCTTACACCCTGCCTGTGAGATCCTTTATCTCATAGACCTTCATTACTTTCTATGAGAGGCAGCTCTCATCTCTCTGGGAATTCCTAGTTAAAGGGATACTAAACCCATTTTTTTTCTTTCATGATTTAGATAGAGCAGAAATTTTAAGAAACTTTCCAATTTACTCCTATTATCAATTTTTCTTTGTTCTTTTGGTATCTTTATTTGAAAAAGAAAGAATGTAAGCTTAGGAGACGGACCTTTTTTGGTTCAGCACCTGGGTAGCGCTTGCTGATTGGAGGCTGCATTTAGATACCAAGGGAAAGAAAAAAAACCTGATAATAGGAGTAAATTATTGCATGCTCTATCTGAATCATAAGAGAACAAATTTGGGTTTAGTATCCTTTTAACTACCCTATCATTTAATAACTAACAAGTGTAATTAATTTTTTTAAATCTGAACTTTAAAAAATATGGAGCAATAAGGCTCAGCTGAAACTCCAAAACCAAGAGGTTAATTCTGTCTCTAACAAAGCAATTGTCCCATTTTTTCTGCTGCAAGTGACGTGTAGTCCTAACCTCTTGCAAATCTACTTAGTGGGTATTTTATTTTCCTAGTAAACTTCTTAGCTGGGTATTTTATACTGTAATGATTATTGATAAATGTCAATCCCTGGTGTCGCACAATAAGTTTCGCTAGAGCAGAGGGTGATGCTGCACAAGGAAGTTATTGCACAATAACTAAAGACAACAGTTTTTACCTCACTAACATTGTGGGCAGATAGGTTTCCTGGCTGGGAGCATTGTTCACACACTTGTTATTAAAGGGGCCTCATTTTCATTCCCTGAAAAAAGAGCAGCTCCTGAGTAGAAAACTACGGGTGGATGCTACATAAAACTGCTCCCCCTCCCCTGACACGGCTTATTGTGCTCATGAATTAAAATGCGTGTGACTCACAAGTCAGACTTTACCTGTGTCTTTAACCCCTTTGTGGAGAGATGTATTCAGACAATTAGATATGCTTTTATGCATTAACCACTATAAAAAAAATAATTTAATGTTATGTTAAATAAAAATGAAAGAAAATCTATTGTGCAAATAAAAAACAAGAACAGTATTTAACCTCATTGTTGTTAAGCAAATGCATTTTGCCTATTGATCTTAGTACATTTAGGGCCAGATTACAAGTGGAGTGCTACATATTGCTTTTGCAGAGGATCATTCGGAAAACAAATTTTCCAAATATTCGTTCTAGAAGATTTATCAAAAAGTCTGTTATTTGAGGCAATTAGCACACCCTAGCTAATCAACATGCAGATTTTAGAGCATCCTAGACTATCACTCAAAAGATAAAAAAATAAAAATATAAAAATAACTTTGGACTTGTGATATGAGCGCAAAAACAGAAGAGTCATCGATTGTGCTAAAAAAGCGCTAGTACTTTTGAGCTCCACTTGTAATCTAGGCCTTTGTGTTTTATATCTAGCACCAGTTACAAACGGATTTCACACTTATGTAGTTAAATAAAATACTCAAAAGAAACAATCAGTAACACTAAGGGTGTGTTACTACTAGGGGGCGCACAGGACCTTATATGATTATTATGTAAATAGGCTAAGAGAGAAGAGAACAAGATATTACATATAATAACTATAATAAAATATACTATACGGAATAATGTAAACAAAAATGAAACAATTCTTATAAATATGGGGCTATGAGAAACATAGGATACAACACAAATAATAACAAATACAGTAATAAGAAATTCCTGAAAGGTTCTTATCTGGAAATGCTGTCTTCTTCTGCAATGTTATATAGATGGTAAATGTCCCAATTGGGGTGGGTATAGTCCCAAATGATGAATGTGATCAAATACCAGGATGATCAATGATCAGGAACACAGATGATGACTGGAGTCAGCTGCTTTGTCAGGGAAATCAGGATCTAAGAGCAAGTTTTCTCTGTGAAAAAAATCACAAAAAGACAAAGGCGCCTCCTTGGTGAAAGAGATTTGTTAGGTTATCAAAAAGGTACTCACAAGTGGAGCAGCACCCAATTGTGCTAAATCAAACAGACTGGGATCTCACAGTGTCCCAGCTCACTGACACTGCAAGGAAACTGGTTTCTCCAATGTCTTGCCGGACTGACAGAGCTCAGACTCTCACAAAGAGGTTTACATAAAACCAAATTTTATTAATAAAATAAAAATCTCAGTGTCTCATGACACTAGATATTAAAAGAACAAGCAACGCGTTTCTCAGACTGCTGTTTGTTTCATCAGGCAGAGAAGCCTGATGAAACAGACAGCAGTCTGAGAATTCCTATTAAAAGCTAAATACTTACCTGTAAAATAAACCCTAATATAGCTACAATATAAATTATAAATATATTGTAGCTAGTTTAGGATTAATATTTATTTTACAGGCAACTTTGTAATTATTTTAACCAGGTACAATAACTATTAAATAGTTATTTACTATTTAATAGCTACCTAATTAAAATAATTACAAAATTACCTGTAAAATAAATCCTAATCTAAGTTACAATTAAACCTAACACTACACTATCAATAAATTAATTAAATAAAATACCTACAAACAAATACAAAAAATAAAAAAGAACTAAGTTACAAAAAATAAAAAAATATTTACAAACATTAGAAAAATATTACAACAATTTTAAACTAATTACACCTACTATAAGCCCCCTAATAAAATAACAAAGCCCCCCAAAATAAAAAAAATGCCCTACCCTATTCTAAAATTAAAATTGAAAAGCTCTTTTACCTTACCAGCCCTTAAAAGGGCTGATCCGATCAGTCAATCAGATTGAGCTCGCATTCTATTAGCTGATCGGAACAGCCAATAGAATGCGAGCTCAATCTGATTGGCTAATTGGATTAGCCAATCGGATTGAACTTGAATCTGATTGGCTGATTCCATCAGCCAATCAGAATTTTCCTACCTTAATTCCGATTGGCTGATAGAATCCTATCAGCCAATCGGAATTCGAGGGACGCCATCCCTTAAAGGAACCTTCATTCGTCGTCTAGTCGTCGGAAGAAGAGGATGGATCCGCGCTGGAGGTCTTGAAGATCAGCCGCTCGTCATCGGATGGAAGAACCTAGAAGTTGCCTCCTGGATGAAGATGTTTGCCGGTCCGGATGTCCTCTTCTGCCCGCTTGGATCAAGACTTCAGCCGGAGGATGGATGTCTTCAGCCCCCCGCTTGGGCTTGGATCAAGACATCGGAGCATGGACGGATCGCTGATACCCGGTGTGGTGAAGATAAGGTAGGAAGATCTTCAGGGGCTTAGTGTTAGGTTTATTTAAGGGGGTTTGGGTTAGATTAGGGGTATGTGGGTGGTGTGTTGTAATGTTGGGGGGGGGGGTATTGTATGTTTTTTTTCCAGGCAAAAGAGCTGAATTCTTTGGGGCATGCCCCGCAAATGGCCCTTTTAAGGGCTGGTAAGGTAAAAGAGCTTTTCTATTTTAATTTTAGAATAGGGTAGGGCATTTTTTTATTTTGGGGGGCTTTGTTATTTTATTAGGGGGCTTAGAGTAGGTGTAATTAGTTTAAAATTGTTGTAATATTTTTATAATGTTTGTAAATATTTTTTTATTTTTTGTAACTTAGTTCTTTTTTATATTTTGTACTTTAGTTAGTTTATTTAATTGTATTTAATTGTAGGTATTTTATTTAATTAATTTATTGATAGTGTAGTGTTAGGTTTAATTGTAGATAATTGTAGGTATTTTATTTAATTAATGTATTGCTAGTTTAGTGTTAGGTTTAATTGTAACTTAGGCTAGGATTTATTTTACAGATAATTTTGTAATTATTTTAACTAGGTAGCTATTAAATAATTATTAACTATTTAATAGCTATTGTACCTGGTTAAAATAAATACAAAGTTGCCTGTAAAATAAATATAAATCCTAAAATAGCTACAATATAATTATAATTTTTTTTTTTTTTTTATTAATCTTTTTATTGAAGTCAAAAACCAGTACAGAGTATAAGGTATGACATAAAACATTCACACAACAATGTGTACAGAGCATAATTAGGAGACAATGTATTCTAGTATCACAAACCTTTCCGTACAATATGGATCATCACATAAGGAGACTTCAGTTTTGTTTTAGAGTATAACAGATGTAGTATAAGCGAAAATGATCCTCTCCTAGCTATATACAAAGACAAGTAAAGTAGCTAATCAGATGAGGGTAGAACTAGGGAGGGGGTGACTCTATAGTTATATGGGGAAGAGGGATGCAGCGGGCAAGAGCCGCTCAAAATGTAATAGGGGGGAAGGGGGGGGGGGGGTGGAGGGGCGGAGCCAGTTAGTATGTCTACACCAGGGATAAACCCAAGAGAGACTAGGGTGTTATTACTTAATATAAATACAATCACACTCATCTAAACCTTTATATTCCTATAGAGGGGGCCTTGAGTCATATGATATGTTGTCAGATAGAGGGGGGTCATCCAATTAATTGGAGACTAGGGGGCTTGGGGGACTTCTGGGTGAGCCCCTCTCCTAGGGGAGTGCCACCTCTAGTCGATGTTGGAGAGGGAGAAGGGATATGACCCGCAGGCATAAGTACCGGCGGGAAAGGGAGGAGAGAGGCTCAATCAAGAAGACTATTATGTGCTAGAGATATGGATAAGAGCATAAATAGACTAGAGATTACAGTTGTATAGTCACAGAAAATTATAGTCGATAACACATATAAATATAACACAACACTTAGGTAAAAGAGAGATCACGTGCACCCATATAGACAACAATAATTATTAAACACATTATAAAGAATTGGAGTATACTAGGGAGAGTCTAAATTACAGGCATGCTCACTGACATTACTACGGATAATATGACACCGCACATACTGTCAGTTAGTACCAAGATACTTTGAACCAATTTAGTTATTTTATCTTATAACTTATATACATATAAGTTATAAGATAAAACATATGTCTAGCGCCTTGCTGTCAAAGCCCACACGCCTTTATAAGTAAGGGATAAAAACTTATATGCTGGACCGTGCTTTCCCAGTAGACACGGCCCAGCAGCATCTATAAATGGACCTTATCATCATCAAACAATAAACCCTGCTTACTAATAGGGCTTAAGAAGGTTATATGGAAGGGGGGGATATTAGTATATATGGGATATAAGAGACTTCTGAGTGAGCTCCTCTCCTGGGGAAATGTCAGCTATAGACGATGTGGGAAAAAGGGAAAGGGATAAGACCCGCAGACAACCAGTACCGGCGGGAAAGGAAGGAGAGGGGCTCAGTTGTAACAGGAAGTGAGTAGTTTAGGCAATGCCTATGGTAGATATACCAACACTCATAACCTCATAGCCAGTAACTCCCATAATTGCCACAGCTAGGCTTAAGGATAGTTAGCATAAGTAATACCAGCATTTTGCAGTAACATTGGCAGTTTATATGACTATAGGCAAATATGCCTTAGCATGATAAAATTATGTACCGTAAAACTATTAGTATTAATATCTCAGTACTGACTCTAAATTAAAAGCTTATATGTACAGCTGCAGACTGATTTATAGCATATACAACTATAGTACCCTGGCTATATGCAATATTTTGGACTCTCAAAAGGTTAAAGGAGTACTCCAATCAGTATATATAGGGAAGTTGTTATCTAAGATATTCACTAACTGCCTGTTAACTAGGATTTCAACCATAACACTTGGAACAGATATGTACAGAACATGTGTTTTAAGAAGGGGTGTTAGTAGTATGGTCTGCGGTCAATCAATAAATAAAATAACCCTAATCAAAGGGGGATCTATTATTAATCATCTCCTTAAGAATGTAGTTATGCGTAGACCACAGTAGTGATTCAAACCCCTGCTGAGATGCAGCAGGATATGGGAAAAAAATATGCTAGGGAGGTCAATGTACTAGCAAAGATACACATGCACATAAATATACTTTTCCAAGAATCCATAGCTAGCATCTAAGTGGGATGAATATAAACATAAGAAATGAGAGGTTTAAGTGTTAGGACCACAAGACCTGCGAATAAACACATGGGAAGAATAAGCAACTGTAAACTAACAGGTATATAGACTGACATTCTCCCTCCATAAAAAAAAAAAAAATAGAAACTGCAGAAAATTATGGCCTTTAAAATCAGCAGGATTATGAAGGTTAGAGCGCTGAGCATTAATGCATACAATTATATAAATGGACAGTAAGAGCACTACACTTCTGTTAACATGTCTACAAATGGTCAACTGAACATTACAAATTGTAAAGATAACTACCATGCGGTCAGCAACATAAGGGCAATATTATAGTGTCTAAAACAAGAAGATCAAAACTTTCAGGCCCATAAGTCTTTATCCGAAGAATGGGCTATCCCCAAACTGCGCACTGGAAATCTCAAAGTGAATATTCTGCCAGTTAGATTATGCGGACACAAGCTGTATGCATGGTATATGGAAATTCACTGGTAAAATAGCTTTAAGGTTAAACAGTCTCTATAGAGTCCATACCGCATATCAGTCAACATGTGCAAAAGTTCACAGATAACTTCACTAATTTCACTGGGTTTGGCTATGCAGCAGGGGGGGAAAATACAATACTAGCCACCTGGATCAAAAGGGTTCTGAAGTCTTCCAGTAAGCATAAGTAAGTGCAGCCGTTTGATTCCCTGTCGCAGACCGGGGCTTGCTAACCCAGAAAAATCTTCACCGCAGCCTCTCAATTGTGAGATAGAGGAGATCTGTGTGTGCGCTAGCGGCAATTTCATCCCAAACGCAGCAGCCGCTTTTATCCCAGCTGATATCACCTCGTCCAGCCGAATGGAGGATCCTCTGGGTAAGTTAGAGATAGGGACCAGGGATGTAGCTACAAGTTGTTTAGTTAGCAGGACGGTATTTACCTCGATACAAGGAGTAGTTGAAGACCAGTGATACCAGTGCTTCAGGCATAGGTGTCCGTGGGAGCTTGCAGGCTCTAAGGAAACAGCCTCATGTTGTCGGGATACGCCATTACCCTGATCTCTGAGGTCTGCTCCTATGGCGGGTGTGGCAGTAACAGTTCCAGTCGGCAGCGTATGTGCAAGAGTTTCTCACTTAGTAGAATTTGTGGCTCAGACGATTTATAAGTGACTAATCTTAGGGTTGCTGAGATGTCACAAAAGTTTTCCTCCATCCGCCATGCTAAGTGTTCCAGCATGCGTTGAACCTCATTGTAGAAGTTCTCTTTAGTTAGAAGTGCCATCTCTGTATGAGCAGTCCGTGTCCTAAGGTTATGTCAAAATCAGAGTACAGGCTGTTTAGGTACTTAGAACACCATAAATATTAATTTTAGTAACCTGCCATCAGGAGCTCTGTAGTGGCACGTCTTGCTAGCTTGGCGGTTGGCTCCGCCCCTATATAATTATAATTTATATTGTAGCTATATTAGGGTTTATTTTACAGGTAAGTATTTAGCTTTAAATAGGAAGAATTTATTTAATAAGAGTTAATTTATTTCGTTAGAATAAAATTATATTTAATTTAGGGGGGTGTTAGGGTTATGGTTAGACTTAGCTATAGGGGTTAATACATTTATTAGAGTAGCGGCAGATTAGGGGTTAATAATTGAAGTTAGGTGTCGGCGATGTTAGGAAGGGCAGATTAGGGGTTAATACTATTTCTTATAGGGTTATTGAGGCGGGAGTGAGGCGGATTAGGGGTTAATAACTTTATTATAGTAGCGGTGAGGTCCGGTCGGCAGATTAGGGGTTAATAATTGTAGGTAGCTGGCGGCGACGTTGTGGGGGGCAGATTAGGGGTTAATAAATATAATATAGGGGTCGGCGGTGTTAGGGGCAGCAGATTAGGGGTACATAGCTATAATGTAGGTTGCGGCGGTGTACGGAGCGGCAGATTAGGGGTTAATAATAATATGCAGGGGTCAGCGATAGCGGGGGCGGCAGATTAGGGGTTAATAAGTGTAAGGTTAGGGGTGTTTAGACTCGGGGTACATGTTAGGGTGTTAGGTGCAGACTTAGGAAGTGTTTCCCCATAGGAAACAAAGGGGCTGTGTTAGGAGCTGAACGCTGCTTTTTTGCAGGTGTTAGGTTTTTTTCAGCTCAAACTATCCCATTGTTTCCTATGGGGGAATCGTGCACGAGCACGTTTTTGAAGCTGGCCGCGTCCGTAAGCACCGCTGGTATTGAGAGTTGCAGTGGCGGTAAATTATGCTCTACGCTCCCTTTTTGGAGCCTAACGCACTGAAAACCCAGCCATTCTGTGAACTCTAAATACCAGTGGTATTTAAAAGGTGCAGCCAAAAAAAAGCACGCGTAGCTAACGCACCCCTTCTAACGCAAAACTCCAAATCTAGGCCATAGTTGGCAGAAATACAGTACATTGATAACTTGCTTTGGGTTTGATATTTCGGAATATATAAAGTTTGGGGGCTCATTGTGTGCCTTACCAGGGCAAATCTATGATGAAAAACACCAGGAAGTGCTTCTTTCACTCACAACACTTACGCCTAGATTTAGAGTTTGGCGGTAGCCGTCAAAACCAGCGTTAGAGGCTCCTAACGCTGGTTTTTACCGCCCGCTGGTATTTGGAGTCAGTCAGGAAAGGGTCTAACGCTCACTTTCCAGCCGCGACTTTTCCATACCGCAGATCCCCCTACGCCAATTGCGTATCCTATCTTTTCAATGGGATCTTTCTAACACCGGTATTTAGAGTCTTGGCTGGAGTGAGAGTTAGAACTCTAATGACAAAACTCCAGCCGCAGAAAAAAGTCAGGAGTTAAGAGCTTTCTGGGCTAACGCCGGTTCATAAAGCTCTTAACTACTGTGCTCTAAAGTACACTAACACCCATAAACTACCTATGTACCCCTAAACTGAGGCCCCCCACATCGCACATTAAATTTTTTTAACCCCTAATCTGCCGACTGCCGCCACCTACGTTATACATATGTACCCCTAATCTGCTGCCCCTAACACCGCAGACCCCTATATTATATTTATTAAACCCTAATCTGCCCCCCTCAACGTCGTCGACACCTACCTACACTTATTAACCCCTAATCTGCCGACCGGACCTCGCCGCTACTATAATAAAGTTATTAACCCCTAATCCGCCTCACTCCCGCCTCAATAACCCTATAATAAATAGTATTAACCCCTAATCTGCCCTCCCTAACCTCACTGACACCTAACTTCAAGTATTAACCTTAATCTGCCGAACGGACCTCACCGCTACTATAATAAATGTATTAACCCCTAAAGCTAAGTCTAACCCTAACACTAACACCCCCCTAAGTTAAATATAAATTAAATCTAACAAAATTAATTAACTCTTATTAAATAAATTATTCCTATTTAAAGCTAAATACTTACCTGTAAAATAAACCCTAATATAGCTACAATATAAATTATAATTATATTGTAGCTAGTTTAGGATTAATATTTATTTTACAGGCAACTTTGTAATTATTTTAACCAGGTACAATAGCTATTAAATAGTTAAGAACTATTTAATAGCTACCTAGTTAAAATAATTACAAAATTACCTGTAAAATAAATCCTTACCTAAGTTACAATTAAACCTAACACAACACTAGCAATAAATTAATTAAATAAAATACCTACAATTACCTACAATTAAACCTAACACTACACTATCAATAAATTAATTAAATACAATACCTACAAATAAATACAATTAAATAAACTAACTAAAGTACAAAAAATAAAAAAGAACTAAGTTACAAAAAAATAAAAAAATATTTACAAACATTAGAAAAATATTACAACAATTTTAAGCTAATTACACCTACTCTAAGCCCCCTAATAAAATAACAAAGCCCCCCAAAATAAAAAAAATGCCCTACCCTATTCTAAAATTAAAATTGAAAAGCTCTTTTACCTTACCAGCCCTTAAAAGTGCCCTTTGCGGGGCAGCCCCAAAGAATTCAGCTCTTTTGCCTGTAAAAAAAAAACATACAATACCCCCCCCAACATTACAACCCACCACCCACATACCCCTAATCTAACCCAAACCCCCCTTAAATAAACCTAACACTAAGCCCCTGAAGATCTCCCTACCTTGTCTTCACCACACCGGGTCCCGATGGGTCCAGAAGAGGGTCCGAAGTCTTCATCCTATCCGGGCAGAAGAGTCGATCCGGACCGGCAAACATCTTCATCCAAGCCGCATCTTCTATGTTCTTCCATCCGATGACAACCGGCTCCATCTTGAAGACCTCCAGCGCGGATCCATCCTCTTCTTCCGACGACTAGACGACGAATGAAGGTTCCTTTAAGGGACGTCATCCAAGATGGCGTCCCTCGAATTCCGATTGGCTGATAGGATTCTATCAGCCAATCGGAATTAAGGTAGGAAAATTCTGATTGGCTGATGGAATCAGCCAATCAGAATCAAGTTCAATCCGATTGGCTGATCCGATCAGCCAATCAGATTGAGCTTGCATTCTATTAGCTGATCGGAACAGCCAATAGAATGCGAGCTCAATCTGATTGGAAACTCCCAGTGCATTGAGTGGATAAAACTCCCAGTGCATTGAGTGGATAAAACTCCCAGTGCATTGAGTGGATGAAACTCCCAGTGCATTGAGTGGATGAAACTCCCAGTGCATTGAGTGGATGAAACTCCCAGTGCATTGAGTGGATGAAACTCCCAGTGCATTGAGTGGATAAAACTCCCAGTGCATTGAGTGGATGAAACTCCAAGTGCATTGAGTGGATGAAACTCCCAGTGCATTGAGTGGATAAAACTCCCAGTGCATTGAGTGGATAAAACTCCCAGTGCATTGAGTGGATAAAACTCCCAGTGCATTGAGTGGATGAAACTCCCAGTGCATTGAGTGGATGAAACTCCCAGTGCATTGAGTGGATAAAACTCCCAGTGCCTTGAGTGGATAAAACTCCCAGTGCATTGAGTGGATAAAACTCCCAGTGCATTGAGTGGATAAAACTCCCAGTGCATTGAGTGGATAAAACTCCCAGTGCATTGAGTGGATAAAACTCCCAGTGCCTTGAGTGGATGAAACTCCCAGTGCCTTGAGTGGATAAAACTCCCAGTGCATTGAGTGGATAAAACTCCCAGTGCATTGAGTGGATAAAACTCCCAGTGCACTGTGTGGATGAAACTCCCAGTGTCTTGAATGGATGAAACTCCCAGTACCTTGAGTGGTAAAACTCCCAGTGCATTGAGTGGATGAAACTCCCAGTGCATTGAGTGGATGAAACTCCCAGTGCATTGAATGGATGAAACTCCCAGTGCATTGAGTGGATGAAACTCCCAGTGCATTGAGTGGATGAAACTCCCAGTGCATTGAGTGGATGAAACTCCCAGTGCATTGAGTGGATAAAACTCCCAGTGCATTGAGTGGATGAAACTCCCAGTGCATTGAGTGGATGAAACTCCCAGTGCATTGAGTGGATAAAACTCCCAGTGCATTGAGTGGATGAAACTCCCAGTGCATTGAGTGGATGAAACTCCCAGTGCATTGAGTGGATGAAACTCCCAGTGCATTGAGTGGATAAAACTCCCAGTGCATTGAGTGGATGAAACTCCCAGTGCATTGAGTGGATGAAACTCCCAGTACCTTGCATTAGGTGTATTTGGGCAATTCACCAAATGTGTGTACCTTTCCCCAGTTTTGCATAAGCAACACAGCTATATTAATACACTTTTTACCTCTGTGATTACCTTGTATTTAAGCCTCTGCAGACTGCCCCTTATTTTAGTTCTTTTGAAAGACTTGCATTTTAGCCAATCAGTTCTGACTCCTAGGTAACTCCACGTGCATGAGCACAGTGTTATCTATATGGCACCCATGAACTAACAGCCTCTAGCTGTAAAAAACTGCCAAAATGCACTGAGATTAGAGGCGGCCTTCAAAAGCTTAGAAATTAGCATATGAGCATATCTAGATTTAGCTTTCAACTAATAATACCAAGAGAACTAAGCAACTTTGATGAAAAGTAAATTGGAAAGTTATTTAAAATTTCATGCCCTCTCTGAATCATGAAAGTTAAATTTGGACTAGACTGTCCATTTAACTAAGAAAACGCACAAAAGAGTATGAAAATATATGATGCTTCTGATAAGTGAACATATCAAATGGACTGATTGTGAATATGTCACCAATCCCATACATAATGAAGAAACAGCAATGTCAAGGATGACTTAGTCAATTCAAAGATGGAGTAACTGCTAAAAAATCCTAAAACATAATTTGTAAGGGGGCGCAATAACAATATATAATGAAAATCTATAAATAGTTTTAAATAGTGCCCAAAGAAAATGGTAACAAAATGCTGGTCAAAGTAACAGCCTTTATGGTGTAGTGCAGACTAATGAGTCCTATAGATTCAACTGAAGTATAGCAGCTCCACATTTTGCTCTGGATTCAAGATGATCAAACACAGAATCTGGAACACAAAGAAGGGGTACAAAAATATCTTGATACTGTACAGGCAAAACAATTCAGTCAAATAGAGCTGCACCCACATTTTTGTATGCACCATAAAGTGCATGAGAAGTAGGCTAAAGACAGAGAGTGACAGAAGCTGCACACGAGAGAGAGAGGGGTGAGAGGGGGCAGCTTGTGATAGGGGCTGAGCTTGATAGCTACAAATGGAGTAGAAACTGTCCAACTCACTCCCACCAACTTTAACCCCAAAATACTGTCTAGTGCAGTAATTTTATAAAAAAAATAAACATGTTTCCATCTTTATTTTTTTTTAAAAAAAATACACTACACAGTATTTTTGGGCCATTTAGGGCAGATTGATAAAATTAACCAGAGATCTGATCGCTGTTTAATCTTATAAGCGCTAATGCAATGACCAACCACTTGTAATGGCTGATTAGTTATCGTGTGCCCGCAAACAGGCAAATTTGCCAGTTTGCGGGCTTGTGATAATTTAGCGCTCCACTTATAATGTAGCCACTAGGGTGATCCCGCAAGCTCCAAAAGACTTTCCAATGTCAACTCCTGTATGCTGTAATACCAATATATAAGCCTCATTGCTTGGTGCCGAATGTGAGGCTGTACTCTGTGAAGAGTAAAGTCTCAAAAACCTCAGAGGCATGATCCTTTAATGGAAAGACTTTGTATATTTTTTTTTTTTTTTTTACCTTGTATATATTTTTTATACTTCCATTTCTTTCTAATGACACAATGAGTCCACGGATCATCTAATTACTATTGGGAATATCACTCCTGCCCAGCAGGAGGCGGCAAAGAGCACCACAGCAAAGCTGTTAAATATCACCTCCCTTCCCTCCAACCCCAGTCATTCTCTTTGCCTACGTTAGAGCAAGGAAGTGGTAAAGTTAGGTGTTGGAAAAAAAGATTCTTCAAGCAAGATTTTTTTTTTTAAAGTGGTGCAAGATTGTGCTGCTTTGTTCTAGGGTGTAGCCGTAGTCCATATCAGTCTCTTCAGTAAAGCAGTGGTGGCTTTAGAGCAATGGGAACTTGTGGGGTATTATTATCACTGCGCCTCCCATATACTAATGCTGCCCTATTTCCTAAAGCCTGAGTAAGTTTATTCAGTCTTTGCATTTGTTCCACAGGTCCATGTTAGGAATCATGCCTCTCAAACCTAGTGAGCTGCCTTGTAGATTTACAAAGGTAAGTGCTGACTTTTTATTTTCTGGGATCGTCATTCAGAATAAAAGATGGCACTTTAATATAATATAATTTGGGACATAAT
This sequence comes from Bombina bombina, assembly GCF_027579735.1. Taxonomy (NCBI): domain Eukaryota; kingdom Metazoa; phylum Chordata; class Amphibia; order Anura; family Bombinatoridae; genus Bombina; species Bombina bombina. Next base: position 1,110,067,646 of record NC_069503.1, read on the forward strand.
AAAGGAATTGTCTTAGGACTTGGAACGTATTTATTATGGGCAGTAATAACAGGCACTGGGGATGAGGAGCAGGCTCAGAGCTGGTGTTTTTTAACTAAAGTATAAAACGGCATTACTATACTTTTAAAAGACTCGAGGGAAGTTTTTTCTTGTAACACTCATGATGGGCGGGGCTAATGGAAGCGACAAAATTTGTTGCGCACTTCCCCTTCATAGTTCCTGTGTTCTGTGACACGGAAGACTTCGTCTCAGTTTTTGGGCCGTATTACAGACTTCATCTGACAGAATATATAGATTGAGTCCGGATCATCTAACAGCCTATAATATCCGGTGTTAGTCAGGCAGGTAAGCACCTCAGCAAAGTTAAGCTGAGGTGTAAAGGTGTACGTAGTATTTAATTATTACTTATGTTATGTTATTTTATGATTTAAAGGAACAGTAACAGTCTTTTTGTGAGGTATTTTTTTAATATAATATTAACTTTCTATCTATTTATTCAGTTTTTTGTGGTGAATAAAGATGGACCAAGAGGCCCTGCAAGATGTTACATGTTCTTTATATTTTGATGCTAATGTTGAACCACCAATCCCTTTCTGTTCCTCATGTATTGAGAGAACTTTAGATTATAGGGATAGACTTATTTCTGAGCCAACATTGTCTAGGGCGGATGCTGTTCAGGAGTCTTCTAACAATGTTCAAAATATACCGCAGCTTTCTCCTCGTGTCCCAAAAATTAGTGTCCATACAGCCAGTGCCCTGCATTTCCTCCATTACTCCATCTGGAGTTACTTTGCAAGTCATCGCTTCTCTCATGTCCTCTGCGGTTTCTGATGCGTTGTCTGCTTTTCCTATGCTGCAGGGAAAGCGCAAGAGGAAAAGTAAACAATCAGTAAGTGTTACTGACACAGTTGTTGCTATTTCAAATGCCCCCTCCCAGAAGCCTGAGGAGAAGGATAATTCTGTAGCATCTGAAGGTGAAATCTCAGAATCAGACAGTGTAATTCCTCCTGCTGATACTGAAGTTGTATCCTTCAGGTTTAAGCTACAACACCTCCGTTTGGTACTTAAGGAGGTTTTAGCTACCCTGGACGACTCCAACACTACCGTTGTAGTCAATCCTAAGAAGTCTAGTAAACTAAACAAGTATTTTGACGTGCCCTCCATGGTGGAGGTATTTCCTGTACCAGATAGGGCTACAGGGATCATTGCTAAGGAATGGGAGAGACTTTGTATCCATTTTTCTCCATCCCCTATATTTAAAAAGATGTTTCCTATAGAAGACTCTATCAAGGAGTCTTGGCAGATGGTACCCAAGGTGGAAGGGGCAATTTCCACACTAGCCAAGATAACTACTATTCCAATAGAGGATAGTTGTTTCTTTAAGAATCCTATGGATAAAAAGTTAGAGGGGTTACTCAAGAAGATGTATGTACACCAGGGTTTACAATGGCAACATGCAGTTTGTATTGCTATGGTCACTAGTGTGGCCACATACTGGTTTGATACATTGTCTGAATCCATTCAGACAGACATTCCCCTTGAAGAAATCCAGGATAGGATTAAGGACCTTAAGTTAGCCAACTCCTTTATTACAGATGCTTCCCTTCAGGTTATTAAGCTGGGAGCTAAGATTTCAGGTTTTGCCATACTGGCTTGCAGAGCTTTATGTTTAAAATCTTGGTCTGCTGATGTGTCATCTAAGTCTAAACTTTTGGGGATTCCTTACAAGGGAAAGACCTTGTTTGGGCCTGGTTTGACTGAAATAATTTCTGATATTACGGGAGGTAAAGGACATTTCCTCCCTCAGGATAAGAGAAATAAACAAAAAGGATGTCAGAGTAATTTTTGTTCCTTTTAAATTTTCAAGGGAAATCCTTCCACTCCCTCCTCCAAGCAGGAGCAGTCTAAACCTTCCTGGAGGCCCAATCAGTCTTGGAACAAGGGAAAGCAATCCAAGGAGCCTGTGGTTGAGTTAAAGACAGCATGAAGGGCTTGCCCCGATCCAGGACCGGATCTTGTGGGGGGCAGACTTTCATTCTTCACTCAGGCTTGGGTTCGAGATGTTCAGGATCCCTGGGCGGTGGACATCGTGGCCCAGGGATACAAACAAGAGTTCAAGACCTTTCCCCCCAAGGGCAGGTTTCTGCTTTCAAGATTATCTGTAGACCAGACAAAAAGAGAGGCGTTCTTACACTGTGTACTGGACCTCTCCGAACTTGGAGTGATAGTTATTGTTCCAATGCAGGAATGGAGTCTGGGGTTCTATTCCAATCTGTTCATGTTTCCCAAAAAGGAGGGAACCTTCAGACCAATTTTAGATCTCAAGAGTCTAAACAAATTTCTCAGAGTGCCGTCCTTCAAGATGGAAACTATTTGTTCCATTCTTCCTTTGGTCCAAGAAGGTCAATTTATGACAACGGAGGATTTAAAGGATGCGTACCTGCATGTTCCCATCCACAGGGACAATCACAAGTTTCTAAGGTTTGCATTTCTAGACAAACACTTCCAGTTCATGGCCTTTCCATTCGGTCTTGCCACAGCTCACAGAATTTTCTCAAAGGTTCTGAGATACCTGCTAGCAGTGCTCCGATTGTGGGGCATTGCAGTGGCACCTTATCTGGACAACATTCTAGTTCAGGTGCCTTCCTTTCAAGATCACACACACAAATGTTGTTATCTTTCCTGCGGTCTCACGGATGGAAGGTGAATTTGGAAAAGAGTTCCTTAGTTCCAAATACAAGGGTAATTTTTTTGGGAACCATACTAGATTCCTAATCAATGAAGATTTTTCTGACAGAAGTCAAGAAAATCAAAGATTTTTTATTCTTGCCTAGCACTTCAGTCCACTCCTCAGCCATCAGTGGCTCAGTGCATGGAGGTAATCGGGCTGATGGTAGCGGCAATCGGGCTGATGGTAGCGGCAATGCACATCATCCCGTTCGCCCGTTTCCACCTCTGCAGTTAACCATGCTCAGGCAGTGGAAAGGAGATTATGCGGATCTGTCTCCATGATTACAGCTGGAGCAGGAGACAAGGGATTCTCTACTTTGGTGGTTGTCTCTGGATCATCTCTCCCAGGGAACCTGCTTTTGCAGACCCTCTTGGGTGATTGTGATAACAGATGCCAGCTTTCTGGGATGGGTAGCAATCTGGGGCTCTCTAAAGACTCACGGAACATGGACTCGGTCGGAGTCTGTTCTACCCATAAACATTCTGGAACTGAGAGCAATCTTCAATGCTCTCCTAGCCTTGCCTCAGGTAGCCTCAGCCCGGTTCATCAGGTTCCAGTCGGACAATATAACAGTGGCTTACATCAACCATCAGGGAGGAACTAGGAGTTCCTTGGCCATGACAGAGGTAGCCAAGATCATTCAGTGGGCAGAGACCCACAATTGCTATTGATGTCTGTTGGTGATCCACATTCCAGGAGTGGACAATTGGGAGGTGGACTTCCTGAGCAGGCAGACCTTTCACCCGGGGGAGTGGGAACTCCATCCGGAAGTGTTTTCCAGCCTGATTCTCAAGTGGGGTCAGCCGGAATTGGATCTCATGGCATCTCAGCAGAATGTCAAGCTTCCAAGGTACGGGTTAAGGTCAAGGGACCCTCAGGCTGTACTGATAGACGCTCTGGCGGTATCTTGGAATTTCAGTCTTGCATACCTATTTCCTCCGTTCACTCTTCTACCTCGCGTCATTGCTCGAATCAAGCAGGAAAGGGCATCGGTGATCCTCGGGATTTTCAGAATCGGTCATTAAGACCATGATTCAGGCTCGTAAACCTGTGACTAGATAGATTTACCATAAAATATGGCGTAAATATCTATATTGGTGTGAAACCAAGGGCTACTCTTGGAGTAGAGTCAGGATTCCTAGAATTCTGTCTTTTCTCCAAGAAGGTTTGGAGAAGGGTTTATCGGCAAGTTCCCTAAAGGGTCAAATATCTGCCTTGTCTATTTGTTACATAAGTGTCTGGCGGACATCCCAGACGTGCAATTGTTTTGTCAGGCCTTGGTCGGGATCAGGCCAGTGTTCAAACCAGTTACTCCTCCCTGGAGTCTTAATTTAGTTCTTAAGGTTCTTCAAGGGGCTCCATTTGAGCCTATGCATTCCTTAGATATTAAGTTGTTATCTTGGAAAGTTTTGTTTCTTGTTGCTATTTCATCTGCTCGTAGAGTGTCAGAGATCTCGGCATTACAGTATTAATCTCCTTACCTTATTTTTCATTCGGATAAGGTCGTTTTATGTACTAAATTAGGGTTTCTCCCTAAAGTAGTTTCAGACCGGAACATTAATCAGGAGATTGTTGTTCCTTCCTTGTGTCCTAAACCTTCTTCTCAGAAGGAATGGCTTCTGCACAATCTACACGTGGTACGTGCACTAAAATTCTATTTACAGGCGACTAAGGATTTTCGTCAGGCTTCTGCTCTGTTTGTGGTATTCTCTGGGAAACGTAAGGGACAGAAAGCTACTTCTTTTTCTTTGTTGCTAAAGAGTATCATTCACGTTGCCTATGAAACTGCTTGACAGCAGGCTCCTGAGAGAGATACGGTTCATTCTACGAGGGCTGTTTCCTCTTCCTGGGCATTAAAAAATAAAGCTTCTGTGGAACAGTTTTGCAAGGCTGCAACTTGGTCCTCTCTTCACACTTTTTCAAAATTCTATAAATTTGACACTTTTGCCTCGGCTGAGGCGCTTTTGGGAGAAAGGTTCTTCAAGCAGTGGTGCCTTCCATTTAGGTTCCCTGTCTTGACCCTCTCTTATCATCTGTATACTCTAGTTTTGGTATTGATTCCCAATATTAATTAGATGGCCTGTGGATCATCGTGTCATTAGAAAGAAAACAAAATTTATGCTTACCTGCTAAATTTCTTTCTTTCTTGACACAATGAGTCCACGGCCCGCCCTGTTCTTTAGACAGGTTGTTGGTATGTTATAAACTTCAGACACCTCTGCACCTTGTTGCTTCCTTTCTCTCCTTTACTTCAGTCGAATGACTGGGGTTGGAGGGAAGGGAGGTGATATTTAACAGCTTTGCTGTGGTGCTCTTTGCTGCCTCCTGCTGGGCAGGAGTGATATTCCCAATAGTAATTAGATGATCCGTGGACTCATCGTGTCAAGAAATAAATACATTTATCAGGTAAGCATAAATTTAGTTTTTTTCATTTTCAAGCCATGTCATGTCTTGGGAGAGATTAAAATGTATAACACAAGAGCACAAGTGACTCCAGGATTGAATGAAAATCAATAAGTGGGAATCTGCAAAGGATCAAGAGTTTCTGGCAGCCATCTTGTTTCCCAGACAGACCACACCCACACAAAGTATTCAAGGATATGTGCTTTACCAGCTTTTCTTGTCAAAGCATTTTTTTCCTAAAACTTTTTAATGTATATTGTTAAAAAAAGAAAATGACAAAATATTTGCTTTTTATAAAATATATTTAAATACTTCAAACCATGTGTTTTCTAATGTATACCATAACGTCAAAACTTTTTAGATGCCAGAGAAGAATACAAAACAACGTGCAACACTTATTTGCGTCTGTCTATTGCCACTGAGGTGTTAAAGTATATTAAAGCAAAAAGTTATACATTGCAAGACTCATTTGCATGTCACTACCAATAATCCTTTGCTCCGAATCATTGCATACCAAGTAATTCTCTAGAAAAACTGTTCTCCTGAGTGTGATCAAAAGTGCCATTTCTTTCTTTACTGTATCGACAGAAGAGGCTTTTTATACACCATTTTATTCACTATAACAAATGTCTGTACCTGGTTTAAGTACCCATTTCAAGCTTCACAATACACTTGAAATAAACTAACCTCAAACTGCTTAGTCTTTATAAGGTAAAACCAATATATTTATGTCTAGTTTTTTTATGGCATTGTTCTGCTGATACAGTTTGTGCTTAAATAGCAAAACAGAGAGGAGCTTTTAGGCTCAGAGGATCCATTTTTAAGAGAAACAAGTCAAACTGTGAAATGCTGAAAGTCTTATTTGAATGTTACTACTGAAAATCTTTTAATGTCCTTTGTACTAAGTAATAGTTTAAATATGAGTTTAAAGTGCATGGAAGTCAAAATTAAAATTAAGATTCAAATAAAGGAAATAATTAAAAAAAAAGTTTCTATCTACTATTTTTATTAAAAGGACAAGAAATTCATATTTTTTTCTTTTATGGTCCCAAGTATAACATTTTACCAATGTATTTCTATGATCACGTTTACTTTGTTCTCTTTGTATCTTTTGTCGAAAAGCAGATAGGTAGGTTTAGGAGTGTGCACATGTCTAGTACACTATATGACAGCACTTTTGCTAGAATGATTTTTACAATATTATACATTTGCAAGATCACTAGATGCCAGCAGTATAGAACTCCATACACTTGCACACAGCCTACCTAGGTATCCTATTCAACAAAGAATGCAATAAGAACAAAGCACATTTAACAATATAAGTGCATTTGAAAAATGTTTAACATTTTAGGCTCTATCTGAATCATGAAAGATAAAAAATGTGGGTTTTTTTGTCCCTTAAATGTACTTATTGTTGATATCTCTTGTAGAACATAGCTCCTTTCCATGAGATAATTTTGAGGTAGGCTTAATACTGTGCACATTTTTGAGCACTATATAACAGAAGTGTTTGCAGCAATGTTTGTAACAATGTAACACATACAAGGCAAGATTACAAGTGTATCGGTAGTTTGCGCTCCCACATTAAACTTGCTACACTTTCGGCTAGATTTAGAGTTTTGTCGGTAAAGACCCGCGTAGCTAACGCTGCTTTTTTTCCCAGCGCACCCTTAAGACAACGCTGGTATTTAGAGTTGTCTGAGTGGCTGCGTTAGGCTCAGAAAAGGGAGCATTGAGCAGAATTCACCTTCCCTTCAACTCTTAACACCAGCGTTGCCTACGGTAGCAGTAAGCTGGAAAAACGTGCTCGTGCATGATATCCCCATAGGAAACAATGGGGCTGAGCTGGCTGGAAAAAAACCTAACACCTGCAAAAAAGCAGCGTTCAGCTCCTAGTGCAGCCCCATTGTTTCGTATGGGGAAGTCTACACCTAACACCCTAACATGAACCCCGAGTCTAAACACCCCTAACTTTACACTTATTAACCCCTAATCTGCCGGCCCCTCTATCGTTGACACCTACATTATATTATTAACCCCTAATCTTCCGACCGGACACCGCCGCCACTTCCTTTATCCCTATGAACCCCTAATCTGCTGCCCCTAACATCGCCGACACCTACATTATATTTATTAACCCCTAATCTGCCCCCCCTCAATGTCACCGCAACCTAACTACAAGTATTAACCCCTAATCTGCCGACCGGACCTTGCCGCCACTATAATAAATGTATTAACCCCTAAACCGCCGCTCTCCTGCCTCGCAAACACTAGAATAAATTGTATTAACCCCTAATCTGCCCTCCCTAACATCGCCGCCACCTACCTACAATTATTAACCCCTAATCTCCCGCCCGCAACGTCACCGCTACTATAATAAATGTATTAACCCTAACCCTAACACCCCCATAACATAAATATAATTTAAATAAAACGAAATAATATTCCTATAATTAAATACATTAATCCTATTTAAAACTAAATACTTACCTATAAAATAAACCCTAATATAGCTACAATATAAATAATAATTACATTGTAGCTATTTTAGGATTTATATTTATTTTACAGACAACTTTGTATTTATTCTAAGTAGGTAAAATAGCTATTAAATAGTTATTAAATATTTAATAGCTACCAAGTTAAAATAATTACAAAATTACATGTAAAATAAATCCTAACCTAAGTTACAAATACACCTAACACTACACTATCATTAAATTAATTAAATAAATTACCTACAATTAGCTAAACTAAAATACAATTAAATAAACTAATCTATAATACAAAAACAAACAAACACTAAATTACAAAAAAAAAAAATATTACAAGAATTTTAATCTAATTACACCTAATCTAAGCCCCCTCATAAAATAAAAAAGCCCCCCAAAATAATAAAATTCCCTACCCTATTCTAAATTAAAAAAGTAATCAGCTCTTTTACCAGCCCTTAAAAGGGCTTTTTGCGGGGCATTGCCCCAAAGTAATCTTTTACCTCTTTTACCTGTAAAAAAAATACAAGACCCCCCCAACATTACAACCCACCACCCACATACCTCTATTCTAACCCACCCAATCCCCCCTTAAAAAAAAACCTATCACTAACCCCCTGAAGATCTCCCTACCTTGAGTTGTCTTCACTCAGCCGAGTCGAAGTCTTCATCCAATCTGGCAGATGTGGTCCTCCATCCGGGCAAAGTCTTGATCCAAGCGGCAAAGAAGAGGTCCTCCATCCGGGCGATGTCTTCTTCCAAGCAGCATCTTCTATCTTCTGTCTTCCGGATCCATGTTCATCCCGCCGACGCGAAGCATCCTCCTTCTCCAACGGACTAACGACGAATGAAGGTTCCTTTAAGGGACGTCATCCAAGATGGCGTCCCTCGAATTCTGATTGGCTGATAGGATTCTATCAGCCAATCGGAATTAAGGTAGGAAAAATTTGATTGGCTGATTCAATCAGCCAATCAGATTGAAGTTCAATCCGATTGGCTGATCCAATCAGCCAATTAGATTGAGCTTGCATTCTATTGGCTGTTCCGATCAGCCAATAGAATGCAAGCTCAATCTGATTGGCTGATTGAATCAGCCAATTAGATTTTTCCTACCTTAATTCCCATTGGCTGATAGAATCCTATCAGCCAATCGGAATTTGAGGGACGCCATCTTGGATGACGCCATTTAAAGGAACCTTCATTCGTCGTTAGTCCGTCGGGGAAGGAGCATGTTCCGCGTCGGCGGGATGAAGATGGATCCGGAAGACAGAAGATAGAAGATACCGCTTGGAAGAAGACATCGCCCGGATGGAGGACCTCTTCTTTGCCGCTTGGATCAAGACTTTGCCCGGATGGAGGACCACATCTGCCGGATTGGATGAAGACTTCGGCTCGGCTGAGTGAAGAAGACTCAAGGTAGGGAGATCTTCAGGGGGTTAGTGATAGTTTTTTTTTAAGGGGGGTTTGGGTTGGTTAGAGCAGGGGTATGTGGGTGGTGGGTTGTAATGTTGGGGGGGTATTGTATTTTCTTTTACAGGTAAAAGAGCTGATTACTTTGGGGCAATGCCCCACAAAAAGCCCTTTTAAGGGCTGGTAAAAGAGCTGGTTACTTGGTAATTTAGAATAGGGTAGGGAATTTTATTATTTTGTGGGGCTTTTTTATTTTATTAGGGGGCTTAGATTAGGTGTAATTAGATTAAAATTTTTGTAATCATTTTTTATTTTTTGTAATTTAGTGTTTTTTTTGTATTATAGATTAGTTTATTTAATTGTATTTTAGTTTAGCTAATTGTAGTTAATTTATTTAATTAATTTAATAAATGTATAATGTTTAATGATAGTGTAGTGTTAGGTTTAATTGTAACTTAGGTTAGGATTTATTTTACAGGTAATTTTGTAATTATTTTAGCTAGGTAGCTATTAAATAGTTAATAACTATTTAATAGCTATTGTACCTAGTTAAAATAAACACAAAGTTACCTGAAAATAAATGTAAATCCTAAAATAGCTACAATGTAATTATTATTTATATTGTAGCTATCTTAGGGTTTATTTTCTAGGTAAGTATTTAGTTTTAAATAGGAATAATTTATTTAATTATAGGAATATTATTTCGTTTAATTAAAATTATATTTATGTTAGGGGGGTGTTAGGGTTAGGGTTAGACTTAGGTTTAGGGGTTAATACATTTATTATAGTGGCGGCGAGGTCTGGTAGGCAGGTTAGGGGTTAATAATTGTTGTTAGGTAGCGGCGACGTTGGAGGGGGGCAGATTAGGGGTTAATAAATATAATATAGGTGTCAGCGATGTTAGGGGCAGCAGATTAGGGGTTCATAGCTATAATGTAAGTTGCGGCGTTGTCCGGTGGGCAGATTAGGGGTTACATTTTTTTATTATAGTGTTTACGATGTGGGGGCCCTCGGTTTAGGGGTTCCTAGGTATTTTATGGGTGTTAGTGTACTTTGTAGCACAGTAGTTAGCAGCTTTATATTCCGGCGTTAGCCCATAAAGCTCTTAACTACAGACTTTTTTGGCGGTAGGAGTCTTGTCGGTAGAGGCTCTACCGCTCACTTCTTCCAAGACTCCAAATACCAGCGTTAGGCAAATACCATAGAAAAGATAGGATACGCAATTGACGTAAGGGGATCTGCGGTAGCCTGGGGTCGCGGTAAGGAAGTGAGCAGTAGACCCTTTCCTGGCTGACTCTAAATACCAGTGGGCGGCCAAAATCAGTGTTAAGACCCCTTAACGCTGCTTTTGACAGCTAACGCAGAACTCTAAATCTAGCCGTTTGTCTTTTTGAGCGCATCGGATAGCATACCTTTTACAAGTTGAAAGTAAAAAGTTTTTGCTTGCACGCTAACCAGCGTGAAGTGCTTAAAGTCGAAAAAAAAACTAACACCCTTACACGCGCGCAAACCCGATTGAATTTTCTCAAGTGTGCTAACCCCAAATTAAATATTTATATTTCACATTCCAATGTTCTTCACATAGCAGAATATGTTCTATTTATTCATAAATACAGAACATAAAAAAACGAAACTGTAAAATAAGATGACAACTTTTAGCCAAGGCTAAGAAAAATGAGGAAAAGTTCCAAAGGCACTAGTGTGCCCAAAATAATGGAATCATCCAAAGTGAGTAAGTCAGTGTACTTAATTGGTATAATATAGTAAGGTCCGACAGAACAGAGTCCTTTTATCAAGTGACTACAAAAACTGGAAGAAATCTGAAGACAGACAGTTCTAGTTGCCTTATGTTTCCAGGTAATGGACTCAGTCCTGAACGTTAACCAAAATGTGGTAGGTAATGTGATAATACTTAGCTTAGCTCCGCTTGGAAAAAGTAATGCTGGATCATTATAGACGTATATGTCCAATCTTGAACCTCGAAACCAAATGGTCTGTGTAAGCAGCAGTCGTAGTCAACATACACCGGCGTGTCCTGTTAGGCAAACACCCCCGGTCCCATCGTCAGGAAATGGCCACAACACACTGGTTCAGCCGTCAACACATGGTAACGAGAACACTCTGACGTCAGAGTGACAGCGCTGATGGTAAGCGCTCAATGATGAGGTCAGTGAAGGAGCCAGTAACCACCAGTGGAAAGTGGTCAAAGGGCAGAGTCCCCAGTCTACCAAATAGCGGTATCCTATCCGCTGGATACAATGCACATTATTCCAAAAGGAGAAGTCGGAGACTAGAGGCTCATGGCTAGGTAAAGGTTTATTCAGCAGAGTTGCCAGGTACAAGTTGAGTAACCCAAAGATCACCTGACGCGTTTCACGCATGCGCACATCAGTCTCCGACTTCTCCTTTTGGAATACTGTGCATTATATATATATATATATATATATATATATTCAAATATCAAATAATGTTCCCGTACTTCGATAAGTTCTAGTTATGTAATCCATACATATTGCAGATAAATCATTAAACAAATAAGTGTGTAACAAGTATGCAATGCAAATAAGTCACCAAATGAAGCAAATTTATTAAACACAATATATAAATCTCAATGCACGGTATAAAAACAAAGCTACAGACTGGGCATCCCCAGTCAAATAAAAAGCATGATGACGGTCCATAGCCTCATAGCCTTTTGTGTAATGTTGGCATATGGCATCATGAGCCTTATGAAAAAAACATATTTCCTGGCCAATTTGGAGTATTCCTGTATGGTATTGATTCATATGTTTACCCTCATATGTTCTATCTAACTGCCAGTAGATTAGTAGCTGATGTTATTGCAAAGCTCAAGCAGTGATAGTATTAATGAGCTGTAGTGGCATACATGCAATAGCTTTATCCAAGCAGCTCACATTCAAAGCATTGTCAAAGCACGTCAAGCGGATAAGTGTAGAGAAAACAGGGTACCGTCACTCAAGGATTAACTCTGCCAGGTCCCATAAACAGTTCTCTTGTAGTGTACACACTGTATATGCAATAAATGGAGCAAGCAGAAGAGCAAAGAGCAACAGATGGATGGGTGTCTTATGTAGCAGCCATAATCAGTATTTCCACTGTTAGGACTACCAAGCTGTCACTACGGATAATGTTATAGTACGAATAAGTGTCCGCTATAAGAGAGATCTCACCCATAAATCAAAAATATAACACATCAATATACTCTTTTGTCATAAAAAACCCTTATTGGTAGTTCTTAACAACCAAACATTAACTGTAACTGGTTACATTATACTTATTCCTTTTTGTAAGACTACCTTTCAAACAAGTGTATTTTTTCTAGCAAGTGTATATTTTCATAAATGTGAGAGACAATTGACAGAAATTAACCTTATAGGCTGGGGTATTAACCTATTGGACATCTCTTACTATCCTGAACTACCTTACATTTATGATAAACTGAAGTCAATAATCTATTAAGTATAAAACATCAATATTTTCTCATATGATTCCCTTATAAAAAGGTGCCCCGTGTAAATTATTTATTAAGATCATATGGAATCATAGTGTCTAAGGTTCTGATTGTGCTTCTTTTTCAAACAATATTTTCTTTCTGTTGCCTCCTCTCCTAAGTGGTCCTACATTGTCAACTACCTGAGATTTTAATTGACTCCTATTGTGTCTATGTAATGTAAAATGATGTGCTACTGGGGCATTGGGGTCCAGATTCCCTATTGCAGTTTTATGTTGTTTGATTCTATTTTTATACATTTAGTTGTCTCTCCTATATAGGCAAGGCCACACGGACATTTAATGACATACACCACATATTGGGAGTCACATGTGTAGCGTCTCTTAATCGGTATGCGTTTCCCCATCCTCGGGTGAGTTACTGTATTCTCTGATTGTTTAGAATTACATTGGGCACAGTTATTGCAAGAAAGGTGCTTCTCTGTTGAAGTCTAGTGTCTTGTGTCTCTTCCCTTTCACTGGGACTAATATCAGCTCTAACTAATTAGTCCTTAAGATTTTGGTTTATCTTAAAAGAGAATAGAGGGAAATCTTTAAATGTGTCTGCCAAGGTTCTGTCCTCTGACAGAATAGGCCAATGTTTCTTAAAGGGACAATGAACCCAATTTTTTTCTTTCGTGATTCATATAGAGCATGCAATTTTAAGCAACTTTCTACTTTACTCCTATTATTACATTTTCTTCATTCTCCTGCTATCTTTATTTGAAAAAAATAAGGCATCTAAGCTAAGGATCCAGCCAATGTTTGATTCAGTACACTGGACAGCACTTGTTTATTGGTGCTGTCCAATCAGCAAGGACAACCCAGGTTGTTCACCAAAATGGCCTGGCATCTTAATTTACATTCTTGCTGTTTAACTAAAGATACCAAGAGAATGAAGAAAATTTGATAGTAGGAGCAAATTAGAAAGTTGCTTAAAATTGCATGCTCTATCCGAATCACGAAAGCAAAAATTTGGGTTCAGTGTCCCTTTAAATATTCATTTAAGGGGTACTATATGATATCCATATTGGGCAACAAATATAATTCTTTCTCCTAAACTCTCTTTTTTGTTTTAGTTTTTAATAATTCTGTACATCGTATCCAATCCAATTTTTATTTAGGTTCTTCTAGTACACTGGACAGCATTTGTTTATTGGTGCTGTCCAATCAGCAAGGGCAACCCAGGTTGTTCACCAAAAATGGCCTGGCATCTTAACTTACATTCTTGATGTTCAAATAAAGATACCAAGTAGAGCTGCAACAACTAATCGGCATAATCAATAATAATCGATTATGAAAATAGTTGTCAACAAATCTCATAATCGATTAGTTGGTTTGCAATTAGTTGGTCTGTGCACAGCACTAGCTGCTTTACTCCAATGAGCTCCTGCACATGATATTGTGTTTTATGGTTATGACCTTAGCCTAAAGGACATCTACAGATGCTTACTTTTCACTTTTTCCGGACACTATAAATGTATTTTTAAGTTTACAACCACTCTAGTCTTATGTGCAAACCATAAATAATAGGAGTTATCATTTGGATTGTTTATATTAAATCAGGTGATTTGGGACTATGCTTTGCATGATATAGTGCCGAGCTTGTTATTTACACCTAGCCCTAGATTGATGGGAGTTGTTATATGAATTGATGTCACTATTACCTGTTTACACAATTTTTAGTGGATCGCTTGCTATTGCAGATTATATGTACTGTATAGATAAATGTGTCCTGTTACTGATTTATTGTCTTTAGCCCTTTTGCCTTTTTTTTATATATATTTTTAGCAAATTGGAATATGTACCAAATTCAACCTCTGTAAGTATATATCTGTTATTTTAAGAGGGGACTATATATTTTTTCCCTAACCTTATAGCTGGTTGTTTACCATTGCATATAGATATTCAAGATATTTTTATGTCAGAATAAAGTCCAGGCTTACTTTAAGAGGCCCCTTGCATTGGTGGAAAACTAACAAAGATAAATAGCCCACCTTGGTGAAATTGGCAAAACCCTACTTATGCATCTCAGGCACCTCAACATCATCTGAATGCCTCTTCTCTGCTGCAGGCAAAATAGCTGCAAAAGAGAGCCAGCCTCAGCCAGGAGCATGTGGACATTTTTGCATTTCAATGCAAAATTTCTGAAAGAGTGAATAACAGAATGTTATAAACAGTGATAGTCTACCTCTTACTAGTTCTACATTTTTTTTAAACAGTTTGTGGTTTTGTTTTGCTTAATTAAAAAAAAAATGTTTCTCTGCTTAAAAAATTAGACCAACAGTTGTGTTAATGTAAAGTTGCAAAGTTTTAGTCTGACATTTATATTTATAACACTCACTTGGATTTTACTTTAAATATGGGAATAATATTTTTTAATCCGAATAGTTGATTAATCGAAAAAATAATCGGCTGATTAATCGATTATGAAAATAATCGTTAGTTGCAGCCCTAATACCAAGAGAATGAAGAAAATTTGATAGTAGGAGTAAATTAGAAAGTTGCTTAAAATTGCATGCTCTATCGAAATCATGAAAGAAAAAAATTTGGGTTCAGTGTCCCTTTAAATATTCATTTAAGGGGTCCTATATGATATCCATATTGCACAACAAATGTGATTCTCTCTCCTAAAGTCTCTTTTTTGTTTTTTGTTTTTAATAATTCTGTACATTGTATCCAATCCATTTTTATTTGTGTTCTTCTAGTTGGGTAGCATATCCCCTTCTTTCAAATCTCCTAAAGAAATCCTCAAATTGTGAATTAAGTTTTAGGACAACCCAGGTTGTTCACCAAAAATGGCCTGGCATCTTAACTTAAATTCTTGCTGTTCAAATAAAGATACCAATAGAATGAAGAAAATTTGATAGTAGGAGTAAATTAGAAAGTTGCTTAAAATTGCATGCTCTATCCGAATCATGAAAGAAAAAATTTGGGTTCAGTGTCCCTTTAAAAATTCATTTATAGTCTGTGGTGGATGGAAACTTGAGAATTCTAATAAGTAATTTCTATCTGTGAATTTTCTATATACATCTGTTTGTAGACTTTGTTCTCTCACCATTACTTGGATAGCTAGAAAATTTTGTGAAGATACAACATAATCCATTGTAAATTGGATATTCTCATCAAAATGTATTTAATTCAGTGAAAAAATAAGATAAAGAGTCTCCTGTCCAGATCATAAACACATCATCGATGTATCTCTTCCAATATCTGCAATGTGTTTTGAATCCTGGGTTTGTGTATATAAATTCATGTTCAAAATCATGTACAAATAAGCTTGCATATGTGGGGGACATATTTGCCCCCATGACTGTGCCCTTTGTTTGCAAATAAAATGCATCTTCTAAAAGGAAGTCGTTTTTTGTGAATACGGTCTGTAATAGATTAAAAATCAGCATATATTCTCTAGGGGAAAGATCAGCAGTTTCCAGAAAATTTCTAATACAACGCTCTCCTTCTTTGTGAGGAATTGAGGTGTATAGATTTTGTATGTCCAGGGTTACTAAAAAGGAATTGTCTGGGACTTTAGGCCAGGCTGTTTTCGATCAGATGGAGGTGAGACTTGCAACAGCATAATCATTGGAGACTCAATTTGTCATCCCCGCACCGGAAAAAGAATCGTCCTGAAGCACAGGTTGATGTGTTCATCTGCCATGGTGGTATATAAGTGCCCATGTGGGTTAATGTATGTGGATAAGAGGGAGCACCTATTTAATCACTCTTAGTCCCACCATTTAGGTAGGTTTAGTATATATCTATATTATAGGGTAAATTGATCCTACTACCAGATGACAATAGTAGTTTTTTGTACTGTTATTATTGTGCCAGTAATGTGAGTCATGCCTGCTCTGTTTTTTGTCATTTTTTGTTTTATCAGATATTATAATTAGTATGCTGACACAAATTGTGCAATTAAATATAGTTACACGTTATGGATTGTGGGATTTAATAATGCTGGTTATTTTGGTTCATAATCTGGCCCTATATGTTCTATTTATTTTTAAATACATATTTCTATATGTCTGATTTTTTTTAAATATATAACTATAACTATATGATATATATAATGTCCGGTTAGTGCACGAGCGATAACTAATTGGTGTATCTTCATCATGCACCATAGAATTCTGTGAAGTCCTCAGTTATCCTGAAGTTAGCATGCCTTGGGCTTTAACTTTTTACTTTCAACTTATAATATGGGTGCTAATGCGACCAGTTTGCCCTATATTCATATTCTCTTCATACTCATATTTTTCTTGCTGCTGTTTCATTAGTGAGACAAGAGGTTGAAGATAAATTACAAAACAAATCATTTTAAATGTCAATATATTATTTTCCATATGGCAAATACTAAAACTCTTTCAGATTATAAATATGCTTATTAACTCTTTATTAAAAGTACAACAGCACCAGACCTCCCAACTGCCCTTACTTGAGAATGACAGTCACTAATTCTTATCTGTGTTTCGCTCCCCCTCTGAGACTGCCATATGTCCCTATTTGCAGAATTTCGCTTAACCCCAACCATAAACCACACAGACACACCCATGAATCACCCAAACATGCCCACTGACTGACCAGGCACTGATCTCACCCACAATCCATCAATGAACTCACCCCTCCCGACATGACACCTTCCACAAAAAAGCTAAGGCCCCTAATACCTAGCCAGATTTGTTGGGAGGTATGTAGCACTACATACATACAGTGAGAAGTGCACTCACAGAAACGAACAACTGGCTCAATACCATTGTTAGCTTGTTCTATGGCGATTTACCACCTGGGTGCAACTTCTTTTAGTCAAGTAATGCTTTTCACAGAGTAGAACTTTCCTGTAGTATATCAGTCTGATCTGTCTATTACGGTCAGTCCAGCGCCGAAATACCAGGCAGTTCCTCTCTGAACAAGGAACATAGCAACCCCAGACGATGGTTTCGGCCTTCACTGAGGTGTAGCCATATTCCTCTAAGCACACTGGGGAAGGAGTCCACATCTAGTTGCCCCTTTTTCCCATAGGTATGCAGCACTATCTATGCTCACTGTGTGCTCAAATTTACAGTTAACTGTGAATATGTTGGAATTCCCCAAGCTTGCAAATCCTACCCTTCAGAAGACACTTTGTATGTTGACTATATGACAACAGACAGACAATTTTGTTTGAAAATTACATCATATTAAATTGTTAGATCTGAAAGTCAAATTTGGTAAAACCACACCCCATATACAGAACTTTATGTCACAGCTCAGGTTTGAACAATCCTTCAAAGATAGGAGAACAATATTGTCAAATTATAGGATATGAATAAATTGTTGATATGACACTTTATGTATTTAAGTCTATTATAAGGCTTTGCACTGTGCTGCACTAAATATATTCTGTCATCATGCAGAATAAAATTAAACTGTGCATTCATTGTTGTTTTTTAAAGAGTACAATAAAGCTCTAGCACAATTCTTAGGTATTCAATGTCCATGCATATGTTGTAAACTATACTCAGTTCAGAGGGGTTTGTATGAGTTAATAAATATTAGCTTTCTCAATTGATCTAGACTGCCCCAATTAATATGAGAGAAATTAAGATTTAGAGGAAACCACATATATTTAACTACCATAGTAAATGGTATATTAACTTCCAAACAATATTTGATAATTTTATTGACCTGCCATATAAAACACAGAAAAATGCTTAATAGAAAAATGGTATATGAGTTTGTTTTCAACATAGATACCCTATTTCCCTAGTTAATAGTATGCAGTTTCCTGTAAACATATATTTCTATCATATTAACTGGGACAGTACAAATTAATTGGGTTTTCAAATAATGAGCCAGATTACAAGTGGAGTGCTAAATATCGCTTGTGTGCAATCATTATTAGTGCTCCACTTTGTAATAGTGCACGATAATGTGTGCTGGTATTACAAGTTAATCGCAATGCGAACACAAGCTTGTGTTAGCATTGCTAACAGCATAAGAACCTCCTGCAGCGGTGGGGGTAAGTAGCGCAGTGATGGGCCGCATTTTTCAATATATATGTATATGAATATATACATATATATTTACGCGTTAATATGTGTATATACAATTATTAACACATACATTTATATGTATATAATCATATACATATATATTTACATTGTGGTCTATGGGAACACACAGTTTCCCATAGACTGCAATGTAAAGGCACTTTTCAGTGCTGTTTTTTTCTAACACCACACTCCCACCAACTTTAAAGCCCCCAAAACTGCCTAGATTTTTTTTTTTTAATAAAAACTACAATGCCCTCTATTTCGAGGGCATCAGGGACACTTTTAGAAAATTAACAATAGATCTTATATCTGGTTAATTTTCACAGCGCTAATTGATTCAGCAAGGTCGCTGTAGCAATAATCAGACTTGTAATGACTGGTTAATGATTGCGCTCCTGCAAACTTTCAAATTTGTCCATTTGTGGGAGCACAATAATTTTAGCGCTCCACTTGTAATCTAGCCCAATATATTTTTATTTTTATTTTATCATCAATTAAAAGTACTTACTGGTACTTATGGAAACAAAGTATCATTGTTATCATATATTAAGATGTGAAGACTCATCGTCTTAATATCAAAGCTAATGTCCCTTTGACACCTCTAAAAAAAGTTAGCAAAATCTGATCCTTTTAGATGCACAACTGCTTTATCGCATTTATTCACGTTTCATACCATCCATAACTCATACTGAACTGCGGAATTGATATTGTTTTGTTAATGCTCTCTATCACATAAACCCCTGGCACAATTTGTCAGGACTGTCCGCCTCTGCTCTAGAAATGCAGAAGGATTCAGCTGCCAAGCAAATAGAACATCTTTCACCTTAGCAGAGGGCATTGCCTCTAGGTCATATAAACAGTAAAACTCATTCATGGAGAGGTTGTGATATAAACCTCCCATAGTTAACCAAGGTTTTCAATTTCTTGCTACCTTCAGAGGCATAAATATGCACCTTATTACATCTGCATTAGTGACAATTTACTGTCTGTAGCAGAAAGAACTAGTCCCAGCTGAGGATTCAATTTTCCCTTTGCCTCTGTGCTTGGTGGAAAAGACCTTAATCATTCTGGCATTGGGTGGGAATTTTACTCGTTAATAAAGACTGAAGGATCCTTAAGGGAGTGCTAGGAATGAATTTAGGACATTTGTCATTATTTAGGCCAACATGTTGTAGAGGTTCAGGGAATGTTGTTTACAGGTCAGGTGTAGTAATACTAAGCACATACTTGATTCAGTCTGTATTCAACATCTTATTGTTGATTTTTTTCAGTGAAAGCTTATTTTATCTCTTTGGTTTGTATGTTACAAATTGTATCTAATCTGAATGTATTTGTAATCCTAACATACTGTACATACATATACAGTATACATATATGTATACTGTATATATATATATATATATATATATATATATATATAACAATGATGTGGTTGCACTCTCACCGAGAGGTCAGCAGCTGCCAGGATGCTTTTCAAAGATACAAATCCAATAGACACAAATACATATATATAGTATAGGACCAGAAAAGGTCAGGAATTTGAAATAGTTTGGTTTAGGAATATTTGCATCTTTAAATGGGGATGGGACCAATTGTAAACATCTTATGTCATTTAGGCAATAGTTACATATTATAATACAGTTTAAACATGTAACCTAAAGGTAATTTCATATAATTTTGAATACTTTTGTATACATAGTAGCCTCAGAAAGATAGTACAGTGCTGTAATCAGAAAGGTAATATTTGTTGTTTTAAATACATATAGACTATTATTTGCATTTTAAACACACACAAAAAAAGCCAAAGACACAGGCAGCTAAAAAAAATAATTTTTGACAATTTTATTGTTAAAAAAATATTAATTAAAAAGTTTGGATTTGGGAATAAATGTGTTTTTTATACGTATACAAATTCTAGTCTGTATTTATTTAAAACAAATATTATCTAGACATGTGCAAGGAAAAAAACGTAGTTCCGTTTAAATCTTCATTCTGAATATTTGAGAAAATTAAGTTCCTCGAATACTTGTTGCCTGCACTATTCGGTTTTCATTTTGTTTAAAACTAAACGAAAATCTAATTTCCATTAAACATTTACACTTATTTATGTTAAATAAATGTAAATGTTTCAAAGCTACAGGTGAAAAGTTAATCTGTTGCTACAATACTTATCCTAACGCACTAACAGGAGGTTTGTCTGTTAGGCTCCCAGGACCTGAAGTGCAGGTCATAGGTGCAGAGCGCACTAACGGCTAGATTTAGAGTTTTGTCGGTAAGGATCCGCGTATCTAACGCTGGCTTTTTTCTGGCCGCACCTTTAAAATAACTCTGGTATTGAGAGTCCACAGAATGGCTGCCTTAGGCTCCAAAAAAGGAGCGTAGAGCATATTTAACGCAACTTCAACTCTCGATACCAGAGTTGCTTACGGACGCGGCCAGCCTCAAAAACGTGCTCGTGCACGATTCCCCCATAGAAAACAATGGGGCTGTTTGATCTGAAAAAAAACCTAACACCTGCAAAAAAGCCGCGTTCAGCTCCTAACGCAGCCCCATTGTTTGCTATGGGGAAACACTTCCTACGTCTGCACCTAACACTCTAACATGTACCCCGAGTCTAAACACCCCTAACCTTACACTTATTAACCCCTATTCTGCCACCCCGCTATCGCTGACCCCTGCATATTATTTTTAACCCCTAATCTGCCGCTCCGTAAACCGCCGCTACTTACATTATCCCTATGTACCCCTAATCTGCTGCCCCTAACACCGCCGACCCCTATATTATATTTATTAACCCCTAATCTGCCCCCCACAACGTCGCCTCCACCTGCCTACACTTATTAACCCCTAATCTGCCGAGCGGACCGCACCGCTATTATTATAAAGTTATTAACCCCTAATCCGCCTCACTAACCCTATAATAAATAGTATTAACCCCTAATCTGCCCTCCCTAACATCACCGACACCTAACTTCAATTATTAACCCCTAATCTGCCGACTGGAGCTCACCGCTATTCTAATAAATGTATTAACCCCTAAAGCTAAGTTTAACCCTAACACTAACACCCCCCTAAGTTAAATATAATTTTAATCTAACGAAATTAATTAACTCTTATTAAATAAATTATTCCTATTTAAAGCTAAATACTTACCTGTAAAATAAATCCTAATATAGCTACAATATAAATTATAATTATATTATAGCTATTTTAGGATTAATATTTATTTTACAGATAACTTTGTATTTATTTTAACCAGGTACAATAGCTATTAAATAGTTAAGAACTATTTAATAGCTAAAATAGTTAAAATAATTACAAATTTACCTGTAAAATAAATCCTAACCTAAGTTACAATTAAACCTAACACTACACTATCAATAAATTAATTAAATACAATACCTACAAATAACTACAATGAAATAAACTAACTAAAGTACAAAAAATAAAAAAGAACTAAGTTACAAAAAATAAAAACATATTTACAAACATAAGAAAAATATTACAACAATTTTAAACTAATTACACCTACTCTAAGCCCCCTAATAAAATAACAAAGCCCCCCAAAATAAAAAAATGCCCTATCCTATTCTAAATTACTAAAGTTCAAAGCTCTTTTACCTTACCTGCCCTGAACAGGGCCCTTTGCGGGGCATGCCCCAAGAAGTTCAGCTCTTTTGCCTGTAAAAAAAAAACATACAATACCCCCCCCCAAAATTACAACCCACCACCCACATACCCCTAATCTAACCCAAACCTCCCTTAAATAAACCTAACACTAAGCCCCTGAAGATCTTCACCATACCAGGTTCACCGATCGATCCAGAAGAGCTCCTCCGATGTCCTGATCCAAGCCCAAGCGGGGAGCTGAAGAGGTCCATGATCCGGCTGAAGTCATCATCCAAGCGGGAGCTGAAGAGGTCCATGATCCGGCTGAAGTCTTCATCCAAGCGGGAGCTGAAGAGGTCCATGATCCGGATGAAGTCTTCTATCAACGGCATCTTCAATCTTCTTTCTTCGGGAGCCATCATCTTCCATCCGACGCGTAACATCCTCTTCTCCCGACGCCTACTAGCCGAATGACGGTTCCTTTAAATGACGTCATCCAATATGGCGTCCCTCGAATTCCGATTGGCTGATAGGATTCTATCAGCCAATCGGAATTAAGGTAGGAATATTCTGATTGGCTGATGGAATCAGCCAATCAGAATCAAGTTCAATCCGATTGGCTGATTCAATCAGCCAATCAGATTGAGCTCGCATTCTATTGGCTGTTCCGATCAGCCAATAGAATGCAAGCTCAATCTGATTGGCTGATCGGATCGGCCAATCGGATTGAACTTGATTCTGATTGGCTGATTCCATCAGCCAATCAGAATTTTCCTACCTTAATTCCGATTGGCTGATAGAATCCTATCAGCCAATCGGAATTCAAGGGACGCCATCTTGAATGACGTCATTTAAAGGAACCGTCATTCGGCTAGTAGGCATCGGGAGAAGAGGATGTTCCGCGTCGGATGGAAGATGATGGCTCCCGAAGAAAGAAGATTGAAGATGCCGTTGATAGAAAACTTCATCCGGATCATGGACCTCTTCAGCTCCCGCTTGGATGATGACTTCAGCCGGATCATGGACCTCTTCAGCCCCCCGCTTGGGCTTGGATCAGGACATCGGAGGAGCTCTTCTGGATCGATCAGTGAACCTGGTATGGTGAAGATAAGGTAGGAAGATCTTCAGGGGCTTAGTGTTAGGTTTATTTAAGGGGGGTTTGGGTTAGATTAGGGGTATGTGGGTGGTGGGTTGTAATGTTGGGGGGGGTATTGTATGTTTTTTTTTACAGGCAAAAGAGCTGAACTTCTTGGGGCATGCCCCGCAAAGGGCCCTGTTCAGGGCTGGTAAGGTAAAAGAGCTTTGAACTTTAGTAATTTAGAATAGGGTAGGGCATTTTTTTTATTTTGGGGGGCTTTGTTATTTTATTAGGGGGCTTAGAGTAGGTGTAATTAGTTTAAAATTGTTGTAATATTTTTCTTATGTTTTATGTTTTCTTATTTTTTTATTTTTTGTAACTTAGTTCTTTTTTATTTTTTGTACTTTAGTTAGTTTATTTCATTGTAGTTATTTGTAGGTATTGTATTTAATTAATTTATTGATAGTGTAGTGTTAGGTTTAATTGTAGGTAATTGTAGGTATTTTATTTAATTTATTTATTGATAGTGTAGTGTAGGATTTATTTTACAGGTAATTTTGTAATTATTTTAACTAGGTAGCTATTAAATAGTTCTTAACTATTTAATAGCTATTGTACCTGGTTAAAATAAATACAAAGTTACCTGTAAAATAAATATAAATCCTAAAATAGCTATAATATAATTATAATTTATATTGGTATTTAGCTTTAAATAGGAATAATTTATTTAATAAGAGTTAATTAATTTCGTTAGATTTAAATTATATTTAACTTAGGGGGGTGTTAGTGTTAGGGTTAGACTTAGCTTTAGGGGTTAATACATTTATTAGAATAGCGGTGAGCTCCGGTCGGCAGATTAGGGGTTAATGTTTGAAGTCAGATGTCGGCGATGTTAGGGAGGGCAGATTAGGGGTTAATACTATTTATTATAGGGTTAGTGAGGCGGATTAGGGGTTAATAACTTTATTATAATAGCGGTGCGGTCCGGTCGGCAGATTAGGGGTTAATAAGTGTAGGCAGGTGGAGGCGACGTTGAGGGCGGCAGATTAGGGGTTAATAAATATAATATAGGGGTCGGCGGTGTTAGGGGCAGCAGATTAGGGGTACATAGCTATAATGTAGGTGGCGGCGCTTTGCGGTCGGCAGATTAGGGGTTAATTATTGTAGGTAGCTGGCGGCAACGTTGTGGGGGGCAGGTTAGGGGTTAATAAATATAATACAGGGGTCGGCGGTGTTAGGGGCAGCAGATTAGGGGTACATAAGTATAACGTAGGTGGCGGTCGGCAGATTAGGGGTTAAAAAAATTTAATCGAGTGGCGGCGATGTGGGGGGACCTCGGTTTAGGGGTACATAGGTAGTTTATGGGTGTTAGTGTACTTTAGAGCACAGTAGTTAAGAGCTTTATGAACCGGCGTTAGCCCAGAAAGCTCTTAACTACTGACTTTTTTCTGCGGCTGCAGTTTTGTCGTTAGATTTCGAACGCTCACTTCAGACACGACTCTAAATACCGGAGTTAGAAAGATCCCATTGAAAAGATAGGATACGCAAATGACGTAAGGGGATCTGCGGTATGGAAAAGTCACGGCTGAAAAGTTAGCTTTAGACCCTTTTTTGACTGACTCCAAATACCGGCGGTAGCCTAAAACCAGCGTTAGGAGCCTCTAACGCTGGTTTTCACGGCTACCGGCAAACTCCAAATCTAGGCCTTTATCTCCTGTTAGTGCGGCCAGGGACCTGGTAAGAAGAGGATCGGGTTAGTATGCTCTCCAGAGTGCGTTGATGTAAGTATTAAGGGTCAGATTTCAAGTGAAGCACTAAATATTGTGAAAGCAATATTTGTGCTTCACTGAAAAATACCAGTTTTGATAGTTTTTGTTTACCTGTGTGTGTATATATATATATATATATATATATATATATATATATATATATTTATATTTATATTTATACATATTCATGGTTTTATATACAGGGGTGGTACTTCCATTGAGGGGCAGGTGCTGTTGCACCACGGTCCAAGTACTGGGGGGGCCCATAGAAGCCAGTCTATACATAGGTGTGTGCAGAATGTGTAAAATCTTAAAGGGACAGTGTACACCAGAATTGTTATTATTTAAAATGATAGATAATGCCTTTATTACCCATTCCCCTGCTTTGCACAACCAACATTGATATATTAATATACTTTATAACCTTTAAACCTCTAAATGTCTGCCTGTTTCTAAGCTACTACAGACAGCCTCTTATCACATGCTTTTTTATTGGCTTTTCACAACAGGAGACTGCTAGTTCATGTGAGCCATATAGATAACATTGTGCTCATACCCGTGGGTTGTAGCAGACACAGCACTAATTGGATAAAATGCAGGTCAATAAATAATAAATAAAAAGTCATGTGATCAGGGGGCTGTCAGAAGATGCTTAGATACCAGGTATTGACAGAGGAAAAAAGTCTATTACCCCCTTAAGGACCAATGACGGAATTATTATGTCATGAAACAATTGATCAAACTGAAGCTGTGTCCTTAAGGGGTTATTATAACAGTGTTTCTTATGCAAAACTGGGGAATAGGTATTAAAGGGATTATCTATCTTTTTAAACAATAAAAAATTTGGAGTAGACTGTCCCTTTAATGCAGGGGAACAAGACACCTAGGCCTCTATTTAACAAGCTCCATATGGAGCTTGATGGCCCCTGTTTCTGGTGAGTCTTCAGACTCGCCAGAAACAGCAGTCACAAAGACCGCTGCTCCATAACCTGTCTGCCTGTTGATTGACACCCCCTGCTGGCGGCCTATTGGCCGTGAGTCTGCAGGGGGTGGCGTTGAACCAGCAGCTCTTGTGAGCTGCTGGTGCAATGCTGAATATGGCGAGCATATTGCTCGCCGTATTCAGCGAGGTCTGTCGGACCTGATCCGCACTGTCGGATCAGGTCCGACAGACCTTGATAACTTGGGGCCTTAGTCTTGTTTGCATATTTCTGTTTCCAGTGAAGATTTGGGGTATCTTCACATCCATTTTGTCTTTTGCTGCCTTTTTTCTGGATTGAACTAATCCTGTGGACTTAAAATAATAACTAACATCAGTGTATGTTCTTATATATATTGGCATACAGTATAATTTATTACCTGTGTATTAGTGCATGAGCGCAGATAAACATTCTCTTGTTTGTATTTAAAGTTTATTTATGTACACATTTATTTGACTAGTCCCATAGTAAAACCAATTAGCCATTAATTTATATTTTAAGGAGTTTGTCTAGGTTGACATTTCCCAGCAACAAAATGTACAAAATAATCTAATTAATCACAGCTCCAACAGTATATAAAGAATATATATCCTTATTGTAAAGCAATTACACAGTCTAGTCCCTGTCAATAGTAATTTGATAATAAAAATGTCCCTTTATCTGAATTACTAGCGGTAAGCTGGAACTATAGGAATTCTTTGCTGTATTTGATTTGCATTTTCACTTCAGAGATTCACAATGTAATTTGGTAAACTTTAAAATGTACCAAACTTTTTTTTGTCTGACACTGAGCTTTTTAATCTTTTAGATTGTATTCCAACTACAAAAAATCATTCTAAAAATGTAAAGCTGGTCTGCTTTAAAAGGAAATTTAAACTTTCTTTAGATTTTTTACTAACTGTGGGTTAGATTACGAGTGGAATGCTATCATTAGAGTGAGGAGTACAGTGTTTTTTGGGGGGCTTGAATCAAGTGGCACAGTGTTTAAATTACCACAAATTCGTTTGCGCGAACTTGCGGTAATTTACGATCCCCATATTTTCTATGGGCGGCGGTTAGCGGCAATGTGCACTCGTATTACAAGAAAGTAAATGTGACCACTGAAACGCAATCACATTTTACCCTTAAACTTTTTACGCAACTTAAAAGCTTGTGTAAAGAGTTTTGCCACACCCCCACATTGCAAACGGTCCTGCTACATTATAAACACCTAAACCAATAAGACTATTCATTGGAGAGTGCTCATTTTTAGTTTTTATGACTAGGTAGTTAGAGCACCAAATAAATTTCTTTTGTTTTAGAACTTCCCTTTGAATAAAAAATATTTTAAATAAAAAAAAATGTTTGTTTCGAATTATATAAGTAATGTAACAAGTTATGTGTTGTTACAAAAAAAAGCAGCTATCATATTTTTCTGTTTAAGAGTTAAACCTAATCCCCTAAATCACCGCAAATCCATATCACAAAATGCTCTGCTACACTATTAACCCCTAAACCACCACACCACAACATCGCAAACTACTCCACTACAATATTAAAGGGACAGTAAAGTCAAAACTAAACTTTCATGATTCAGATAGGTTATGCAATGTTAAACAACTTTCCAATTTACTTTTATCATCAAATTTGCTTTGTTCCCTTGGTGGTATTTTTGAAAAGCTAAACCTAGCTAGGCTCAAACTGATTTCTAAACAGTTGAAAACCACCTCTTAGCTCAGAGCATTTTGAAAGTTTTTCACAGTTAGACTGTGCTAGTTCACATGTGTCATATAGATAGCATTGTGCTCACTCCCGTGAAGTTATTTAGGAGTCTTCACTGATTGACTACACTGTCAAAGGCGGCTGTCTGCAAAGGCTTAGATACAAGGTAATCACAGAGGTAAAAATTATATTAATATAACTGTGTTGGTTATGCAAAAACGGGGAATGGGTAATAAAGGGATTATCTATCTTTTTAAATAAGAAACATTTTGGTGTAGACTGTCCCTTTAATCAACTCAACTGCCACACCCTACATCGCAAGTTACTCCCTTACACTATATCCCCTAAACCACCACAACCCTATCCACAAAGAACCCACTAACTTCCTAACAGCTAACACCCTAACTTCCTTAACCTAACACCCCCTACGTTACCAAAAAACCCCCTAAAATTGCATAAAGAAACCCTAACATTATAGAAAGAAAATCTAACATTACATAAAAAAAAAAACCTAACATTACATAAAAAATATCCACAGTTATGCCTATTCTAAATCTAAAGCATCCCTTAAAAAACTACCCCAAAATTAAAACCCTATACTTACACTTAAAGGGACAGGAAACCCAAAAAAATTATTTCATTAATCAGATAGAAAATACAATTTTAAACAACTTTCTAATTTACTTCTATTATCTAATTTGTTTCATTGTCTTGGTATAATTTGTTGAAGGAGCAGCAATTCACTACTGGTTTCTAGCTGAACACATGGGGGAGCCAATGACAATCGGTATATATATGCAGCTACCAATCAGCAGCTAGAATCTAGGTTCTTTGCTGCTCCTGAGCTTTCCTAGATACATTTTGTAAGCAAAGTATAACAAGAGAAGGAAGCAAATTAAATAATAGAAGTAAATTGGAAAGTTTAAAATTGTATTATGTATGTGAATCATGAAAGAAAAGTTTTGTGTTTCATGTCCCTTTAAGTTACTATAGCAATAGCTGTTGGGTGTAGCATTTGTTCCTTGTACTGGCTGACAGGATGCAACAACAAAAATAGCAACACACACACACCAAGGTCAAGATGCAGTAGGATCCAGACAATATGGAAAGTAGATTATATTTTGTCTATGTATATGCCCATCAAACTATGCAAACATCGACAGGATTCATGTTGATCTCTGCTGTCGTAAATAATGCTTGATGTTTTAATGTTTTAAGTGATACAAGAAAGCTATGATGCAGCGTATCAATCTTAAATAGTCATTTTGACTTATGCATATATATATATATATATATATATATAAGTATATCCACATGTTGACTATAATATCCAAGACAGCCTTGTACTAAAACAAGTTGAATTTCACTTACTATTGGATACAGTCCTTCCTCTCTGTCATCCCTCTGTGTGGGCGTGGGTGTCGGCTTCCTCGCCGATAATTCAGCTCACTGAACACTGCAAATCCTGCTTCCAGAATTCAAATAAGCAAACAGTACCTTACTCGTAGCTCTCCTTTTGAATCATATACTCCAATGGTGCCCTGTTGGTATCCTTAATGAGCGCCACACTTCCACAACTTGAAAAACCCAGACCGGCACCAAAACGATGATAAAAGTGGAATCTTTATTGAGTATATTAAAACCATTAAACACACCAGTTTTGAAACATACCAAACAGCTACCACCTTATTAAAAGTGTTGAAGGCTACAACCTTGGCCCCGATGATGTCACTGACGCGTTTTAGGTGTTACCCGTAGTCATAGTTACCGTCATGGGGTCGCCATGGGGTCGATCACTACCTTAAATAGGTATGGTGTAAGCTTTTAACAAAATACTATGTAATTAACACCTTGTAAACACAGGTTTGCCAATTTTGATATACTTATAAGTTTTGATAATCACAAATCCAGCATTATTTCACAGAAAATTAGCCCTGCAATATTTTGCATTTACATTTATCAAAGCCATCCAACAGTAATGTTACATACTAACATACTTCCTGCTCGTGTATATATGTTAGTATGTAACATCCATTACTATACATATTAGAGAATCGTAGCATAGCACTTAGAGGATCATAATGTGTTTAAATATCTACTAGTTTAAACTATATGGCAATCACAGATACGCAAAGATAGAGCAAGATAGTATGGAATATTGGTAATAACTGATTAAGGGCTATAGCTTTACAAGTATTCATAATTGAAATTATGCTAAATAAAGTATGAGGTTGCTCATGATAACTATTCTTCAGTAAGCAAACAGTGTAGTAGGTAATAATTTTTAATAATTTTTACATGTAACTACTGAAAGAAATGTTTGTAAGAATTATGGTATACGGTCAGTTAAACTGTCTGAATCTGACCTTTTATTAGAAGTGAGTGGTCTATATTTATGAAAACATAGAACATACGTGATAAGTTGTAAATCATGCCGGACCAAGTGTTAAGATATAATCATGTTGGATGGCTTTGATAAATGTAAAAGCAAAATATTGCAGGGCTAATTTGCTGTGAAATAATGCTGGATTTGTGGTCATCAAAACGTATAAGTATATTAAAATTGGCAAACCTGTGTTTACAAAGTGTTAATTGCAGAGTATTTTGTTAAAGGCTTACACCTGAGTCTATACCTATTTAAGGTAGCGATAGACCCCATGATGGTAACTATGACTACGGGTAACACCTGAAACGCGTCAGTGACGTCATCGGGCCGATGTTGTAGCCTTTAACACTTTTAATAAGGCAGTAGCTGTTTGGTATGTTTCAAAACTGGTGTGTTTAATGGTTTTAATATACTCAATAAAGATTACCCTTTTATCATCGTTTTGGAGCCGGTCTGGGTTTTTCAAGTTGTGGAAGGATGCAACAACGCCTTCTCTTCAGAGCTCTGGGGATCAGCAAGAATGACACAGGCACAAAATGTGTTTCTAACTAATTCCAATTTATTGTTAGTATGTACAATGATTTTATAGTAAATTATACGTCACAAGAGGCCCCAGGAAATATAGAAAAAACGTAGTTAGCAGTTACACATCTGGATGAGGCCACAGGAAATAAGAAGGATGTATGAATGTAGTTATAGCAAAATAACAGAATATGTCCATATAAGCATATATGGAGAGAATTATATTAGAACCCTATGTGAAAACTAATACAAAGGAAACTTGTGCAATGCTGCTGTGGAATGCTACTTGCTGCATTATAAACATTTCATACAAGTTGTAAAACTCCCATTATGTGTCTGTTTAAAAGTTCCCACAAACATAATAATATATATAATATATATAATATACCCATCATTCCCCTCTTTGATCACAACGTGATCACATAACCTGCAATGTTCCTACAACACGGAGACTTGAACATCACGTGGAGTCCTTAATACAAATAACACGGGTATTATAAATAACATTGTAAAGTTCCTATAATATAAACTATCTGGGTCTACCTCTAATTAAATTTTGAAGTTGTACCTCTTCTGCATCTTGTATCATACCTGATATTTTCTTTCGTAGAATACAGAACATGTAACAGTTAAACAATGTTAATAATAGTAAGCAAATTACAATAATTATCAGAGGATAAAAGGCAAATTTAACCATTTTTGTCCCAGTGGGGGACCATCTTGTCAGGAAGTCATACCAGTGGTGGCTTACATCTTGTTGTATTTTTTTGAAGAAACAGTTAGTAATTTGTTTTTAACAAAATAGGTCTGTATTTCCCCATAAGAGATAGCTTTAGCATGTCCTTGTAGGTGAGTGAACATTTCTTTTTGACCTTCCATTAATTGAAGGATGGTAGAAACTGGTAATTGATAAGAAGAAATAGGTAAGGCATGGGGCGCAAAGAAAGTGTGTCCGTTAAAAGTAAGTACCGGGTGCAGAAAGTAACTAGTATCATCCCAAGTCAAAAAGCTAACATTAAACACACAGCCAGAGAATGGTAGCTGACTGTCAACAATAGAAATGCCAACTGGCACACTCGTAGACATACACACAGTTTGAGGGGCTGTCTCGAGCATGACAGAAAAACTCTCAGGATATATCTGCCACGTGCAAGAATTAATCTCGGATGCTAAAAAACAGGGTTCAAAGATTGGGGAGGCATGTCTACAAGCTAAACCATGATCAGTTCTATCACAATGCTCAAGGGATGTGGTGGTGTTTTCAGCAGGGATTATATATTTACCAATATATGTAGGTTTCCACCATGTCCAATTAGAATGCAAGAGATTAAAAACCGGATGAGGTAAAGCAAAAAATGTACAAGCTAATTTAACAACATCAGGTGTGTAGGCAGTAATTGATACTAGTCAGTAGTGTTTTGAAACATCACCATTATGTTCCCATTCAACGCACTTTACACTAGAAGTGTCAATATTCAACCATACATTATCCTTGGGGTTATCTAATTTTAACAAGGTGCGTAGT
Organism: Bombina bombina; assembly: GCF_027579735.1. Lineage (NCBI taxonomy): Eukaryota > Metazoa > Chordata > Amphibia > Anura > Bombinatoridae > Bombina > Bombina bombina. The sequence goes on from NC_069503.1 coordinate 1,110,099,794, forward strand.
TTATCACTCTTAGGGAGCATAAGAATGTTTTCTAAATCTAAACGTTGTTGACTCATATATACATAATGTAAACCACAAAGGCTCCAACTACTACTATCAGAGACTAAATTCTCCACGGCCATTGAAATGTTATTCAAATATTTATACATACTAGATTCAAGTTGTAAACCCTTTCTTTGAGGTTCATATATAGTAGGGGCCCATTGACCTGTCAAATGTAATGCTGTTATCTGAACCAGCGGTTGATATTTTGTTACGTATAATTTCACTATCAATATCATTAAGAACACCTAAAGTTAAACCAGTTCCCCCTAACAAAGTATCATACCACTAACATCGTCTGCGTGAAGGGCGACATAAAGAGACATCTGGGGTAGAAATATTCAGGGAAATGTGTACCATATGGGAGAACGTTGTAGTATTTACACAAGTGTTGGGGAAGGGTATTGTATCTAACTGTGTAATACTGGGTGTTGTGTGTGGATTACAGAATTGTATAAAACAATCAAGCACAATTAAATCCCCACTTATATACCGTGTACTCTGAAATACAAGGTATGTATTCTGAGGCCATGTAATCACTGTAGTTTGATTTCCACCATGTTGTATGGTTGTTTTGTTAGGCGTTGAAAGATTGTTACGTCTAAGAAAAGATATTATATTGTATGTTATGGAGTATTTTTGTTTCATCTGCATGTGAATTTGGATGTGAATTCATTTTGAAGCATAAGCAGCTTTTTTATCAATTTTATCTGCAAATGCATTACCCGAGGAAATGGGGTCAGACCTGTGTGTTTGATCGCTATGTCCTTTGGGAATTGTATGGCCTCTAAAAAGTCATTAATCAGGTCTGTATGAGGTCTGTATGAGAGATGGTCTTGCCATCTGCTGAAACAAAACCACGTTGTTTCCATATCATACCAAAACCATGCACAGCCCCAAAGGCATAGCGAGAATCAGTGTAAATGTTAACAGATTTATCTTTAAACAATTTACATGCTTTTGTGAGGGCTATTAATTCTGCAGCTTGTGCAGAAGGATAAGGAATGGGGCCTGCATCTAGCACAATGTCTGGTAGTTGCACAACAGCATAGCCTGTCTTATAAATACCGTCACTGGGTCGGGAACAAGAACCATCAACAAACACATTATCAGCATGGTCAAAAGGTTTGTCCATCAAGTCAGGTCTTGGTGTGGTAATGTGGTGTATTACCTCTATACAGTCATGGTCTATTGGAAAGTCTGGTGAGCCAGTGAGTAAGGCACTAAGTATTTGTGCTGGCCCTGAGGATACACTACTATATTTAATAGTCAGATTTATATTATTCAGTAATATACATTCATAACCAGAATGTCTTTGAGAAGTCATATGTTGGGTAGTGAAATTTTTTACAAGATGTAAGACTTGGTGACTAGTGTGTAGTACAGGTGGCCCTCGTTTTGCAACGGTTCAATTTACACCGTTTAAGAATAACAACCTTTTTTTCCAGTCATGTGACTGCTATTAAAAAGTATTGAGAAGCAGTGCATTTATTAAAATAGCCAGTAGATGGAGCTGTCCTCTTGTGTTGCAGCAAAGCCAAGCAAGCTGAAATTAATCAGTTTAACCAGACCTGAGCTATCCAGCAGATTTAGAAAATATTGTATGTTATGGAGTATTTTTGTTTCATCTGCATGTGAATTTGGATGTGAATTCATTTTGAAGCATAAGCAGCTTTTTTAGCAATTTTATCTGCAAATGCATTATCCGAGGAAATGGGGTCAGACCTGTGTGTATGATCGCTATGTCCTTTGGGAATTGTATGGCCTCTAAAAAGTCATTAATCAGGTCTGTATGAGAGATGGTCTTGCCATCTGCTGAAACAAAACCACGTTGTTTCCATATCATACCAAAATCATGCACAGCCCCAAAGGCATAGCGAGAGTCAGTGTAAATGTTAACAGATTTATCTTTAAACAATTTACATGCTTTTGTGAGGGCTATTAATTCTGCAGATTGTGCAAAAGGATAAGGAATGGGGCCTGCATCTAGCACAATGTCTGGTAGTTGCACAACAGCATAGCCTGTCTTATAAATACCGTCACTGGGTCGGGAACAAGAACCATCAACAAACACATTATCAGCATGTTCAAAAGGTTTGTCCATCAAGTCAGGTCTTGGTGTGGTAATGTGGTGTATTACCTCTATACAGTCATGGTCTGTTGGAAAGTCTGGTGAGCCAGTGAGTAAGGCACTAAGTATTTGTGCTGGCCCTGAGGATACACTACTATATTTAATAGTCAGATTTATATTATAACCAAGGTAATCCGCTTTTGTCACTCCTACTTGTAGCTTATGTTTTGCTATTTTGTGACCTTCAGCAGCAAGTTGTTTTAACAGACTAATTGTATCAGCTGTATTTGCCTCCTGGTTAGAACTACACAACATTAGGTCATTGACTTACTGAAGGAGGATGGAACCTTGGCTGGGTGTCCATGACCGCAAGGTACGTTGGAGCACCAGCAAATAGACCGAAGGTGAGTCCACATAGCCTTGAGGAAGGAGGGACCAGGTAAGCTGACGCCCATCATAACAAAAAGCCATAAGTAGCTGTGTCTCAGGGTCCAATCGGACTGAAAAGAATGCATTAGCTAAATCAATGACTGTAAATATACAGGCATCATGTGGAATGACTGTGAGTAAGGTTGTAACATCTGGTACAATTGTGGCAATTGGATTACTATTTCATTTATTGCCCTTAGGTCTTGTACTAACCTATATTCATTGCTTTTCTTTGGGATTGGATTTATGGGGGTATTATAGGGAGAAACTACTGGATGGAGGATTCCTTGTTTAAGGAATTCCTCTATCATGGGCCTTATCCCTTCTTTCTTTTCTCTAGAAAATGGATATTGTTTAATAAACACTGGAGTGGTATTAGATTTCAATCTGGCCTTGTACGGGGTACACTGAACTAAACCAATGTCAAGTTTTGTAGATGCCCATACAGAGGATGGGATATCTGTCAATATGTCGTTATAAAAACATGGGTTAGTGGACCCTAGACACACGTCTAACCCACCCCGTCTAATGACAGCTACTTTCACTCCAAAGGGACCCATAAGATCACGACCCAAAAGGTTAAGGGGACACCCAGTTATAATATGAAATGGGTGCAAAAGGTGTTGGCCAGTACAGGGTACCCTAACTTCAAGTGGTGGTGTGATGTGAGTCTAAGTCAGCACTCCATTAATCCCTAGAGAAGGTTCAGATTTTCTAGTAGTGCCATCATACATATCTGAGCATAAGGCAGAGCATGTAGCTCCGGTGTCTACTAGAAATAGTAAGGGTTCTCCCTCCACCTCTAGGACCAAGTATGGTTGCTTGTAATAACTTGTTGACACCACTGGAAAAGTTGGAGTGCTACCTTCTGGGCACCCCTATGGCCATTGCATGTTGTATTTGGGTGCCTCCACTGGTGCAGGGGCTATGTAAGGCTGTCAGTTATACTGTTGAGGATTGTAAGGCGGGCCAGAATTATTAGGGGGTTTTGAGCATTCATTTTTCCAATGTCCCTGTTCTCCGCAGTTAAAACAATGTGTTCTGTTTGAAGTATAATTTCCCCTAGCTCTTCCTCTAGCTCTCCCTCTACTATTACTCCCTGTATTATACCTTTCCCTGGCCTGGAATGGGTCACAATTCTTGATGTCAAAACAAACTGCCCCTTCTTTCTCATGAATTCTTTTCAAGAATTCTGCTGGAGCCAACTCCGGCCAATCAGAGACAAGTTGTTTCACCAACAAAGAAAGCTGAGGTTGCATATTACTAATGCAAGTCTGGAACTTCAGAGAGCCCATTGCCTCTCCTGATTCCATTCCAGCCTCTTCCTTCCAGCATTTATAAAAACGCTTAACAAATTCTACTACTGTTTCCTTTGCATTCTGCTTGCACGCTAGTGCAATTGACATACTTTGTTTATCCTTCCATATTCTATGCATTTCTATGCTTAATTATCTCCACATTTCATCAAGTCCCTCATGTGTGTTTAAAACATAGTTAATTGTTGGATCACGACTCAATTTACTAATAGTCTTTACATTAGCCCACTTCCAACCTGAATCAAGGTCATAGTCTAGAAGTGCATCAATGATAATTCTTATGTCTGTGTCATGTTTTGTACCTGTAACATTCTTTTTCAATACATAATACAAGCTGATGGATGTTGATGGGGGTTTGGGGCTCCCTTAGTAATTTCCCTTAATTCATCCGGGGACAAAGGTTTTATAATTAATTGGTCTCCCACAGTGAGAAATGGCAATCTAGCTTCTGGTTCAGCCGCCTCCTACCCTTCTACTTTTTCATTCCCTCTTCTATATTGTGGGGTTAATGTAGGGGGGTAGGAAGGTGTTACTGGTTCAACCTTAATTGGGGGTTTGGACATAATTGGGGGTTTAGTGACCTGGTATCGGGAGTTACAGAAGGTCCTGGCATAGTTCATTCCTGGGGTACCGGAGCAGAGGCAATAACAATGGTCTCTAAATTTATGTCACTAGGGGATGGAAGGCTAGGATATAGTTTGTTGTATGATGACAAAGGTAGGTGAGAGGCATTATGTGGGGCAGGGGGGTACATATGTTGTCTGTCTTTGCTTCCTACTTTTACCCTTCTTTTTATTTCCGTCCACATCAATATATTGCCAGTGTGGAGCAGCTATCAGCCAATTTTCACCACCCTTTTTCATATAGTTTATATCCCACCCTGGGTCACCCTTATACCATGGAAATGCTTCTTCATCACCTAGACACAACCCTTTTACCATATTCATATGAAATTTATCATTATCCCCCTCTCTGGGAAATGGATCAGAGCTTCTCATAGCTTCTATCCATCCTGCTATATTATCAACCCAGGGGACAACATGCATGTATCTCTCGGGCTACACCCTTGCCACATAATCTTTACATGTCTCTCCCGGTCTAGGTGGTGGAAATTGTTTAAACTGGGATTTGCCCATTCTCAAGCCTATAAAAAAACTACTCTGAAAATTGCCCTGAAAATTGTATTTGCTAGGGCCGTGCCCTAAAGAGATTATAGTTCTTTTGCTGTTTAAAAAAACTCTAATAAAAAAATAACCCTAATCTAAAAAAAGAACCTATCCTAAAAAAGGGTATTTGTTGGGCATTGCCCTTAGAAGGGCATTTGGTAGAGCAGTGCCCTAAAGTAAACATAGCTCTTTTGCTGCCCAAGGACAAAGCTCATAATCAGGGACTGTCCCTTTCAAATAAGGACAATTTGGAGGTCTGAATGTATTTAGTGTAAAGTGCAAACGTTTTTTTTTTAAACATGTTAGAGCATTTTATTATTGAACTATCGCTTGAGCTAATTAAGGGCCAGATTCTCTAAAGCTGTCTAGGATTGTGAGATTCTGTAAGAAATATCGCTAGTATTATGAAGCCCTTGTCATAAATATCTAAATGCAATTTTTATTGTGAGAGCTGTAAGTCTCATAAGGGGTATTCCTTGTTTAAGTATGGAAAGGTGATGCATACATTACACACACAAAGTACACACCCCAAGATATTGATCTAGGTCCACTACTATTTGGACACTATACACAAGCATATACAAAAAGTTTTTATATAACTTTGGGTCTCTCACTGAAATTATTTACACACAACTATAGCAGTGATAAGACAAATGGTTGTAAAAGCTTCTCTGTGTTCCCCTTAGTTCAGAAGCAGTAGACACACATGGCTTTTCTATTGTTTCTTGTCAATTAGAAGACCTACGTCCAGTTAGTGCAAGGGGTTATGGTACACAGTAGAGTTCATAATAAAACTACACTGAATACAAAAAAAACAACACTGCACAACTTGTATTTATAAAACATAGACCTAGATTACAAGTTGTGCAGTATGGCTATACTGCTGGAAAATTGGCCTTTGCGAGCGGAATAGTCAGCTCACCCGTATTACAAGTCACGGTGGTACGGCTATACCACTAGTGCTTTAGCCTATACTGCAACAATCCATTCCGTGCTCAAAAAATGGCTTTTGAATGTAGAATTTTCAGGTCACTCGTATTACAGGTTGTGTGGTCCAGTTATTACGCTACCGTTATAGCTTATACCACAACGATCCATTCCACTATTAAAGACCAGTAGTTATGATTTTGCTAAACATTTTTTTTCACAAAACTCATAACAAAAATGTTATAAAGTACACTAACACCCATAAACTACCTATTAATCCCTGAAGCACCACCCCCCGCTTTGCAAATACTAAAATAAACCTATTAACCCCTAAACCGCCACCCCCCCACATTGCAAATACTATAATAAAGCTATTAACCCCTAATCCGCCGCCCACCCACATCACCAACACTAAATAAACCTATTAACCCCTAATCCACCTCCTATCCACATCGCTACTACTAAAAAAAACCTATTAACCCCTAAACTGCCAACCACCCATATCGCAAATACTAAACTAAACCTATTAGCCCCTAAACTGCCAACCCCCACATCACGACAAACTAAATTAAACTATTAACCCCTAAACCTAGCACCCTGCTAACTTTAAAGTTAAAATGTAGCTACCTTAAAATAAATAAAAATTTATCTGTGAAATAAAAAAAAAACTAAGATTAAAGACTAGACTAGAAATAAACCTAACATTCAGCTAGATTACAAGTTTGGCGTTATGAGGGAAAAAGCCAGCGTTATGGCCTATAACGCTGCTTTTTCCCTAATGCTGCTATTACGAGTCTTGCCGGTATAGGTGTACCGCACACCTTTTAGCCTGTAATGCAACGTCCTTTTTCAATGGGACTCCCATAGCGCCAGTATTAGGAGTTTGCCTGGGAGGACAAAAAGTGAGCGGTACACCCCATAACCACAAGATCCTTACCGCCATCTAAAACTCAAGTGTTAAAAAGTACACTAACATCCATAAACTACCTATTAACCCCTAAACCGAGGCCCTCCCGCATCGCAAACACTATAATAAATTTATTAACCCCTAATCTGCCACTCCTGACATTGCCGCCACTATTAAAATGTATTAATCCCTATTCCGCACTCCCCGACATCATTGCCACTATAATAAACCTATTAACCCCTAAACCGCCGCACTCCCGCATCGCAAACACTATTTAAACATTATTTACTCCTAATCTGCTGGCCGCTCACACCGCCGCTATAATAAACCTATTAACCCCTAAACCGCAAGCACCCCACAACGAAATATACTTAAACTATTAACCCCTAAACGACCCCCTAACTTTATATTAAAATTACAATTTCCCTATCTTAAATTAAATTAAAACTTACCTGTCAATTTAATTTTTTTTTATTTTAAACTAACAATAAAATTAACGCCTAGATTTAGAGTTTTGTCGGTAAAGACCCGCATAGCTAACGCTGCTTTTTTCCCAGCGAACCCTTAAGACAACGCTGGTATTTAGAGTTGTCTGAGTGGCTGCGTTAGGCTCAGAAAAGGGAGCGTTGAGCAGAATTTAGCTCCACTTCAAACCTCAATACCAGCGCTGCTTATGGTAGCGGTAAGCTGGAAAAACGTGCTCGTGCACAATATCCCCATAGGAAACAATGGGGCTGAGCTGACTGGAAAAAAAACTAACACCTGCAAAAAAGGAGCGTTCAGCTCCTAGCGCAGCCCCATTGTTTCCTATGGGGAAACACTCTCTAAGTCTACACTTAACACCCTAACAAGAAACCCGAGTCTAAACACCCCTAACCTTACACTTATTAACCCCTAATCTGCCGCCCCCGCTATCGCTGACACCTGCATTATATTATTAACCCCTAATCTGCCCTCCCTAATATCGCCGCCACCTACCTTCAATTATTAACCCCTAATCTCCCGACCCCAATGTCGCAGCTTCTATAATAAAGTTATTAACCCCTAAACCTAAGTCTAACCCTAACACCCCCCTAAGTTAAATATAATTTTAATTAAACAAAATAATATTCTTATAATTAAATAAATTATTCCTATTTAAAACTAAATACTTACCTATCAAATAAACCCTAATATAGCTACAATATAACTAATAGTTACATTGTAGCTATTTTATGATTTATATTTATTTTACAGGCAACTTTGTATTTATTTTAACTAGGTACAATAGCTATTAAATAGTTAATAACTATATAATAGCTACCTAGTTAAAATAAGTACAAAATTACCTGTAAAATAAATCCTAACCTAAGTTACAAATACACCTAACACTACACTATCATTAAATTAATTAAATAAATAAACTACAATTAGCTAAACTAAAATACAATTAAACAAATCTAATCTATAACACAAAAAAACAAACACTAAATTACAAAAAAATAAAAAAAATTACAAGAAGTTTAAACTAATTACACCTAATCTAAGCCCCCTAATAAAATAAAAAATCCCCCCAAAATAAAAAAATGCACTACCCTATTCTAAATTACAAAAGTAATCAGCTCTTTTACCAGCCCTTAAATGGGCTTTTTGTGGGGCATTGCCCCAAAGATATCAGCTCTTTTACCTGTAAAAAAAATACAAACAGCCCCCCAACAGTAAAACCCACCACCCCCACAACCAACCCCCTAAATAAAATAACTATCTAAAAAACCTAAGCTCCCCATTGCCCTGAAAAGGGCATTTGTATGGGCATTGCCATTAAAAGGGCATTTAGCTCTTTTACATGCCCAGACCCTAATCTAAAAATAAAACCCACCCAAAAAACCCTTAAAAAAAAACTAACACTAACCCCCGACTATCCACTTACAGGTTTTTTTTAAGGTTTTTTTGGGTGAGTTTTATTTTTAGTTTAGGGTCTGGGCATGCTAAAATTTAACTATTAGTTATATCGTAGCTAGCTTAGGTTTTATTTCACAGGTAAGTATTTAGTTTTAAATAGGTATTATTTAGTTAATAATTGTAACTTTAGTTTAGCTCTATTTTAATTATGTTAAAGTTAGGAGGGGTTAGGTTTAGGGGTTAATATAAATTAATTTAGCTTATTGCGATGTGGGGGCTGGCAGTTTAGGGGTTAATAGGTTTATTTAGTTAATAATTGTAAATTTAATTTAGCTATATTTTTATTATGTTAAAGTTAGTGGGTGTTAGGGTTAGGCTTAGGGTTACGTTAGGGTTAGGGTTACGCTAGGGTTAGGGTTACGTTAGGGTTAGAGTTAGGTTTAGGGCTTAATGGATTTATTTAGTGGTAGTGATGTGGGAGGCCAGAGGTTTAGGGGTTAATAACTTTAGTATAGTGGCGGCGACATTGGAAGCAGCAGATTAGGGGTTAATAGTTTTATGTAGGTGGCAGCAATGTTGGTAGCGTCAGATTAGGGGTTAATAACTGTATGTAGGTGGCGGCGATGTCGGGGGCGGCAGATTAGGGATGTTTTGACTCGGGGTTTATGTTAGGGTGTAAGGTTTCAACGTAACTTTTTCTTTCCCCATAGACATCAATGGGGTTGCGTTACGGAGCATTTCATTTCACAATCGCAGGTGTTAGGCCTTTTTTTTTGCCTGCTCTCCCCATTGATGTCTATGGGGAAATCATGCACAAGCACATCAATGCAGCGCTTGTTTTCAGTGCAGTATGGAGCTCAATGCAACCATATCGCCCGCACATGCCTGCTTTTTTAAAACTTGTAATAGCAGTGCTATAGGGAGGTAAAATAACGCTGCTTTTCTGGCAGTCATTAAAATCCCTATAGCGCTCAAAACTCGTAATCTAGCTGACTGATAATATTTGATAATACTCCAAGACCTCTACATATCGTCCGATCAACAAAAAAGAATGAGTAACTGAGGGATCATGAAAATAGCTCTCAACCAACGGTGGCGGCGCACCAAAGAGCAGACCAAATACCAATGGGAGCCCTGGTTTACGAACAAAAATCTGATTCCGATGGAGAACTGTTCATACACTGAAGCGACATTGCAATGAAGCTCTCGCCTGACAACATGGAAGAGAATGTTCTCACGTGCAACTCCTGCCCTATTGTGACATCCGATATCAAGAATCAGAAAACGAACCCTACTAAAACCTCAGTCCTGGTTTTACTAAATCTAAAGATCATGGCTAGCCCTGCTTACCTGAATCTTCTTCCTCTGAACACCAGCAAGATTGATGGCAGTGGGTTCTACTATGCACCTGGGACTCAATATATGTATGTACAAAATTCTCTGGTGACTCTTAGCAGGCAGGGATATCACAAGGAGCTCCTTAATCCATCTAGTACCCACCTGCTCCCATGACTTAGAGTGGTATAGAAACAGCTGCTCTTCATCAGCAGTGACGGTTCCCCTATGTACAGTGGGACCTACCTGACTACAGCTAACACCAGAGGAATAGTACGTGGAGATCATTTAAAAAAAAAAAATCTAAGGAACTGACGTTTTTTACACTCAGGGATCCACACCCTAGTGAATGTTCCTCAAGATGAGAGACATGGAGCAAGATGGGTGAGAGGAAAGTCAGAATGAGCTCCTATTATTGTTTCAATTAGATCTTAGTGTGAGTGAACTTTTATGCTTTTGATGACTCCCTTTCTGAGCTAACAGCTATCACTCACAGCTATCACTCACAGCTATCCACCTGGACATTTTGCCCCATACATTACTTGCACCCATATTTCTCACCCATATGTTCTGTGATTCTTTTATATGAGCTTCTTTGCTAACATTCAGCTAGATTACAAGTTTTGCGTTATGAGCTTCATAACAATGCTTTTTCCCTAACGCCGCTATTTTGTCTTGTCAGAATAGGTGTACCGCACACATTTTTGGCTGTCACACAACGTCAGTACCGCACTTTTAAAAAAGTCCTTTGTTAATGGGACTCCCATAGCGCCAGTATTACGAGTTTTGCTGTGAGGTCCAAAAAGTGAGCAGTACAGCCTAAAATAACAAGATCCATACCGCCATCTAAAGTCAGTAGTTATGGGTTATGCACTACAAAGCTGTACTATAAAACCCATAACTAAACTGTCACAAAGTACACTAACACCCATAAACTACCTATTAACCACTAAACCGAGGCCCTCCCGCATCGCAAATACTAAAATAAAAATATTAACCTCTAATATGCCGCTCCGGACATCGCTGCCACTTTAAAAATGTATTAACCCCTATTCCCCCGCTCTCCAACATCATCGCCACTATAATAAACCTATTAACCCTTAAACACTCCCACATCTCAAACACTATTTAAATAATATTAACCCCTAATCTGCCATCCGTCAACACCACCGCTATAATAAACCTATTAACCACTAAACCGCAAGCCCCGACAACAAAATATACTAAAATAAACTATTAACCCCTAAACCTCTGGCCTCCCACATCACTACATATATTAACCTAACCCTAACGTAACCCTAAGCCTAAGCCTAACCCTAACACCCCCTAACTTAAATATAATTAAAATACATCTAAATAAAACTTACAATTATTATCTAAATAATTACTATTTAAAACTAAATACTTAACTATAAAATAAAAACTAAGCTAGCTACAAAATAACTAATAGTTATATTGTAGCTATCTTAGGTTTTATTTTTATTTCACAGGTAAGTTTGTATTTATTTTATCTATGTAGACTAGTTAGTAAATAGTTATTAACTATTTACTAACTACCTAGTTAAAATAAATACAAAGTTACCTGTAAAATAAAACCTAACCTGCCTTACACTAAAAACTAACATTACAATAAAATAGAATAAATTAGTAAAATACAATGATCTAAATTACAAAAAAAAAAATAAACACTAAATTACACAAAATAAAAAACTAATTTATCAAAAATAAAAACAAATTACACCTAATCTAATAGCCCTATCAAAATAGAAAAGCCCACCCAAAATAAAACAAAAACCCTAGCCTACACTAAACTGCCAATGGCCCTTAAAAGGGCCTTTTGTGGGGCATTGCCCCAAAGAAATCATCTCTTTTACCTGTAAAAAAAAATACAAACAACCCCCAACAGTAAAACCCACCACCCACCCAACCAAACCCCCCCAAATAAAAACCTATCTAAATAAACCTAAGATAATCATTGCCCTGAAAAGGGCATTTAGATGGGCATTGCCTTAAAAGGGCATTTAGCTCTTTTACATTGCCCAAACCCTAAGCTAAAAATAAAGGCCACCTTAAATAGGAATTATTTAGGTAATAATTGTAAATTTAATTTAGATTTATTTTAATGATATTTAAGTTAGGGGGTGTTAGGGTTAGTGTTAGGTTAGGGTTAGGTTTAGGGATTAATATATTTATTTAGTGTTAGTGAAGTGGGAGGCCAGAGGTTTAGGGGTTAATAACTTTAGTATAGTGGCGGCGACATTGGGGGCGGCAGATTAGGGGTTAATAACTGTAATGTAGGTGGCGGTGATATTGGGAGTGGTAGATTAGGGGTTAATAGTTGTATTTCGGTGGCGGCGATGTTAGGGGCAGCAGATTAGGGGTTAATAACATTATGTAGGTTGCGGCAATGTTAGAGGCAGCAGATTAGGGGCATTTAGACGTGGTTTATATGTTAGGGTGTTTTTCTTTCCCCATAGACATCAATGGGGCTACATTACGGAGCTTTTGTTTCCATAATCGCAGGTGTTAGGCTTTCTTTTGCCGACTCTCCCCATTGATGTATATGAGGAAATCGTGTATGAGCACGCCAAAACACCGCTTGTATTTGGGTGAGGTATGGAGCTCAACGCAACCATATTGCCCGTACAAGCCGGGTTTTACAAAACCTGTAATAGAAGCGCTATAGGGAGGTGAAATAATGATGCTTTTGTGTCGTTAATTTCCCTAAAGCGCTCAAAACTCGTAATCTAGCTGACTGATAATACTTGTGTTCTCTGTTGTCTGCTGTATCCAAGCCAAACCTGTACTGGTTGGTAGACATACTTTGTAATCAGTTACCTTCACGGCTTTCTAACTAATTCAGAAATTCTACTTTTATTGTTTGTGGTAAGTATGTTAATATATATTCATAATACTATCTGTCCCCTACACCTGCACAAACAATTAGATACCCATATATGGGCAAGATTATTTATACTTAAATATTAAAGTGTTAACCTACAATAGGCAGTATGTATAATGCTTTAACTCCACTTAATTCCATACTATGGAGGCATTAATACATGACAATAATACATGGTGTAGTTCACATGGTAGGTAGTGACTTTTAAAGAGTCACTCTAACACATCATATTCCGGTGGTGTGCTATCTGGGACCGGGACAGCATATCACAACACTAACCTAGTGACCACTAATTTTAAGACTGATAAGTAACAACTTGCTTATAAGAATGTTTGTTATTCTGAGTTCTTGTACCCCTCAGTGTTTTTGAAAATAGATTGCGTACCTGAGGACTTAGGGAAGATAAGTACTTTAGTGTATCCAAATTAATAACTGTTTATTTACAGGACCTAGAGGTATATATAAAATTATACATTATTATGTTCTCCTTTTCTTTTTCTCATCTCCTCGCTCCTTTTGGTGATATTAGTACTTAAATTTTACTCCATCTGCTTACTTTAAAACCTTGGCAAGTATGGTTCCCGTATCATTATACCTCCCAATTCTAGATAATGGGTCCAAAAGTGGCCCTTCCATTCTATTCCCCTCAAACTCCCCTCTCCAATCTCTCTCAGTGGTTAGCGGTCCGAGAGAGGCCGAAATATTTAATTATGGGGGACCTACATTTTGATCAGTCTTACAATATATAGGGATATACTCCATAATATTATATTAAAATTGAGATTTGAAATGTACATTTAACCCTACATTATATTTATTAACATTACAACTTTGATTCTGTACGGTCAATTTGTCATGCCTTACTATTTTGTATCCGATTCTTGTATGTTTGGAATTGCATGATGTCTATAAATGTAATGTTCAATTCTCAATAAAAAAACATTTAAAAAAACCAAACCCCCGCCCCCCAAATCACTCTATTTAAACCGGAGGAAGCCGTTGCTCCTATAAGCAGTGAACAAGTGTTTGTAAGCAAGAAACATGTCTACACAAGAGCCCGTTTTTTCATTCTATGCTCTCCATTGTTATTGCGGTTTTTAGAGCTGTACTTTTTTTTCTTAGTTTTATATATTGGAATAAACTTTGGACTTTTATCTTAAAAAAATAAAAATAAAAAAAGCCCTAATCTAAAAAAAAACCCCAGCCAAAAATCCCCCCAAAAAACTAACACTAACCCGGAAATAGATACTCACCATTCCTGAAGTCCGGCGGTGAAGGTCTTCTTCCAGGCGTCTCCATCTTCAATATTCATTCCGGTGTCGCAGAGCCATCTTCCATCTTCATCCAGGGGTCGCGGAGCTGATGTGGCACGAAGGCAGAGCTGTTGGTGGCGGTGGTCATCGGGAACGTGGAGGCTCCTCTTCATGTGATCTCCACCACACAGTGAAGATTGAATGTAAGGTACCCGTTTTATATTGGGGTACCTTGCATTTCTATTGGCTGAAAAATTCAAATCAGCCAATAGGATGAGAGCTGCTTAAATCCTATTGGCTGATTTGAATTTAGGAATGCAAGGTACCCTAATATAAAATGGGTACCTTGCATTCAATCTTCAGTGTGCAGCGAAGATCACATGAATAGGATCACATCAGCTCTGCTACCCTTGGATGAAGATGGCTCTGCAACACCAGGATGAAGATTGAAGATCGAGCCGCCTGGAAGAAGACCCTCATCATCAGACTTCAGGAATGGTGAGTACCTATTTGAAGGTTAATGCTAGTTTTTTTTTTTAGATTAGGGCTTTTTTATTTTTTAATGAGCAGCAAAAGAACTGATTGCCCTTTTAAAGGCAATGCCCATACAAATGCTCCTGGGAGCTTGGCGGTTCAGTGGTTAATAGGTTTAAATAGTATTTGCTATGTGGGTGTTTGACGGTTTAGGAGTTAATAGGTTTAGTTTAGTATTCGCGATGCGGGGGGATGGCAGATTAGGGGTTAATAGAGTTATTTAGTGTTGGCGATGCTGGTGGGCGGTGGATTAGGGGTTAATAGGTTTATTTAGTGTTGGTGATGCGGGTGGACGGTGGATTATGGGTTATTACATTTATTAATGTTGGCAATGCGGGTGTGTGGCAGATTAGGGGTTAATAGATTTATTTAGTGTTGGCGATGTCGGGAGCAGCAGATTACGGGTTAATAGCTTTATTTTATGTCGGCGATGTTGGGAGTGGCAGATTAGGGGTTAATAGCTTTATTTAGTGTTGGAAATTTTGGACGGTCAGTGGATTAGGGGTATTTAGACTAGGGTTTTTTGTTAGGGTGTTAGATTTTTACATAATTTTCTTGTCTCCATAGACATCAATGGGGATTGTGTTATAGCGATCACCATTCCGCAATCCCAGGTGTTCATTTCTTTCTAATACTTTTTCTCCATTGATGTCTATGGGGAAAAAAGTGCACGAGCACGTCAAGTCAGCACTTGGCTTTTGTGCGGCATGGAGCTTAACGCACCGTATCGCACAACACAAAAAGGTTTTTTTGTAACTTGTAATGGCAGCGCTATGGAAAGTGCGGTACTGCTAAATGTTTAGCGTTATTTACGCACTGGGTTTAGTGCACAACTTGTAATCTAGGTGAAAATTTGCTAGTGGAGGTTAAACAAGACTGGTCCATGAGAGTAGCTGGAATTACTCTCCCAGATCTGATGTATTCCCTAAACCCTTTCTTCCTGCAGAAAGTGACTGAAAGATACTATACACTGATAGATAGCAGAGTATTTAAATGTTTAATGTGTGTCCCCTGCTTCTGCTAACCTCACTGTCCCCAGCAAAGTTTTCATTCTAGCGAACTCATTTACTTTCTATAGGAGACATCTCACAATTTGCAGGTACTGCCCCTTTTTTTTGAGAATTCCCGAAAGCAGCATCTGTGAGTGCATGGTTTTTCACGTTCCTTCTGGCAAAGTTTTAATCGTCGGGCCCTTAGTGTTTAATCCCTGATAACACATAGGGGCCTTTTTATTATGTGTCTGTACAACATGATCCGATCAGCGGATCAGGTCCGACAGACATTGCTGAATGCGGAGAGCAATACGCTCTCCGCATTTAGAATTGCACAAGCTCTTGTGAACTGCTGTTGCAACGCCGCTCCCTGCAGATTTGATGCCAATCGGCCGCTAGCAGGGGGGTGTCAATCAACCCAATCCTATTCGATTGGGTTGAATTGCGGCAATGTCTGTCCGCCTCCTCAAAGAAGGCGGACAGGTTATGGAGCAGCGGTCTTTAAACTGTTGCTTCATAAGTTATGAAGCAACAGTCTAAAGACCGCTGCTCCATAACCTCATGAATCATAACTGGTGTTGCTGGCGAGCTCCATACGGCCCCATATAGTTAGAATTCAGCTCCAGAACAGTTATGCACCACTGGAAGAAAGCTGAATGCATCTGATGAGCCAATGAAAAGAAACCTATGTGTATAGAACCACCAATTACCAGCTAGCTGCTCCTGCACCTAATTTGGTATGCTTTTCAACAAAGAATAGAGAAAAAATAAGTGAATTAAAAAGTATCTTAAAGTGGCATATTCTGTCTGTATCATAAAATTTTAGTTTTGACTTTCATGTTCTTTTTAGGCACAGTAGTCGTAGATTATCTTTGTTCCATTTAATTATTACAATTTGTGTTTCTTGAAAAGAGCTAATTTTTGTTTTTGTGCTTTGGATTTCTACTAGTAGAAAGAGTGAAGTTGTGCTTCTTAGTCAACTTGACCAGTCTTTCCTTAGGGTGGAGTTCAAGATTTCAGTGGTGATTTTGCTTTTGCAGCACTTAATAAGGGATTGATGTGTTTTAGCACAGTACCAGAAGCAAAAAGCTTGGGATATTGTATATCTTATTTGCATATCTTACCCAGAATCCTCTGGTGCATTGGTAACAGTTTATACAGCATATGTATTGGGATAAGCAAGTGGGGATACTTGCCTATATGTGCTAATTGCCTATGCAATAATTATAGGGCTCTTACTTTTATGAAATTAAGGATTTTAATCTCACACTTTAAATCTCACCATAACTTAAATGAAAAGTACAAGAATGCAATTATTGTTAGTTTCAAAATACACTTAAACAACTTTACTTTTCATGTTATCATGCAGTATTAACATCATAAAGTTTACAGCAAATATTTCAACACTTATACTAGTAAATTAGGTTTTTATAATGCATCATTGTTGATGTTTTTTGTTTTAATTTTTAATAAATGCTATTGTATAACTATTTAAGAAAAATGACATAACAAGGTCCTTTTAAATTCCACGTCTGTAGAAAGTATGCTACAGTTAATAATTATAATTTATCGTCAAGACTTAATGCACTTCCCACACCTACATTATAAAGAGACTTTTACCTTTGAATAAAACATGATTATTGTGATACATTATTAAGAGAATAGACATAGGTTAACATTTTGTATGGATTTTCAATAAATAAAGAACAGACAAAGCTTATCCTAAATACAGTAAAAGAAAACTAATGCATTATATACAAAAAGTGTTCTACTTAGCAATTTAATGTTCTCAACAAGAAAAAACCCCCCACAGTTATATTGTTAAGAATCTGGTCTTAATCTGGTCTTAATCAAAAATTATCTAATTCTAATTTGTATTGAGAATTCTCACAGGAGATCATAATCATTCTTCTAATGGAGAAAGTAATATGATGGTATTTTTTGATATATAAACAATAGAGAGTGTGTTCAGGCTTCGGACAAATACAAATTAGTCCGAATTTATGCCAGTTCAGCAATTCTTCTGCTATATGAGCAAACAAATACATTAAAGGATGAATTGGACAAATAATGAATGATTGCTTGACAAAATCGATTTGTTTGTTCATTCCTACTTTTTGCCAATCAAGCAGTAAATGTTGTCTTTAGTCATACATGCTTGTCCAATCAAGCCTTAACTTATCACAGGGAGGTGGGAGACTAGGGGATGCTCAGCCATCGTAAAGAACGCAAAAAATTTTGCGATACCGTACTTTCCATAGTGCTGCCATTACAAGTTACTGAAAAACCTCCTTGTGCTCCATACCGCACAAAGAGGATCCTCTTCATACGGTCAAAAACCTAAGATTAAACTATAAATGAACCTAACATAGCTATTCTAATAATATTTAAAAAAAATTACCAATTAAAAAACCTTAATTAACCTAACACTACAAAAATATATATATAAAAAAAAATCTAACTGAAGCTTGAATGTAAGGTACCCGTTTAAATAATGCATTCCTTTTGGCTGACATTTTCAAATCTCAATCCTATTGGCTGATTGCAACAGCCAATAGGATTTTTTCACATTTAATTCCTATTGGCTGATAAAAATCTATCAGTCAATCTGAATGTAAGGGATGCCATCTTGGATGACATCACTTAAAGGGAAACTTCATTCGATGGATGAAGATAGAAGATGCCGTCTGGATGAAGACTTCTGGCCGCTTCGATGAGGACTTCTGCCCGCTTGGATGAAGACTTCTGCCCCCTTCGATGAGGACTTTGCCGGATGGATGAGGATGGATGTCCGGACTTGGGTTTGGGCACTTCGTAAAAGAGCTGATTGCCATTTTCAGGGCATGGCAAAATGAGTTAAATGTCCTTTTAAGGGCAATGCCCATCCAAATGCCCATTTCAGGGCAATGGTTAGCTTAGGTTTATTTAGATAGGTTTTTATTTGGGGGTTTTGGTTGGGTGGCTGGTGGGTTTTACTGTTGGCAGTGTTTGTATTTTTTTACTGGTAAAAGAGCTGATTTCTTTGGGGTAATGCCCCGTAAAAGGCCCTTTTAATGGCTATTGGCAGTTTAGTGTAGGCTATTTTTATTATATAGGTAAGTATTTAGTTTTAAATAGGAATTATTTAGGTAATAAAGTTTTATTTAGTTTTATTTTAATTATATTTAAGTTATGCGGGGTTAGGGTTAGTTTTAGGCTTAGGGTTACATTAGGGTTAGGGTTATGCTTAGGGTTACGTTAGGGTTAGGGGTTAATATATTAATTTAGTCTTAGTGATGTGGGAGGCCAGAGGTGTAGGGGTTAATAACTTTAGTATAGTGGCGGCAACATTGGGGCGACAGATTAGTGGTTAATAACTGTAATGTAGGTGGCGGCGATATCGGGAGCGGCCGATTAGGGGTTAATAGTTTTATTTAGTTGTCGGCGATGTTAGGGGCAGCAGATTAGGGGTTAATAACATTATGTAGTTTGCGGCGATGTTAGGAGTTGCAGATTAGGGATGTTTAGACTTGGTTTTTATGTTAGGGTGTTAGGATTAAACGTAACTTTTTCTTTCCCCATAGACATCAATGGGGCTGCGTTACGGAGCTTTTGTTTCTGTGAACGCAGGTGTTAGGCTTTTTTTTAGCCGACTCTCCCCATTGATGTCTATGGGGAAATCGTCCATGAGCACATCAAAACACTGCTTGTATTTGGGTTAGGTATGGACCTGAACGCAACCATATTGCCCGCACAAGCCGGGTTTTTCAAAACCTATAATAGCAGCGCTATAGGGAGGTGAAATACCGTCGCTTTTGTGGCGGTCATTAATTTCCCTATAGCGCTCAAAACTCGTAATCTAGCTAAGCCCTCTAAGCTTACTAAGCCCTCTAACCTAACACCCCCTAAATTAACGCTAATTACATAAACTAAGTTACAATGAAAATAAAAAATACTAACAATTTATAAATAAAACCTAACATGAAATTACAAAAAAATAATCTAAAATTACAGAAAAAATTAACAAAATTTTAAAAAATAAAAAAATTAAATTCTAATTCCTATGAAAATAAAAAAGCCCCCCCCCCAAATAAAAACACCACCTTATCTAAACTAAATTACCAATAGCCCTTAAAAGAGCCTTTTATAGGGCATTGCCATAAGTTAAACAGCTCTTTTACATTTAAAAAATACTAAGTCCCCCCCTAACAGTAAAAAACCCCACCCACCAAACCCCCCCAAAATAAAAAAACCTAACACTATAAAAACCTAAACTACCCATTCATCTGGAGCGAAGGCGGTGCAGAGCGGAGGTGCGGAGGTGCGGAGCTGGCTTCCACGATGCACAGATCCTCAGTGGCGGTCCTCATCGGCTGTTCTCATTGGTGGTCTTAAGTGTCAGTGGTCCTCATCGGCATGGAGGCTCCTCTTCATGCGATCGCCTGTCGCAAACTGAAGATTGAATGCAAGGTAGGCAGTTTAGGGGTTAATATGTTTAGTTTATTATTTGCAATGTGGGGGCTGGCGGTTTAGGGGTTAATAGCTTTTTTAGTGTCGGCAATGTTGGGTAATGGCGGATTAGGGGTTAATAGGTTTATATAGTGTTGGTGATGTGGGGGGGGGCAGGGGTTTAGGGGTTAATAAGTTTACATAGTGTTGGCTATGTGGGGGGCCGGCAGTTTAGGGGTTATTAGCTTTATTTTATTTTGGCGATGTGGGTGGGTGGCAGATTAGGGTTAATAGGTGTAATATAGTGTTTGCGATGCGGGAGGATGGCTGTTTAGGGGTTAATAGGTAGTTTATGGGTGTTAGTGTACTTTGTAACATTTACGTTATGAGTTTTTTGAAACATTTTTGTTTTGCAAAATCCATAACTACTGGTCTCAGAATCTGAAATGTATCGTGACGGTAACACAAGCATTTTAGTCGGACTGCACAACCTGTAATACCGCACAATGGAAAACCTTGCACTCAAATGTAATTTTTACGTGCAGAATGGAGGGTTGCGTTAAGGCTAAAATGCTTGTGTTACAGTCTATACCACCCCAAGTCGTAATATGCGTTACCGGCTATTCCACGCGCAAGGGACAATTTTTAAGCGGTATAGCCGTACCGCAAAACTTGTAATCTAGGTGTATGTCAGGAGAGAGGTCATGGTAGGCTGCAAAAAATCAGTGAGTTATAGGGTAGATCACATTCCTTTAGAAAAGCTTATCAAGTGATTTAAGTACAAAAATCCCTCTAGACTTAAATGGTGAATATTGTAAAAAAAAAATATATTAGATAAATGTTTATAAAGGATTGTATATTCTGTTGCCATTGAAAGATAGGTTCTTGTAAATGTTGAATTTTACAGTGTAATATTTTTGTTAAAATAAGTTGTAAACATGTTGTTCCTATAGAAATTAATGGTAATGAATCCAAAATCAATATTCGGCCCAAAAACAAACGTCAACATGAATGAAATTTGGCTTAACTCAGCATTTTGAAAAATATGGAATTAATCTTTTGGATGAAATTAATATGTTACCCATGTACATGTTTAATCAACAATATAAACAATATAAAAGACGTACAAAATGTAACTATTTATAATTTACAATAGACTTATGCAGCGCCAAAAAAATTAGTTTGTCTGAATTCTTCAGTACGAAAATAATGGGAAATGTGTTTCCCTGAATATACGTTGTCTGCATTATTTGGTATTTGTTTTGTTTTTAATTATATTGATTTTTCGTACAACATTTACTATTTTTTTCGTTAAACAAATCTAAATGTTCTAAAGTGCTTTATACTTTAGTGAGCTGGAGAGCCGCACTAACCCGCTCCTCTACCTCACAAAGCTGGTCGTGCTAATAGGAGGCTTAGCGCAGTGGCTCCCAGGACCTGCACTAAAGGACCTTCTTCTTTAGCACAGACCCTGGAAGGCGCCGTGCTAAACCTCCTATTAGCACAGCCTGGGCTCTGTGAAGAAGAGGAGCGGATTAGTGCGGCTCTCCAGCTTGCTAAAGGTAATTGTTTAACCCCTTAAAGTGATTGTAAAGTTTAAGGAATTAGTACCCAGTATCTAAAAATTATCTGAAAAATATGGGCACTTTAATTCATTAAACTTTTCAATGACACATCTTTTTTAAAATACTTACAATTGCATTATAGAAAACATAACACTGATTCTCTGCCCGCATCTCTGCCCGCATCTCCTACTGTAGTTAGCATATCGATGATGAATCCGGCTTCCACCAATAGTTGGGTGTCCCCTTTGGCATCCATCTCCATTAATTTAACTCTGAAAATTATTGGTTTTTCAGTCCTGAGCACACTGAAGACTTCATAAGCCTTACACTGCTTTATATATGTCCTTAATTGGCCTTAGCAAAAGTGATACAATAAGATACTAGAAAACAATTTTGGCTAACAAAATGACAGCATCAAGCCTTGTCTAATTCAGTAAGAAGTCCAGGATGCTTCATCCAAATTAGGCAAGTGGTGAGGAGATTTGGCTACAATAAAAATTGTACCAAAGTGTCAATATATTCAGAAACATTTCATATTTGGTTGATATTTTAATGTATTGCATGCCAATAAAGAAAGTCTTGTAATTACAAGATGCTTTATGTCCCTGTAATTAAATGTATTATCACTACTTTACAAATTTTCCGTATAGGTTATTGGTACAGATGCATATCTGTAAAACATTTTTGTGCCATTTCTATACAATTTTTAATACACCACATCAGTGGAATGGGCATGGATTAATCTATATTTATCTACTTAATAATAAGCATTTTTACACTAATTAATTACACATTACCTTTTAGCTTCACTACACACTGGGCCCGATCCGATATGCAGCGTCGCCCGCAGAAGCTGGCGACGGCAAATTTTGCACTGGTTTGGTATCACATATACGGCGTAACCTAGAAGTTACGCTTGTATATTTCACCCTTCGGCCGTAGTTTTTTGGCCCATAGAGTGATATACCAAACCCGTGCAGTTTGGTATCCAGTATACAGCGTAAGGACTAAGTGGCGAAAATGGAGAAATCTTACTCCATTTTCACCTCGCCACAAAATGCAGGCTTAGTAAGCCTTACGCTGAGTATTGGAGTCCCGTAACTCCCTAAACTGCCTGCAAAATAAAACCTAACACCTAACGCATGCGCAATGTCTATCTACCTGTCAACCGCAATCCCCCACAGCAATCTTTAATAAAGTGCTTAACCCCTAAACCGCCGCTCCCGGACCCCGCCGCCAGCTACATTAAATGTCTTACCCCCTAATCTGACCCCCCTACACCGCCGCCAGCTACATTAAATGTATTACCCCCTAATCTGATCCCCCTACACCGCCGCCAGCTACATTAAATGTCTTACCCCCTAATCTGATCCCCCTACACCGCCGCCAGCTACATTAAATGTCTTACCCCCTAATGTAATCCCCCTACACCGCCGCCAGCTACATTAAAATTATTACCCCCTAATGTGAGCCCCCTACCCCGCCGCCACCTACATTAACTCTTTTAACCCCTAATATGATCCCCCTACACCGCCGCCACCTATAATAACTACATTAACCCCTAATGTGAGCCCCCTTCCCCGCCGTAACCTATTTTAACTATATTAACCCCTAATGTGAGCCCCCTACCCCGCCGCCACCTATTTTAACTATATTAACCCCTAATGTGAGACCCCTACCCCGCCGCCACCTATTTTAACTATATTAATACCTAATGTGAGCCCCCTACTCCGCTGCCACCTATATTATATGTACTACCCCCTGATCTGACCCCCTTACACCGCCGCCACCTATATTAAATTTATTAACCCCTAATCTAATCCCCCTACACCTCCGCCACCTATATTAAAATTATTAACCCCTAATCTAATCCCCCTACACCGCCGCCACCTATATTAAATATATTAACCACTAAACCTAAGTCTAACCCTAACACCCCCTAACTTAAAATAAATCTAAATAATATTAATAATATTAACTCAATTATTCCTATTTAAATCTAAATACTTACCTATAAAATAAACCCTAAGATAGCTACAATATAATTAATAATTACATTGTAGCTATTTTAGGGTTTATATTTATTTTACAGGTAACTTTGTATTTATTTTAACTAGATACAATAGCTATTAAATAATTAATAACTATTTAATAGCTACCTAGTTAAAATAATTACCAAATTACCTGTAAAATAAATCCTAACCTAAGTTACCATTACACCTAACACTACCCTATCAATAAATTAATTAAATAAACTACAATTATCTCAACTAAAATACAGTTAAATACACTCATCTATATTACAAAAACAAACACTAAATTACAAAAAATAAAAAAAGATTACAAGAATTTTAAGCTAATTACACCTAATCTAAACCCCCTAATAAAATAACAAAGCCCCCCAAAATAATAAAATTTCCCTACCCTAAAATAAATTAAAAAAGTAATCAGCTCTATTACCAGCCCTTAAAAGGGCCATGTGTGGGGCATTGCCCCAAAGTAATCAGCTCTTTTACCTGTAAAAAAAAGAACAACCCCCCCATTACAACCCACCACCCACACACCCCTACTCTAAAACCCACCTGATCCCCCCTTAAAAAAACTAAGTCTAACCCCCAAGTGGTCCTTACCTGTCCTGAAGACCGGCGGAGAAGGTCCTGTTCCAGGCGGAGAAGTCTTCTTCCAGGAGGCGACCTCTTCTTCTTCCAGGAACCAGCCGGCGCGGAGCGGAGGAGTTGAAGACCGATGACCACGGAGCTGAAGACCGTCCTCTCTGAAACTGAAGACCGGCGATGCAGAAACTGAAGATCGGCGACGCTGGAACCGAAGACCGGAGCCATGGAGCGTGGAGGATCCTCTTCATACGATCTCTGCCGTACACTGAATAGGAATTCAAGGTACGCGATTAAAAATGGCGTCCCTTGAATTCCTATTGGCTGATTTGAGCGTTCAAATTCAAATCAGCCAATTGGATGAGAGCTATTTTAATTCTATTGGCTGATTTGAATAGCCAATAGAATAAGAGCTACTGTAATTCTATTGGCTATTCTAATCGGAGCATCCTCTTCTGTCTTGATCCGACGACTAAATGACGATACCTTTAAGTGATGTCATCCAAGATGCGGTCCCTTTAATTCCAATTGGCTGATAGAATTCTATCAGCCAATCGGAATTAAGGTAGACAAAATCCTATTGACTGATGCAATCAGCTAATAGGATTGGAACAGCCAATAGAATGCAAGCTCAATCCTATTGGCTTATTGGATCAGCCAATAGGATTTTGTCTACCTTAATTCCAATTGGCTGATAGAATTCTATCAGCCAATCGGAATTGAAGGGACGCCATCTTGGATGACGTCACTTAAAGGTACCGTCATTTAGTTTTCGGATCAAGACAGAAGAGGATGCTCCGCATCAGATATCTTGAAGATGGACCCGCTCCGCTCCGGATGGATGAAGATAGAGGATGCCGCATGGATAAAGACTTCTGCCCGTCTGGAGGACCTCTTCTTCCCGGCTTGGATGAAGACTTCTGCCCGTCTGGAGGACCATTTGTGCCCAGTTGGGTGAAGACGTCTCAAGGTAGGGTGATCTTCAAGGGGTTAGTGTTAGGTTTTATTAAGGGGGTATTGGGTGGGTTTTAGAGTAGGGTTGGTTGTGTGGGTGGTGGGTTGTAATGTTGGGGGGGTATTGTATTTTTATATACAGGCAAAAGAGCTGATTACTTTGGGGCAATGCCCCGCAAAAAGCCCTTTTAAGGGCTATTTGTAATTTAGTGTAGGGTAGGGATTTTTAATATTTTGGGGGGCTTTTTATTTTATTAGGAGGATTAGATTAGGTGTAATTAGTTTAAAAAAAAAAATTATTTTATTATTTTCTGCAATTTAGTGTTTGTTTTTTTGTAGATAATTGTATTTAATTGTAGTTAGTGTAGGGAATTAATTTAATTATAGTGTAGTGCTAGGTGTAATTGTAACTTAGGTTAGGTTTTATTTTACAGGTTAAATTTGTCTTTATTTTAGCTAGGTAGTTATTAAATAGTTAATAACTATTTAATAACTATTGTACCTAGTTAAAATAAATACAAAGTTGCCTGTAAAATAAAAATAAACCCTAAGCTAGATACAATGTAACTATTAGTTATATTGTAGCTAACTTAGGATTTATTTTATAGGTATTTAGTTTTATATAGAAATAATTTATTGATTTGTAGTAATTTTATTTAGATTTATTTAAATTATGTTTTATTTAGGGGGTTGTTAGGGTTAGGGTTAGACTTAGATTTAGGGGTTAATACATTTAATATAGTTGCGGCGACGTTGGGGGCGGCAGATTAGGGGTTAATAAATGTAGGTAGGTGTCGGCGATGTTAGGGACGGCAGATTAGGGGTTAATAAAATGTAACTAGTGTTTGCGAGGCGGGAGTGCGGCGGTTTAGGGGCTAATATATTTATTAAAGTGGCGGCGAAGTGCGGTCGGCAGATTAGGGTTTAAAATTTTTATTTAAGTATTTGCGATGTGGGGGGGGGGCCTTCGGTTTAGGGGTTAATAGGTAGTTTATGGGTGTTAGTGTACTTTTTAGCACTTTAGTTAAGAGTTTTATGTTACAGCGTTAGCCCATAAAACTCTTAACTACTGACTTTTAAATGCGGTACAAGTCTTGACAGGAGAGGGTCTACCGCTCACTTTTTCCAAGACTCGTAATACCGGCATTATGCAAGTCCCATTGAAAATATGGGATACGCAATTGACGTAAGTGGATTTGCGGTATGTTCGAGTCGTGGAAAAAAAGTGAGCGGTACACCTGTACCTGCAAGGCTCGTAATACCAGCGGGCGTTAAAAAGCAGCGTTGGGACCTCTCAACGCTGCTTTTTAACCCTAACGCAAGACTCGTAATCTAGCCGTTTGTGTATTTTGTTAAAAAAGCAGGGAGGTTGGTTCAAGAGAGCATGCATGTGTTTCAGACAATATATAGCAGCAGTTTCAATAGAATATTTTTAACAAATATATACATTAGCAAGAGTACTAGGTGACGGCATTTGGGTAACATGACTCTTTAACTAGAAGGATTTGAAGGTCAAAAAATTTGATCAGTCAGCTGCAGAAAAGATATCTTAAAGGCAAATACCAATGCTTTGGTGGCAGAAGATCCTCTTACAAACACCTAAATTAAAAGTTTTGCGCTATAGAGGGTGCAAAACGAACACAACAAAAGTTGCATTATTTCACCCTCCATAGTGCTGCCATTACAAGTTTTTAAAAAGCCGCCTTGTGCGTGCGATATAGTTGCAATGAGCTCCATACCGCACAAAATCCAAGGACTAAGAACACGTGCTCGTGCACACTTTCCCCATAGACATCAATGGAGAGAGTGTGTTAGAAAAAAACTAACACCTGAATTTCGGAATGGCGATCACCGTAATGCAGCCCCATTGATGTCTATGGGGAAAAAAAGTTGTGTTTAAACCTAACACCCTAACATAAACCCCATGTCTAAACACCCCTAATCTGCTGTCCCTGACATCGCCGACACCTACATAAACGTATTAACCCCTAATCTGCCGCTCCCGACATCGCCGTCACCGAAATAAACTTATTATTCCCTAATCTGCTGCTCCCGGTATCACCGCCACTATAATAAAGTTATTAACCCCTATTTCCCCATACCCCAACATTGCCCACCCTACAATAAAGATATTAACTCCTATTCCTCCGCCCCCGACATCGTCACCATTAAATAAAGTTATTAACCCCTAAACCTCTGGCCTCCCACATCACCGCCACTAAATAAACCTATTAACCCCTAAACCGCCAGCCCCTCACATCGCAAAAAAATAAATTCAACTATTTACTTCTAAACCTAACAATCCCCTAACTTTAAATTAAAATGACAAGATCCCTATCTTAAAATAAATACAAACTTACCTGGGAAATAAAAAAAAACTTAGTTTAAACTATAAATTTAACTAACATTACTATTATACTAAAATTGAAATAACTATTGATGAAATAAATTAAATTACAAATTAGAAAAGCCTAACACTCTAACAAAAACCTAAGCTACCAATTGCCCTGAAAAGAGCATTTGTATGGGCATTGCCTTAAAAGGGCATTCAGCTCTTTTTCTTGCCCTGAAAAGGGCATTTAGCTCTTTTAAGAACGCCCAAACCCTAATCTAAAAGAAAAACCCAGCAAAAAAAGTAAAAAAAACCCTAACACTAACCCCTGATGATCCACTTACAGTTTCTGAAGTCCGGACATCCACGTGGCATCTTCTATCTTCATCCCAGCGGGGCAGAGTGGGTCCATCCTGAAGACATCTAGCGCGGAGCATCCTCTTCATACGGTCGCCGCCGTACACTGAATTATTATTATTATCAGTTATTTGTAGAGCACCAACAGATTCTGTAGCGCTAACTGAATCTTCAATGTAAGGGAGCCTTTTCAAAATGGCTTCCCTTGCATTCCTATTGGCTGATTTGATTTTTGAAATTCAAGTTAGCCAATAGGATGAGAGCTACTGAAATTCTATTGGCTGTTTAAATCAGCCAATAGGATGACAGCTACTGAAATCCTATTGGCTGTTCAAATCAGCCAATAGGATGAGAGCTACTGAAATTCTATTGGCTATTCAAATAAGCTAATAGAATTTCAGTAGCTCTCTATGAAGCAATACTTGTTTTAATGTTGAAAGGTAAAGATCAATAACAATAAATAATAAATAAATATAATGGATGATTAATTAAAGGGACATTAAACCCATATTTTTTCTTTCATGATTAAGAAAGAGCATGCAATTTTAAACAACTTTCTAATTTACTTCTATTATCTAATATGCTTCATTCTCTTGATATCCATTGCTGAAAAGCATATCTAGATAGGCACCGTAGCTGCTGATTGGTGGCTGCACATAGATACCTCGTGTGATTGGCTCATACATGTGCATTGCTATTTTTTCTACAAAGGATATCTGAAAAATGAAGCAAATTAAAAAATAGAAATACATTGGAAAGTTGTTTAAAATTACATTCCCTATCTAATTCATGAAAGAAAAATTTTGGGTTTAATGTCACTTTAATTATGTAGCAGTATAATATAGTAATCTTTAATACAAACATAAGACACACGGTCATCTTTCTTCTCCTTATAGCTGGGGATGTCTCACTTAAACCAGGTAAAATCAACACTTAACAAAACTGTACCCTCCACTGTTTGCGTACATCATTAACGCAACAACAATCGTGACACACCAAACAGACCGATATCTTTAGTGATGTTCATGGACTGCTGAACGCCAATGGAGGAAATCACACAACTGTGCTGATTTCCTGCATTATAAATTCATCCTTAAGTTATACAGGGAGTGCAGAATAATTAGGCAAATGAGTATTTTGACCACATCATCCTCTTTATGCATGTTGTCTTACTCCAAGCTGTATAGGCTCGAAAGCCTACTACCAATTAAGCATATTAGGTGATGTGCATCTCTGTAATGAGAAGGGGTGTGGTCTAATGACATCAACACCCTATATCAGGTGTGCATAATTATTAGGCAACTTCCTTTCCTTTGGCAAAATGGGTCAAAAGAAGGACTTGACAGGCTCAGAAAAGTCAAAAATAGTGAGATATCTTGCAGAGGGATGCAGCACTCTTAAAATTGCAAAGCTTCTGAAGCGTGATCATTGAACAATCAAGCGTTTCATTCAAAATAGTCAACAGGGTCGCAAGAAGCGTGTGGAAAAACCAAGGCGCAAAATAACTGCCCATGAACTGAGAAAAGTCAAGCGTGCAGCTGCCAAGATGCCACTTGCCACCAGTTTGGCCATATTTCTGAGCTGCAACATCACTGGAGTGCCCAAAAGCACAAGGTGTGCAATACTCAGAGACATGGCCAAGGTAAGAAAGGCTTAAAGACGACCACCACTGAACAAGACACACAAGTTGAAACGTCAAGACTGGGCCAAGAAATATCTCAAGACTGATTTTTCTAAGGTTTTATGGACTGATGAAATGAGAGTGTGTCTTGATGGGCCAGATGGATGGGCCCGTGGCTGGATTTGTAAAGGGCAGAGAGCTCCAGTCCGACTCAGACGCCAGCAAGGTGGAGGTGGAGTACTGGTTTGGGCTGGTATCATCAAAGATGAGCTTGTGGGGCCTTTTCGGGTTGAGGATGGAGTCAAGCTCAACTCCCAGTCCTACTGCCAGTTTCTGGAAGACACCTTCTTCAAGCAGTGGTACAGGAAGAAGTCTGCATCCTTCAAGAAAAACATGATTTTCATGCAGGACAATGCTCCATCACACGCGTCCAAGTACTCCACAGCGTGGCTGGCAAGAAAGGGTATAAAAGAAGAAAATCTAATGACATGGCCTCCTTGTTCACCTGATCTGAACCCCATTGAGAACCTGTGGTCCATCATCAAATGTGAGATTTACAAGGAGGGAAAACAGTACACCTCTCTTAACAGTGTCTGGAGGCTGTGGTTGCTGCTGCACGCAATGTTGATGGTGAACAGATCAAAACACTGACAGAATCCATGGATGGCAGGCTTTTGAGTGTCCTTGCAAAGAAAGGTGGCTATATTGGTCACTGATTTGTTTTTGTTTTGTTTTTGAATGTCAGAAATGTATATTTGTGAATGTTGAGATGTTATATTGGTTTCGCTAGTAAAAATAAATAATTGAAATGGGTATATATTTGTTTTTTGTTAAGTTGCCTAATAATTATGCACAGTAATAGTCACCTGCACACACAGATATCCCCCTAAAATAGCTATAACTAAAAACAAACTAAAAACTACTTCCAAAACTATTCAGCTTTGATATTAATGAGTTTTTTGGGTTCATTGAGAACATGGTTGTTGTTCAATAATAAAATGAATCCTCAAAAATACAACTTGCCTAATAATTCTGCACTCCCTGTACAACTCTGCCCTCAGCATGGCCAAACAAGTCTATTTCTCATCCCTTGTGCTAACTCACGCATCCAACCCCAGAAAGCTGTTCTCAACCTTTAACTCCCTTCTATGTTCCCCTGCACCACCGCCCACTACAAAACTCACTGCTCAGATTATTGCTGATCACTTGTCTCTGTACTCTTATCTTCGGCTCATCTCACAACCTACCCGCTTGAGCCTATTTCTTCACAACTTCTACCCTATCTCTCTGCTTCAATAACCCCTGCCCTAACTCATCTCTTTAACCAGTCTTTCACCGCTGGCACATTTCCTGATACATTCAAGCATGCTTCAATCACACCAACCCTAAAAATGCCCTTGCTTGACCCCTTTGCCCCTTCTAACTATTGTACTGTTTTTTTACTTCCCTTTGCTTCCAAATTATTGGAACGACTGGGCTATACTTGCCTAACTCAGTTTCTCACAACTTGCTTCTTACTTGATTCACTACAATCTTGTTTCTGCCCTAAACATTCAACAGAAACCACTCTCACTAAGGCAACACATGACCTGTAAGCAAAGGGCCTCTACTCGTTACTAATTTTTCTTGACCTATCCGCTGCTTTGACACAGTTGACCATCCTCTCATCCTAAAAATCCTACATTCATTTGGCATCCAAGACACCGCTCTCTCCTGGTTTGTTTCATATCTCTCAAACTCCTCATTTTCAGTTTCCTTTAACAGCATGTCTTCTGATCCTTTGCCTCTCTCAGTTAGAGTACCACAAGGCTCTGTCTTGAGTCCCTTGATTTTCTCACTCTATACATTCTCCCTTAGAAAACTTATATTCTCCTTTGGATTCTAGTATCACTTATATGCTGATGATACCCAAATCTATCTTTCCTCTACTGATATCTCTCCCTCTTTACTCAACCAGATTTCCAACTGTCTCTCTGCAGTCTCCAAAGCTGTCCAAGACTGAGCTGCTTCTTATTCCCCCCCTCTTCGAGACATCTGACACCTGACATTTCTCTGACAGTTGAAAACTCAATTGTCAACACCTCACCCTAGGTCTGCTGTCTTGGAATCACACTTGACTCACATTCACACCACATATATAAGCACTTGCCAAATCCTGCCGTGCACACCTATGCAACATTTCCAGAATTTGTCCTTTCCTTCCTCAAGAAAGTAGAAAAATACAAATAAATTAAGTCATTTTGTCATGCATTGACTGTTGCAATATACTTCTAAATGGCCTTCCAAAACACTGCCTCTCCTTACTCCAGTCTAATATGAATGCTTCAGCTAGACCCACCTTAGTCACCTACCTACATCAGCTGCTCCGCTCTGCTAGTCTCTACATTAGCTCCCCATATTTTACAGAATACAATTTAAAGTATTAACCCTAACTTACAAAGCACTCAACAGCCTCACTTCCAACCATATTTCCTCACTCATCTCCAAATATTCCCTGACCCGTCCTCTTTGATCAACCTCTAATCTACATCTCTTCACTCCTATTATCTCTATGTCCCTCTCCCGCCTTCAAGGCTTCTCACGTGCTGCTCCTGTTCTCTGGAACTCTCTACCCAGCTCCATAAGACTGTCTCCAACCTTGTATAGCTTCAGACGCGCCTTGAAAACACACCTATTCAGAGAGGCGTAGCATCTCTCCTCTGTTTTTCATCCTAACCAAAATAATTTTTGAACTGCCTTGACTCACTGCTACAACTACAATCCATGTGACAAGCTACCACACATTTTATCTCTCTGTATACCCCATCTCT
The DNA here is from genome assembly GCF_027579735.1 of Bombina bombina. NCBI lineage: Eukaryota > Metazoa > Chordata > Amphibia > Anura > Bombinatoridae > Bombina > Bombina bombina. The sequence continues at coordinate 1,110,132,228 of NC_069503.1, forward strand.
GTACCAAGCGCTATGGAATTTTGCAGCACTACACATATAAATAATAATAATAATAATAATAATAACATATTATATTTTATGATAGCAAGATGTGCTGGAAAATTATTTGCTAAGACACATGGAAGGACTTTGTGATCCAAAGAATATATCTTTATATTTAATGAATACATACTTTTAAAAAGTAATATTTTTATTGTCAGTTCTACCGACTTGAAGCTACGTATTAATGGGAAATTGTACCCTAAACAGTTCTGTCATGCATGAGAAGTGAAAATGAATACAGCTGTATCAGTTATGTATTTGCTGCTAATGTTTATTGGCCAACAGGTTGAATGAGACTTAAACACATTTTCTAACACCTGAGACCTCATATCTTTGAGTCCTTATAACTTTTTATTGGAATTTAAAAAAAATAATTGTGTTATTAGATAGTGTTATTATGATTGTAACTGTAATTTTAAATGTATCTTTTATGTGTTTTTTGACTCGCGTAACAATTAACCCAAGCTCTGAAGTCACGTCGGTAATCATTCTAGAGGAAATCACGATTGTGCTCAATAGTTTGCATTTACTTTTAACATGTAATATGGGTGGAATTGGATTCTGAATATTATGGGCTTTACAATTCATGTTAAACCTGAAAGTGCAGACACAGCTATATTCCACACAGCAATTGGTTGCACAATATTGTATCCATTTATAACCATCAGTAATTGGTCTAATTGGCCTCAGGTAACCAAAGTTACAATATGGCGGTGCCCACTGTTTTATGGACATTGACCCTTATTTTTTCAATATTTAAACAACTAATATAATTATTAAAAATACATGTACACGTTATTCTCAGGCTAATATTTGCTCTGAATATAACATTCAATCCATGGTTTATTTAGGGCCAGTTGGAGCGTTAACTCTGCTAGAAATAAGCTTTTTTGAGTTTGTATTACAAATTAAAAGAAAAAAGCTGAACTTAGAATATTGCTCAAGCGATAATGTAGAAGCCAATAGAAAAAAAGTGTAACAAAAACCTAACACCCTACTCGCAAGCAAACCCAATCACATATTTTTAAGTGCACTAAACCGAACATGAAAATATGAATATCTTACATTCTAATGTTCTTCACATAGAAAAATATGTTTGATTTATTCATAAATATATATTTATATATATATATATGCTCAAAAAACAAAGTATTGCAGTATGCAGTGATACCTTTTTTATTGGACTAACATAATATTTAAAAGACAAGCTTTCGAGAGTTTTCCTCTCTTCCTCAGGTCTAAAGCAATACTGATCATTCTGATATAGATACACATCACATACAACAAATGGAAGGGAGGGGGGTGAGAGGGGGGTCATAAAAGCAGAGAATGTGTCTGAAGGAGAAAATAGCTGAGAATAGCCAGAAAGAGTAAATAAACAGAGGAGAGTAAATAGGCCAGATGAGAGGAAAAAGGAAAAAGAAACCAATATAGGACAATAAGATGAGAGATGATAGAAAGTTATGAAAGTTATGGTAGTGTGTGAGAAAGCCAGAGTCTACATTAAGTCCTACATTTCTGGTATTGAAATGTGTGATCATTTTCATCTCAAACGTCTTTCGTTCATGAGAGTCTTTGAAATTCCCTTTAAGAATTTTAATCCTGAGGTTAAGGATGGAGTGACCAGTCTGGGTGAAGTGATGACCAACAGGGGTACAATATTCATTTTCCTTGTGGTTTTTGATAGAGTGTCTGTGTAGATTCATTCTGAAATGCAGCTTTAGGCCAGTATCTCCAATGTAGCAACCTCTGTCACACGCTGTACACTGTATCATGTACACCACATTAGCAGATGAGCACGAATAGGATCCTTTAATATTGTATGACGCGTTGTTGTATCTGGCTGTGTTGTTGTCACATATATGTTGACACAGTTTGCAGAGTGATTTGTTGCATCATGCAGTGTCATTCTGTGTAAGCTTCTGTTCTGTGGTTAATTTGCTGCTGACCAATCTCTGTCTCAGGTTAGGCGGTTGTTTGAATGCTAGTATGGGGGGTTCAGGAAATATTTTTTTGAGTGTGGGGTCCTCTGAAATTAGTGGTTGTAGCTCCTTAATAATTTTGCGCACTCCTTCCAGAGTAGGGTTGTAAGTGACTACTAGAGGGGTTCTTGTTTTGTTTTCCTTTTCTTTGGTCCTCTGAAATTAGTGGTTGTAGCTCCTTAATAATTTTGCGCACTCCTTCCAGAGTAGGGTTGTAAGTGACTACTAGAGGGGTTCTTGTTTTGTTTTCCTTTTCTTTGTATTGTAGGAGTCTTTCCCGTGGTGTTTTTAGGGCAGATTTGATTTTTTCAGATATTGTTCTTTCCTTGTAGCCCTTTTGCCTAAATGACTCTGACAGTGTACTCAGGTGCTGATCTCTGTCTTTTGTGTCAGAGCAAATGAGGTGATATCTAATAGCTTGGCTGTAGATGATACCTTGTTTGGTGTGATTGGGATGGAAGCTGGAATTGTGGAGGTAGCTGTACCTGTCTGTGGGTTTTCTGTATAAAGATGAATGAAGGATGCCATTGGTGACGGTTATTGTGCAGTCCAAGAAGTTCACACTATGATTTGAAAAGTCCATTTTAAGGTTTATTGATGGGTGAAATGAATTAAATGATTTGTGGAAATCTAAGAGGCTTTCTTCTCCTTCTGTCCATATTATGAAAATATCATCGATGTAACGATAATATGTATAAGGTTTGTGGGGCTGAGTACATAAGAATCTGTATTCTAGGTACGCCATGAAAAGATTGGCGTATTGGGGTGACATTTTTGTGCCCATCGCTGTCCCTGTCATTTGTAGGTAGTAATTGTTGTTAAAACTGAAATAGTTGTGTGTGAGTATGAATTCTATAAGCTGGGCAATAGTTGCACTATCATACTTGTGTGTTGTTTGGTGGGATGAGAGAAATTTACTGCAGGCCTCAATACCATCCTTATGCGGGATGTTGCTGTATAAGGATTCCACATCCATAGTAACTAGTATAGTGTTTCTAGGTAGTTCATTTATCTGGTTAAGTTTATTAATGAAGTCTGTAGTGTCCTGTATAAAGCTATAAGTCTTAATAACAAGAGGCTTAAGAATGTTTTCTATTAGGCCAGATATTTGTTCAGTGAGTTACCTGTTATAATGGGGCGTCCTGGGTTTCCTGGCTTGTGGATTTTGGGTAGCATGTAGAAGGTACCCATCTGAGGATTGGAAGGTACCAGGTTTTCTAATTCTTGCTGTATGTGTTTAGGAAATGTTTTGATAAGTTTTGTGAGTTTAGCTGAATATTCCTTGGTGGGGTCCGTGTCCAGTTTTTTGTAGTAGTTTACATCAGACAACTGTCTGTAACCTTCTGTAGTGTAGTCCTGGGTATTCATGATAACTACTGATCCACCCTTGTCCGCCGGCTTGATGATGATGTTATTATTATTCATCAAGTTTTTCAAGGCATTTCTTTCCATATGTGAGAGGTTGTAAGCAATTTTTTTCTCTTGTGTAGTGACTAGGGATGCCACTCTCAGGCGAAAACTTTCAATGTAACTGTCCAAGTTGATGTTACGTCCTGCTGTCGGTTCTTTTTCCTACCATTATTATATATATATATATATATATATATATATATATATATAAACAAATGATGATAGGCGATCCTTTTTGCTGTAAAATATTCCTCTTTATTGGCTTAAATAAAACATAACAAAAATATATATATGCAAAACAACAGCGAACTTACGCGTTTCGGCTAAACGGTTGTGCCATAATCATAGACCATGCCTTCTGTCCTAACACCTGTAGTTTATATCACTCAGGTAGTTATTAGCACACTCACACTTAACGCCTTAATGTCTACAATGCTACATACTTAACAACATTGACTCTCCGTTACTAATAGCTTTAGATCTTAGACACTAATACATCATCATATATCATTTCATAGATAGCTTACTATTTTAACCATACCTCTCTGGACATGCAATTTTAGAGTTATAAAGAACGGCTAAACCCTGTATTACAAACCAAATGATCACAGTATTTCATATATAGCACTCAGTGCTCATACATAGTCCAGTTATTAAACAATATAAATCACTTTTGATTTTAGTTCATAGTGAAGAACCACGCTTAGATGTTTACAAAATTAACCTTTGGCTATTATTTACACTGTACAATTAAGCTTTGCATAATTTTCTAATGCTCTATATAAATCTGTATTTAGTATTTATAATAGCGGTATATCTTTTAAACTTTAATATAAAATAAAAAATGTTCCCGATTAGCTTTGTTTAAACATCCGGTCGTGTCTTTAGGCACTTTGTGTTCATAGTTTAGTAAAATAAAAAGCTTAAACCTTACCACAATATTTAAGTTTGCTGAACATAATAAATTATAATGTAAGAGTCTTGTATTTCATATAAACCCTTACATCACATTGTATCACAAGACAGTCTCTGTTCAAACTCTTATAATCAATTAGGGATGGACTTTATCATATTAAATGTCTTTATCTTAGGCTATTCATTTTGGCCACTCTTAGATATATACAGAATTACAAATATCCAACAAGATATTCCCGGAAGAATAAAAGGACATATAGCTTAAAGCATATAAAATAGAATAAGCTTAATGTTGTTAAATTTATGCCCGATTTATTGGCCTCCATTACATATAGAGCGTCGCCCGCAAAAGCCAGCGACGCCAGATTTTATGCAATTTTGGTATTACATATACGGAGTAGCATAAAAGTTACGCGCGTATATTTCACCCTTCGCCCATATTTTTTTTACCCATAGACTGACATAGAACAGACGCGCAATTTGGTATCCAATATACAGCGTAAGGACTTACGCGCGCAGACTTCAGAAAATCTACTCCATTCTCATCTCGCCACAAATTGCAGGCGCAGCAACCCTTGCACTGACTTAAAAACAAACGTAACTCTCTGAAGGCCTAACAAACGCATGCTCAAACACATACATATCAGCCGCTTGATCTCAAACAGTTAAACCTCTTCTAAGCATTTATTAGTCCTGCCCCTGCAAGTGTGTCAAACCAATCACAAACAGCACAACCTCTCACCTGGAAGCCTTAAAACACTTGCCAGTGCACACCCTCATTAGCCACCATGTTTCCCCTGCTTTACATAGATAGACAACCTTGTGGGGCACAAGGGGTGCTGGAAGCCCTACAAGCCCCTGTTGTTCATGATATACCCGCTGATGCTCTAGTTGCTGCTGAGGTCCCTGGTCATGGTGCTGCTGTCCCTGGTGCTGCCCCTGCTGCTGTTGTTGCTGCAGCTGGTCATAGAATTACATACTGCGTATTTCCACTGCATGTAAGTGAAACTACTACATCCCACCCCCCTTCCCTTAACCACCCTAATTACTGAAAATATCTCATTTGTTTAATTCATGTTTAGGTCACTATGATTTATTGACTATCATTAAGAAGAATGAAAATGGATGTTTATACCTTATGTTCTCACCTTCTGTAAATACATTATTATTTATATATATACCCACATGGCAATTTATATTGGATGTGAGAAACCTTGATTTACATCTTAGAAGTGAATATTACTATATGTACCCTTCATACACAACTATGTGATGTGCTTTATAGAACATGAATATGTCATAAACATAATAATATTACCTTTTTTGAGCCATTTCCACACAGGCCTTATAATATGTTTTAACAATATTAGTGTACTAAAACACACCTCACATGGATGTAGATGACAATTATATGGTAAATAACAGAGGACAAGATTTATGGTGAACTATAATAATATTTATTTCTTTATAGGCTTCTTGGATGAGGGGGCTGAGGTGACTGTAGTGGATTTCCTTGTTCTCCTGGTTTGAGAAGATTCAGATGTTTCTGCTGGTGTTCTGGCCACAGATGATAGGCTGGAGGCAGTGTCCTGCTGGTGTGTAAAGTGCTCAACCAACACACCCAAGAGTTGATTTTGTTCCCGCCATCTATTGTCCATCTGCATCTGCATATCAGACAGAATTTGCATCATCTGTGACTGGTTTTGAACACTTCCACTTAATGATGCTGCCATGTCCCTCTGCAGCACTATGCTAGGTTTCTGCAACCTCTCTTGGTTCCTGAAGAACCTCTCTTGGCTCCTGAAGAACCTCTCTTGGCTCCTATGAAACCTTTCTTGGCCTCTTTGTCTGCTCTCGGAGCTTGTTATTAGCCTCCTCTGGAGTGCAATGTATTCCTCACCCCGGGGAGAATACAATGCATCCACAGGCTCTTGAGCAGCAGGGCTTCTAGGTGCTTGAGGTGCAGGTAGAGCTGCATCTGCTGGTTCTTGTTGGACAGTTTCAGCTGCATCTGTTGGTGCTTGTGGGACATTTTCAGCTGCATCTGCTGGTGCTTGTGGGACATTTTCAGCTGCATCTGCTGGTGCTTGTGGGACATTTTCAGATGCATCTGCTGGTGCTTGAGTACTTTCAGCTATATTTACATCTGCAGATGGTGGAGCTCTCCCAATTGATGAGGATGGTGGAGCTCTCCCAAGTGATGAGGATGGTGGCGCTCTCCCAAGTGATGAGGATGGTGGAGCTCTCAGGGTGAATTGATGGTCCCACTGATGACCAGTGTGTGACCACTCAGCCTGTCCAGTTGGCACTTCTTGTGACAAACTCTGTGTGTAAAAGCCATGACTTCCCTGAGATTATGTTGGGGGGGGGGGGGGGGTAAATACATGGACCCTTTGTGGCTGTCTTGGCTCCCTCTCAAAGCCAAAAGAAGAATATTCCTCTGGCCAGGAATCTTGCCAGGGGTCATATGTCAATGGTGGTGGCATCACTTCTGGGTCCTCAACTGAAGCCATCCAACCCTGCTCATGTCTGGGAGCATACTGTTAATGTGGTTGCCTGAAGACTGGTGGTGGTGGCTGCATGCCTGTGACTGGTGGTGGTGGTGGAGGTGGCGGCATGCCTGTTTGCATCCTCGTGACAGGAGGTTCTGTGGAGGAGTCAAATGATGAGAGGGATTAGTACAGTCATATATATGTCCATGTGGGCATACAATGTACATTGATACATGCTAGGGCCTATACTGATTCTCATGTCAAACTCTATAACATGCATGTGCACATTGTGATTTGTGATATGAGGGATTTTAATATGCACAGTATACAGGTATGTGTTTCATATAATAGTTATGTGTACATGTCAATGATGGAAAAAATGTGTTCTTTAAGTGAAACTATGGTCACACAATTTACTTTAGCCTTATGTAGGCACAGAACCTGCTTTCTTGAGCTAAAAGTATTGTGATGGCTATAGTGTCAATTTACTGAAAACTCTACATGTGGCTTGTGGCCTGTGTTACTCTGAGACATGTTAGTATTGCACTATTCCACCTCATATAATGAATTGCATTGTGTTAAGTAGCATTAATGTCAAATATAATTGTAGATGTTTTTGCTAGTAGGCCAAATACCATGCTCCTCATTGTGTACATGAATGTGTGACATTAAAGGATGTTATATCTCAAATACATATAATCCTGGTGTGTGGGATGTTACTCACCAGCATGATGTGTTGTGGTTGCAGCCCCTGAGTCACGAGCCCCTGGAAGTCCACGGACTTCTGTGATACTCAGGGACCTGCGTATCATCTCCTGCTAGGTGTTATATTCTATGTCCAGGGGTGGACCACCACCTGTTCCCCTCTGGTGCATAGCCTCCTGCCCCATCTTTTCTTTCACCCGCCTCTTGCAGTCATTCCACCACTTTTTAAGGCCCTCAACAGTCCTCCTCTGCGGGACCACACTGTTGACGGCATCCTCTACCGCCAACAATGCTGTTTTACACCTTTTGGCACTGCCTTTGCCCTTCTCCTGCCCAAAGAGGGCACTGTAATTGTCCATGATGGCCTGTACTAGGGCAACATTTTCATTGCATGAGAAGTTTGGATATCTCATCCTCTCATCCTCCATGGACACCTGGCTTGCTCCCTGTGATGTCCCTGGTGTGGGTTCCTCCCTATCCTCTCCCTCCTCCCCCTTCTGTCCCCATGTGCACCCTCTGTCCCTCTTCTATATGTGCCGGGTCTCTGGGGCTCTCGGCATCTCCCCTCCCATCATCCCTTCTAGCTCTCCCTCTCCCCACTCCACTTACTCCCTGACGGGGACCCCACTGCTCCTCCTGTGCTCTACAATACTCCTCTCCCCTCCCCCCCTCCACCATACCTCTCCCTGCCATCCTTGCACTGCACACACTTACACACTCACACTCACTCCCAGTTCAATCACACACAATCACAACCAAACACACAGCCTATCACACTGTAAAATTGAAATAAAATGTGTGAGATGTTGTGTATTTTGTATATGTATGTATGCAATATGTAAAAATATGTGTAAGTGTACAAGCTTAATCAACCAACAATGCAACCTAACTAACTCCTCTGTTTGCGCCTCTCTCTCTACTCTGACTAATCCTCCACTCCACTGTAGTGTGCTGTAGCTCAACGAACCATCCAAACACACTGAAGAAAATGGCGGCTGCGCATGGGTTTATATATGAATTTTGAATAGCAAAATTACGTGTCGCATTTTTAGATGAAGTCGCGGTTCATTTTTACGAGTGTTAGCCTAATTTGCATAAAACTACTCTTTATTGAGACTTTACGTGAACAAAATACTGGCATAAGTTACTTGCGACGACTAAAATGTGTATTTGCGCACTTTTTGGAAGAATGCCAGTTTGTCCTACTTACGCCAGTTTAGCATCTAACGGTGCAGTATATGTAATACCCCGATGTGCGAGGTGAAATTACGGGTGAAGAAGGTTTCCACGCTTGCGCCGAAACCTGCACCGTATATGGGATCGCTCCCATTTTGTATAAATATCATACTTTTTCAGTTAGCATTATGGGTTCATATCTATATTTTCACCGTGCTGTATCATGTAAACTTACTAGATATATGACTTGTATAGTTACAGAGCCCTTTACTTAACTTGGTTTCATTTTAACTCTTAAATCCCATAGAATCCTAGGTATATTATGTGTAGAAAAGGTCCTATCCTTTAATAGGACAAATGTACACAGTTGTTCTGTGTGAGTAGCGCACAACTCACCGCTCCCTACGCGATGACTGCAGGGGGTGGAGTAATCAGTCCTCCAAACGGCTCAATGGAGAGTGGGTGTAATTTCAGTTTGTCCTGTTATGCAGCCCAAAAAGTAAGTCTGCCAACTTACAAAGCAAATGTAAAGATATCCAGTATAAGGGCGCACCACAGAGACACTTAGTCCAATTTAAAAGTTACTTTTCTTTATTTCGGCACAAGTGTAAAAGCATAAAGTTAGGCACACAGGCCCAGCAGGCTCACAGGTAAAAACATAACACAGGTGTGTCAGATAGTCAAGCATGCTTGACTATCTGACACACCTGTGTTATGTTTTTACCTGTGAGCCTGCTGGGCCTGTGTGCCTAACTTTATGCTTTTACACTTGTGCCGAAATAAAGAAAAGTAACTTTTAAATTGGACTAAGTGTCTCTGTGGTGCGCCCTTATACTGGATACCTTTAATAGGACACTTTACTTTATTATACTGAGTGTATTACATTTGGATCTACATTTTTACTTATTACGGATTATAGCTTTCTTATATTGGAAAGCTATATGACAAGAGATTCTAAACTTTTCTTAAATCTTCTTATATAGGGCACACTACATACATATATACATCTTTACTTAATACAGGTTATGCTAACATATATTTTAAGGTTACCATATCCGAAAGATTATAGAACCTCTTGGATTTAGGCTTAATCTAGAACCAACAATTTATAATGTCATGTTCTGAATTAATTCCTTGGGGCACTTGTGTTTTTATCTTAAAAATCCAGTATGCCTCTTGCCTTTTGAGCTGGTTAATTCTAGCCCCTCCTCTCTGTGTTTTTTTTTATTTCTTCTATAGCGTTCCATTTAAATTTCCTTACATCTTGATTATGATCTTCAATTAAGTGTTTTGCTAATGCAGAGCAAGACATCTCATTTTCGATATATGAAAGATGTTCCCTGATCCTTGTCCTTACATCTCGGGTAGTCATCCCTATGTATTGTTTTTGTGTTCTTCACATTCAATTAAATAAATCACATAATTTGTGCTGCAGTTGATACATCTTATTACTTCAAGTTCCTCATTGGTCACATAAGACTTCAATTTATTTGTTTTAATAATATAGTTGCAAGCTCTGCATCTATTCTTGCCACATCTATAAGTTCCAGTGGCTTGTAACCAAGCACTACCTTGCTCAGATGTTTTACCTTTAAGTTGGCTGGGGGATAAGATATTTCCTAGGTTTTTGCCCTTTTTATAGACAAATCTGCACCCCTTCTCAATTGTTTCTTTTAATTCTTTAATTGTTTCACATATTGCGTGGTATTGTTTAGAGTACTATGTGCAAAATACCACTTTTTTGTCTTTTACTTCCAATTCTTTCTCTTTCAAGAGTGTCTCTCTATCCATATTATCTACTTGTTTACTTATCTTCTCAATTTGTTTTTTTGGGTACCCCCTGTCCGTCATCCTTTTAGCCATTTCATTTTTTGCTGCAGTATATTTGTGTTTAAGGAGCAATTTCTTTTTATTCTCATCATCTGTCCCTTAATAATTCCTTTTATCACATGTTTGGGATGACTACTTGCCGCGTGCAAAAGTGCATTCCCTGCTATTGACTTTCTATAAAGGTCAGTATTGACTTTTTCTTCCTTCTTATTTCCACTTAGTATGATGTCTAAATAGTTAATTTCATTCTTTTTCCATTCATAAGTAAATTTCATACCAAAGGAGTTTCTGTTCAGATATGCTACAAACATGTCAGACCCTTCTTGGTCACCATCCCACACAAGGATTAGGTCATCTATAAATCTTTTATACAAGATTATATACTCCCTAAATGGGTTACCCTCATTCTGAATTAGACATTTTTCCAGCCAGCCCATACAAAGTTTAGCATATGAGGGAGCAAAACGTGTACCATGTTTTTGGATGTAAAATTTCCCCCTCAAACACCATGTAATTGTGTTGATGGAGGAACTTAATGACATCCAATATATAGGTGACAAAACCTTCTTCAAATCTATCTTCAATTTCTAGAAACTGTGCTACAGCTTTTAATCCTAGATCATGCAAAATTGTGGAATATAGCCAGACAACATCAATTGTTAACCAGCTATAAGTGTTTTTCCACGTAAAATCTTTGAACAAGTTGAGGACATGCTTAGTATCTTTAAGGTTACTTTCCAAGTTGATGACTATTGGTTGCAGAATATCGTCTACCCAATTAGAGAGGGGTTCCAGAACTGACCCTAATCCCGATACAATTGGCCTTCCTTTTATGTCAGCTAGCCCTTTATGAGTTTTTGGCAGATGGTAAAAAATACTGTGGGGAATTCCACATATAAACCCTCAAAGGTAGCCCTGTCAATGTAACCATGTTCAAGGCCATCGTCTAAAATAGAGCGTAACTTTTTTTGAATAAATAATGAAGGGTTCATAGGTACTTTATAATACAACTGTGTCATTTAATTGTCTTTTAGATTCAGAAAAGTACCAGTCCCTATCACATACTATCACATTGCTCTCTTTATCGGATCTCTTTATAACATTGTTCTAATTTTTTTTCTAACTCTAATAGGGCTTCTTTTTTTCTCTTTGTTAAAGTATGTATAAGTAATTCCTTGTGTTTCTGTGTCTTTAACTTAGTGAGATCTTCCATGACTCTTTTTTGAAACAGCTTTAGCTGTTTACCTCTAGTTTGTGTGGGGTAGAATCTGAACCCCTGTCTAGGTATATTGTGACAGCTTTTCCTATTTATGTCAGATTCTTCTTTAATCTCCTGTTCTAGTTGTGTGTTTTCTGCTATTGCATTTATTGTGGTAGAATCACCTTTTGTAAAATGCTTTTTATGTGTTAATGACCTCACAAATTAGTTTAGATCTAGTATTGTTTGGAATAGGTTAAAATCTGCACTTGGACAAAAGCCTAGACCACAATTTAACACTTTAATCTCAGTTTTACTCAGGGGGTAGGATGAGAGATTAAGGACTGCACCTTCTAGGGTTATTTCTCTTTTTGGCTCTGTTGCCTCAACTGATATCTGTTCTTTTGCGTTCTTTGATTTTTCAAAAAAGAGTCATGGAAGACCTTACTGATTTAAAGACACATAAACACAAGGAATCACTTAAACATAATTTAAGAAAGAGAGAAAAAGAAGCCCTATTAGAGTTAGAAATAAAATGAGAACATTGTTATAAAGAGATCCGATTAAGGGAGCAGTGTGGTAGAATGTGATAGGGACTGGTACGTTTCTGAATCTAAAAGACAATTAAATGACACAGATGTCTATCAGAAAGTAACTATGAACCCTTCATTATTTATTAAAAAAAAAGTTACCCTCTATTTTAGACGATGGCCTTGAACATGGTTACATTGACAGGGCTAACTTTGAGGGTTTATATGTGGAATTCCCCAGAGTACCCATATTTTACCATCTGCCCAAAACTCATAAAGGACTAGCTGACATAAAAGGAAGGCCAATTGTATTGGGATTAGGGTCAGTTCTGGAACCCCTCTCTAATTGGGTAGACGATATTCTGCAACCAATAGTCATGAACTTGAAAAGTAACCTTAAAGATACTAAGCATGTCCTCAACTTGTTCAAAGATTTTACATGGAAAAACACATATAGCTGGTTAACAATTGACGTTTCTCTATATATTCAACAATTTTGCATGATCTAGGATTAAAAGTTGTAGCACATTTTCTAGAAATTGAAGATAGATTTGAAGAAGGTTTTGTCACCTGTATATTGGATGTCATTAAGTTCCTCCTCGAACACATGATGTTCGAGGGGGAATTTTACATCCAAAAACAAGGTACAGCAATGGGGGCACGTTTTGCTCCCTCATATGCTAACCTTTTTATGGGCTGGCTGAGAATGTCTAATTCAGAATGAGTGTAACCCATTTAGGGACTCTATAATCTTGTATAAAAGATTTATAGATGACCTAATCCTTGTGTGGGATGGTGATCAAGAAGGGTCTGACATGTATAAAATTTACATCATACTAAGTGGAAATAAGAAGGAAGAAAAAGTCAATACTGACCTTTATAGAAAGCCCATAGCAGGGAATGCACTTTTGCACACGGCAAGTAGTCACCCCAAACATGTGATAAAAGGAATTATTAAGGGACAGATGATGAGAATAAAAATAAAATTGCTCCTTAGAACACAAATGTACTGCAGCAAAAAATGAAATGGCTAAAAGGATGACAGACAGGGGGTACCCAAAAAAACAAATTGAGAAGATAAGTAAACAAGTAGATAATATGGATAGACACTCTTGAAAGAGAAAGAATTGGAAGTAAAAGACAAAAAAGTGGTATTTTGCACACAGTACTCTAAACAATACCACGCAATATGTGATACTATTAAAAAATATCTCCCCATGCTTTATGGGGAAACAATCTTAAAAGAAACAATTGAGAAGGGGTGCAGATTTGTCTATAAAAAGGGCAAAAACCTAGGAAATATCTTATCCCCCAGCCAACTTAAAAGTAAAACATCTGAGCAAGGTAGTGCTTGGTTACAAGCCACTGGAACTTATAGATGTGGCAAGAATAGATGCAGAGCTTGCAACTATATTATTAAAACAAATAATTTGAAGTCTTATGTGACCAAATTATGCGATTTATTTAATCGAATGTGAAGAACACAAAAAACAATACATAGGGATGACTACCCGAGATGTAAGGACAAGGATCAGGGAACATCTTTCATATATAGAAAATGAGGTGTCTTGCTCTGCATTAGCAAAACACTTCTTTGAAGATCATAATCAAGATGTAAGGAAATTTAAATGGAACTCAATAGAAGAAATAAAAAAAACACAGAGAGGAGGGGCTACGCTTAACCAGCTCAAAAGGCAAGAGGCATACTGGATTTTTAAGCTAAAAACACAAGTGCTCCAATCATTTAATTCAGAACATGACATTATAAATTGTTGGTTCTAGATTAAACCTAAATCCAAGAGGTTCTATAATCTTTCGGATATGGTAACCTTAAAATATATGTTAGCATAACCTGTATTAAGTAAAGGTGTATATATTTATGTAGTGTGCCCTATATAAGAAGATTTAAGAAAAGTTTAGAATCTCTTGTCAGATAGCTTTCCAATATAAGAAAGCGATAATCTGTAATAATTAAAAGTATAGATCCAAATGTAATAGATTCAGTAAAATAAAGTAAAGTGTCCTACTAAAGGATAGGACCTTTTCTACACATAATATACCTAGGATTCTATGGGATTTAAGAGTTAAAATTAAACCAAGTTAAGTAAAGTGCTCTGTAACTATATACGTCATATATCTAGTTAGTTTACATGATACAGCACAGTGAAAATATAGATATGAACCCATAATGCTAACTTAAAAAGTAGGATATTTATACAAAATGAATCAGGCATAAATTTAACAACATTAAGCTTAATCTATTTTATATGCTTTAAGCTATATGTCCTTTTATTCTTCCTGGAATATCTTGTTGGATATTTATAATTCTGTATATATCTAAGAGTGGCCAAAATGAATAGCCTAAGATAAAGACATTTAATATGATAAAGTCCATCCCTAATTGATTATAATAGTTTGAACGGAGACTGTCTTGTGATACAATGTGATGTAAGGGTTTATATGAAATACAATACTCTTACATTATAATTCATTATGTTCAGCAAACTTAAATATTGTGATAAGGTTTAAGCTTTTTATTTTACTAAACATAAGTATGAACACAAAGTGCCTAAAGACACGACCGGATGTTTAAACAATGCTAATCGGGCAAAAAAACGTATTTTATATTAAAGTTTAAAAGATATACCGCTATTATAAATACTAAATACAGATTTATATAGAGTATTAGAAAATTAGGCAAAGCTTAACTGTACAGTGTAAATAATAGCCAAAGGTTAATTTTGTAAACATCTAAGCGTGGTTCTTCACTATGAACTAAAATCAAAAGTATATATGAAATACTGTGATCATTTGGTTTGTAATACAGGGTTTAGCCGTTCTTTATAACTCTAAAATTGCATGTCCAAAAAGGTATGGTTTAAAATAGTAAGCTATCTATGAAATTATATATTTGATATCTAAGATCTAAAGCTATTAGTAAAGAAGAGTCAATGTTGTTAAGTATGTAGCATTGTAGAGATTAAGGAGTTAAGTGAGAGTGTGCTAATAACTACCTGAGTGATATAAACTACAGGTGTTAGAACAGAAGGCATGGTCTATGATTACGGCACAACCGTTTAGCCAAAACGCGTAAGACCGCTGTTGTCTTGCATATATATTTTTTGTTATGTTTTATTCAAGCCAATAAAGAGGAATATTTTACAGCAAAAAGGATCATCATTTGCTCATGCTAATTTTTATTCTGAGCTTGGAGGGGCCCGGGAAGTCTGTGCGGATCTAAGCTGTTGACCCAGGCGTGTAAAGGGAGCTGATACGCATCATTTCAACATATCTCCTATAGGAAGGAACCCGGAAATACAGGCAGCTGTGGCTGGAGCCGCACACAGTGTCAGTTGGCGTCTGAAGACGGAGAAGTGGAGGTCGGGTGCCCTATCTCGAAGAAGCTGGAGCGTGCGGGATAAATTCCAACCCCAGGTAAGAGTCAGTGAGGCATCGCAAAGGGGAGTACGCTCAGCGTTCCTGAAAGTGAGGAGTGAGATATTGGCTAATATACCCGTTGCCCTCTTCTATACATATAGGACACTGTTGTTTATTGTTTAGCTGCATTTTGTTATGGGACATTGATACACCGGAGGTGCTATGAGATAAACCCTGGATTGCATTCCTTCAATGTGAAGTAATACAGAGCACTCACAGCGTTGTTGATTTACTGAATATATATATATATATATATATATATATATATATATATATATATATATATATATATATATATATGTGATTTTTTTGCACAAATATATATCTATACCTATATATATATATATATATATATATATATATATATATATATAAAATTATAAATAGGTATAGATATATACTGATGTATAAAGGAATATCTATTTATAAATACATAGAACATATTCTGCTATGTGCAGAACATTGGAATGTAATATATTTCTGTAGATACACAATACAACACTTGATTAAAATTGGATATTGCTGTTATTATTAGTACTTTACTAACTTTCTGGTTAACTGTACTTTGTAATGTATTTTTGATGTGTTTTGTGACAATTTTTTGTTTTGCGAAACAGTTAACCAGAGCTCTGAGGATGTGCTATCCCAACGAGTGTTAACTTTAATTGTGCTCAAGCGATCATGTTTACTTTCAACCAGTAATACGTGCGCTAAACCCAAGGGGCACAAACACCCATGATCAACCCCTTTACGCTCGCACAGATTTGTCAGTGCTCCACTCTTAATCTGGGCCCCTAGTGTTTAATGGCCCTTTAATAAGGAAATATCAATTGCAAGAACCAGCAATGAATGAACAATCTGTAGATGTCAGAATCAGAACACAGACTTAATATTGTTCCCTGTTGATCATTTAATTTGATTTCTTACAGTACAAACAAATATCAATTATTTGCCTTTATCAGCTCATTTTAAATGTTTAATTTTGTTTCTAAAATCTACACAGTGTCAAATGTGATTATTTTGATAATGTAGTTTTCTCCATTTTTAATTTAATTGGCTCAGAGTAGCTGTCAATGGCGTGTGACCCTATGCTTATCAGACGTCAGTATTGAAATGTAGTTGTATTTAAGAATTTGGATAATAATGCTTGTTACTGACTCTAAGGAAAGATACTGCCCAGTCAGAGCTTTGTGTAATATATATGTAAACTAGGGCAAACCTGACACATTGGTTTAGAACAGTGCTTTCCAAACTGTGTGCCGTGACACATTAGTGTCTCGGCAGCAGTGTGTAGGTGTGTTCCAGCTTCAGCATAAACTTTTTTTTTTTTTTTTAAATGTTATTTTGGTTTTTAACTTTATGCCTGCCTGCTACGCATATCACATGGTTGACATGTGATTGATACCTAGTGGGTCACAGATCATCTTAACCTATTGGTGCAGCTCAGCCAAAACTGAAACTATTCCCATTTGGCGGCTTTGGCGGCACATTGGCTCCTGACTGCTCGCGTAGTCTCCTCAATTGGCTCCTGACTGCATGTGTAGTCAGTGAGTGGGACAGCAGTGTGTTTGCAGCATGGGCAGTATAGTCAGTCGGACTTGCAGAGCTCTGAGGGCAACAGCTTAAACGCTGAGCTGAAGTCAGAAGTCAAAGTGTTTGTTGTGTTTTTTTGCAGACTCCCCAGTGGTCCACCTTTCCAAGGTTTAAAGTGACAGTCAACACCAGAATTTTTGTTATTTAAAAAGAAAGATAATCCCTTTATTACCCTTTCCCCAGTTTTGCATAACCAACACAGTTATAATGATGATTTACCTCTGTAATTACCTTGTATCTAGGCTTCTGCTGACTGCCCCCTTATTTCCTTTTCTTTTGACAGACTTGCATTTTAGCCAATCAGTGCTCACTCCTAGGTCACTTCACGTGCATGAGCTCAATGCTATCTATATGAAACGCATTCAGATTCGAGGCAATCTTCTAGGTCTAAGAAATTAGCATATGAACTTTCAAGGTTTAGCTTTTAATTAAGAATCACAAGAGGACAAAGCAAAATTGGTGATAAAAGTAAATTGGGAAGTTGTTTAAAATTACATGCCCTATTTAAATCATGAAAGTTTTTTTTTTTTTGGACTTGACTGTCCCTTTAAGCTCAGCAAGTCTAAGATTGTGAGTTACATTTTTACTCTATGAAGCTCCGAAAGGAGCTTGACGGCCCGCGAGTCTGCAGGGGGCGGCGTTGCACCAGCAGCTCTTGTGAGCTGCTGGGGCAATGTTAAATGTGGAGAGCGTATTGCTCTCCGCATTCAGCGATGTCTTACGGACCTGATCCGCACTGTCGGATCAGGTCCACAAGACATTTCTTAAATATGCCTCTATGTATGTTATGTGGGAGCACTGGGAGTTGTTTGATTCCTAAAAAGGCTTAAAATTGAATTTAAAATTCTAAGAAGGCTTCTCAGAGTCAGACGGAACAATCTTAAAGAATTCTGTTGTCAATTCCATTTCCATTCCTTTTTCTTATGATTATCCTTTACTTTAGAGAACAGTACACAATGTTTAAATCTATTGGTATGGTATTATTGGATAATCACATAGACTTTATTAAGTAACTGTCGCCCTTCTTCCTATCACTAATTCTTTGTAATGAAGGGATTCATTCAGTTGCTTTCCTGGCTTTTGGAGTTTTGGGGAGATTGGTTTGCTTGCACCCCTTGTGGAGAGGGAAATATGGGCAGCCACAGGACAGAACATAAGAAAAATGAGTTTAATTGTCCCTTTGAATAATGTGGTACACTTATCCTGCTCTGACGCTGATTTGAGTGGAAGGAGATATTGCTTCCTCTTTAACACATACAACTGACATAAGTAAGAAGCTGACGTTTTTGAATTACAAGAACAGCTGCTAAGATGGCATAATACATCCATAGACACTGCCAATAGCAATAGTTATACAGGAAATACAACGTGTGTCTAACAGGGAAGGCCACATTAACAGTTTAAGCTTATTTGAAGATGATGGTTTATTTAAAGCTGTGTTCCATTTTAAAGGGACATGAACCCTAATATTTTTCTTTCATGATTCAGATAGAATATACACTGTGTGCAGAATTATTAGGCAAATGAGTATTTTGACCACATCATCCTCTTTATGCATGTTGTCTTACTCCAAGCTGTATAGGCTCGAAAGCCTACTACCAATTAAGCATATTAGGTGATGTGCATCTCTGTAATGAGAAGGGGTGTGGTCTAATGACATCAACACCCTATATCAGGTGTGCATAATTATTAGGCAACTTCCTTTCCTTTGGCAAAATGGGTCAAAAGAAGGACTTGACAGGCTCAGAAAAGTCAAAAATAGTGAGATATCTTGCAGAGGGATGCAGCACTCTTAAAATTGCAAAGCTTCTGAAGCGTGATCATCGAACAATCAAGCGTTTCATTCAAAATAGTCAACAGGGTCGCAAGAAGCGTGTGGAAAAACCAAGGCGCAAAATAACTGCCCATGAACTGAGAAAAGTAAAGTGTGCAGCAGCCAAGATGCCACTTGCCACCAGTTTGGCCATATTTCAGAGCTGCAACATCACTGGAGTGCCCAAAAGCACAAGGTGTGCAATACTCAGAGACATGGCCAAGGTAAGAAAGGCTGAAAGACGACCACCACTGAACAAGACAAACAAGCTGAAACGTCAAGACTGGGCCAAGAAATATCTCAAGACTGATTTTTCTAAGGTTTTATGGACTGATGAAATGAGAGCGAGTCTTGATGGGCCAGATGGATGGGCCCGTGGCTGGATTGGTAAAGGGCAGAGAGCTCCAGTCCGACTCAGACGCCAGCAAGGTGGAGGTGGAGTACTGGTTTGGGCTGGTATCATCAAAGATGAGCTTGTGGGACCTTTTCGGGTTGAGGATGGAGTCAAGCTCAACTCCCAGTCCTACTGCCAGTTTCTGGAAGACACCTTCTTCAAGCAGTGGTACAGGAAGAAGTCTGCATCCTTCAAGAAAAACATGATTTTCATGCAGGACAATGCTCCATCACACGCGTCCAAGTACTCCACAGCGTGGCTGGCAAGAAAGGGTATAAAAGAAGAAAATCTAATGACATGGCCTCCTTGTTCACCTGATCTGAACCCCATTGAGAACCTGTGGTCCATCATCAAATGTGAGATTTACAAGGAGGGAAAACAGTACACCTCTCTGAACAGTGTCTGGGAGGCTGTGGTTGCTGCTGCACGCAATGTTGATGGTGAACAGATCAAAACACTGACAGAATCCATGGATGGCAGGCTTTTGAGTGTCCTTGCAAAGAAAGGTGGCTATATTGGTCACTGATTTGTTTTTGTTTTGTTTTTGAATGTCAGAAATGTATATTTGTGAATGTTGAGATGTTATATTGGTTTCACTGGTAAAAATAAATAATTGAAATGGGTATATATTTGTTTATTGTTAAGTTGCATAATAATTATGCACAGTAATAGTCACCTGCACACACAGATATCCCCCTAAAATAGCTATAACTAAAAACAAACTAAAAACTACTTCCAAAAATATTCAGCTTTGATATTAATGAGTTTTTTGGGTTCATTGAGAACATGGTTGTTGTTCAATAATAAAATTAATCCTCAAAAATACAACTTGCCTAATAATTCTGCACTCCCTGTATAATTTTAAAGCAACTTTCCAATTTAATTATGTGATTAATTTTGCTTCATTCTCTTTGGTATCATTTGTTGAAGGCAGTGAGGCACTCCTGGAAGCTAGCTGAACATACTGGTTGAGCCAATGACAAAAGGCATGCATGTGCAGCTACCAGTAAGCAGCTAGATCCCAGTAGTGCATTGCTGCTCTTGATATATGGATAGGATGTGGAAGCTTAAAAATGCTTGATGATGAAATGCGAGTGTCTTTATCTAATATTCCACCTATTATTCAGGAACTATGTTCATCCCATCCACTTCATACATCCCATTAAAATGGTAAGTAGCTATTGGTGTTATTAAACTTATTTTTAATTCTTGCACATACTTACATATTGTTACATGTAAATACATTTTGTTATTATATCATTTATGTATGTGTCCGTATCTCTTAAAACAAGTTAGTTTAACCTCCTGTTTGCTAGTGCAAATGAATTACTGTGTCACAAAATGATGTAGGTCTAAAAAGTGTGTCGCCAACATGAAAAGTTTGGAAAGCTCTGGTTTAGAAGTTAGGAGCCAGGTTAAAATCTCCAAATATATCTATAATCTATCATCTATCTATCTATCTATCTATCTATCTATCTATCTATCTATCTATCATCTATCTATTTATCTATCTCTATCTGTCTGTCATCTATCTGTCTGCCTGTCGCCTATCTGTCTGTCTCTCTATCTGTCCCTATTTGCTTCCCACTTAATCGTCTATATTTTGCAGTCCTCCATACTTATGAATATCATGGCATGGCAATTGGATGCTATACACAGAATGAAATGACTTCTTTGATTATGTAACAAAAGTATTAGACAAGGGTGGAGCAGTTGATGTAGCATATCTAGATTTCAGCAAAGCATTTGACACCGTCCCACACAATAAACTAAGTCACAAACTGTATCTCCTTGGTCTAGACTCAAAAATTGTGAACTAGGTGGAATGCTGGCTTAAGGACAGAAAACAAAGTGTCTTAGTAAATGGAGTTCATTCAGCAGAGGGGGGCTGTTACTAGTGGTAAGCAGAATTAAACTTTCATGATTCATATAGGGCATGCCATTTTAAACAACTTTTCAATTTACTTTTATCATCAAATTTGCTTTGTTCTCTTGGTATTCTTAGTTGAAAGCTAAACCTAACTAGGCTTAGTCACTTATCTGAATGCATTTGACCATTTTTCCACAGCTAGAAGGTGTTAGTTCATCTGTGTCATATAGTTAACATTGTGCTCATGCTCGTGGAGTTACTTAGTAGTCAGCACTGATTGGCTAAATGCAAATCTGTCAAAAGAACTGAAACAAGTGGGCAGGCTGCAGAGGTTTAGATACAAGGTAATCACACAGGTAAAAATTGTATTAATATAACAGTGTTGGTTGTGCAAAACTGGGGAATGGGTAAAAAAAGGGATAATCTATCTTTTTCAACAATACAAATTCTGGAGTAGACTGTCACTTTAAGTATTATTTGTATTTAATAAATAATATGTATTCCCTGTGTTAAATATATGTATCTATGTATTGTACAATAATTGCAAACCATTTTAAGCTTTCTATACAATGGTTATGGCTTGTTTCACATTAGTTTAAAAAGCACATTGAAACAAAACATAAATAAAACCACTAGAGGGCAGTATATACACAGACATCACTGAGTATGCAACACCACAAATACTATATATTTTTAAATTACAGAAAATTATTATTATTGAGAACAGACAAAATGTGAGTTAGTTTTGCAGATATGGGAGTGTTATGGAGATGTTGCAATCCTCTCTATGTGTATTAGAGATTGACTGTGTATAACAGATCTCTACAACATCCCTGCCGCTTAACAGAAGGCTACGGTATATAGTGAAAGGAAGAATCTTGTCTTCAGGAATTACATATGTTCAACCCATGAAGGTTATATTTCCTAGTATAAGCTATTTTCCTTAAACCTGCTTGGAGAATATTAATTACCAAGCACAATTTTTTTAACTAAAATATTGTAAGTATCAGCGTGATATTCTGTGTCTATGTTTAAATAAGTGTGTTACTTAGGGTCAAATTCTCTAAAGCTTCCTAGTCAGGTGAGGTTCAGTCAATAATACAAGGTCTTTCATAGGATTTTGTAAAGGCAAATTGTGTCTGACAGCTGTGTATCACTATAAAGGGCATTCCCTATATTTCTGTATGTGAAGAAAATACACAAACCTTACAGTACAATGCTCAATAAAACAAGTAACTTACAAATTTGTAATGAAAGTACAAGTCAGAAATCACAATAAATGTAGCATTATTATCAAATTAATACACATTTAAATTTGTAATAAACGTATCCCACAAAGGGTTAAATTATGCGTGAAGTGCTATTCTTTGCTTGCGAGTGATATCTTGTTTTCATTGCCGTTTTCGTTCAAGTTAAATTTCATCCATATTACAAGTTGAAAGTAAATGCGAACACGTGAGAGAGATCGAGATTTACCGCTAGAATGATTATAAAAAAAAATGTACAATAAGGGCTCAGAGATATGAGATCTCAGATGTTAGAAAAAAAGGTCTGGAAATGGCTTTAACATAGAGATACAGACAGATACAATCTAAATATGTATAGTTATGTAAATATATATTGTAATATGTGTGTACATGTACTGTATATATATATATGTAGGTATAAACATATATTTGTGCAAAAATTCATCATATAAATATTTAAATATCTCTTTAAGAATAAATAGAACATATTCTTCTATGTGCAGAACATTGGATTATGAAATATACAATATTATCTTCTTATGTTGCACTTTTAAATAACAGCGATCGTGTTTGCGCAACTTGTGAGTGTTTTTTTCAACTTTTTCGGCTCCATTGACGTCTATGGGGAATACGATTTTGCGTTCTCGACTGAAAACAAAGAAGAAATAAGACAAAAAAAACACAGAAAACTTGAGCATGCATAACTATTTACCCCCCCCCCCCCACAAAGTCAATACTTTGTAGAGCCACCTTTTACAGCAATTACAACTACAAGTCTCTTGGGGTACGTCTCTATAAGCTTGGCAGATCTAGCCACTGGGATTTTTGAACATTCTTCAAGGCAAAACTGCTCCAGCTCCTTCAAGTTGGATGGGTTCAGCTGGTGTACAGCAATCTTTAAGTCATACCACAGATTCTCAATTAGTTTGAGGTCTGGGATTTGACTAGGCGTTTCCAAGAAATTTAAATGTTTCCCCTTAAACCACCCGAGCGTTGCTTTATTAGTATGCTTAGAATCATTGTCCTGCTGGAAAGTAAACCTCTATCTCTGTCACAAATCTCTGGGAGACTGAAAAAGGTTTCCCTCAAGAATTTCCCTGTATGTAGTGGCATCCATCATTACTTCAATTCTGACCAGTTTCCCAGTCCTTGCCAATGAAAAACATCCCAACAGCATAATGCTGCCACCACCATGCTTACAGTGGAGATGGTGTTCTTGGGGTGATGGGAGGTTTTGGGTTTGCGCCAGAATTAGCATTTTCCTTGATGTCCAAAAAGCTCAATTTTAGTCTCATCTGTCCAGTGTACCTTCTTCTATATGTTTGGGGAGTCTCCCACATGCCTTTTCGTGAACATTTTTTTTTGCTGGCCACTCTTCCGTAAAGCCCAGTTCTGTGTAGTGTACGGCTTAAAGTGGTCCTATGGACAGATACTCCAATCACCCATGTGGAGCTTTGCAGCTCCTTTAGGGTTATCTTTGGTCTCTTTATTGCCTATCTGATTATTGCCCTCCTTGCTTGGTCCCTGAGTTTTGGTGGGCTTCCCTCTCTTGTCAGGTTTCCATTTTTTAATAATGGATTTAATGGTGCTCCGTGGGATGATCAAAGTTTTTGATTTTTTTTATAACCCAGCCCTGTCTGCTGTACTTCTCCAAAACTTTGCCCTTGACCTGTTTGGAGAGCTCCTTGGTCTTCATGGTGCCACTTGCTTGATGTTACCGCTTGCTCAGTGGTGTTGCAGACTCTGGGGCCTTTCAGAACAGGTATATGTACACTAAGATCATGTGACAGATCATGTGACACTTAGACTGCACACAGGTGGACTTTATTTAAATAATTATGTGACTTCTGAAGGTAATTGGTGGCACCATATATTATTTAGCGGCTTCATAGCAAAGGGGGTTAATACATATGCATGCAACACTTTTGAATTTTTTAAAACAAGTTGTTTTCTTCATTTCACTTCACCAATTTGGACCATTTTGTGTATGTCCATTACATGAAATCCAAATAAAAATCCATTTTAATTCCAGGTTGTAATGCAACAAAATAGGAAACATGCCAAGGGGGTGAATACTTTTGCTAGGCACTGTGTGATTATATATATATATACAGGTATATATATATATATATATATATATATATATATATATATATATATATATAAGAGGAGATTCAGTGCTATCTATTTTTATGTTTTTTATGTGTTTATATGTTTATTTTTTATTTTTTCACTTATAAGTTACAATATAGGTTTAATATTTTAGCGTCACTAACTTGGTTGGTATACCACAAAACTGGATTTGTAAATCCAGGGAAGAGATATACATATGGGTGTAATAAATAATGCTGTACAGAGTTAGATATGGCTATATGAATAGAGAGTGTAAAGCTAGAAACTAGACACTGTAAATAACCAGGTTCAACATCGTATACTATAAGTAGCCACACAATCACTGTACATCTCTCCTCCATCCCGCATCCGAACCAAGCTAATACATGAACTGCCTGACTCACTGCTGCAACTACAACCGATGTAACAAGCTACCCCAACCTTATGTCTCTGCACCCTAAACCTGTAGACTGTGAGCTCTCCGGAGCAGGGCCCTCTTCCTCCTGTGCTAGATTTGTTTAGTCTTGTTATGTTTTGTATTGTATCACAAATCTTTGTCATTGTATACACCTATCATTGTACCCAGCGCTACGGAATTTGGCGGCGCTATACAAATAAATGATAATAATAATAATACATTTTCACCCTCCATCCAATAGGGGGAGTTGACAATATTTGGTTAGTATGTGACAAGAAGACATCCTGACTGATTTTTTGGATGCACATAAAAAAACCGAAGTGACGTCACTTTAACTACCTGTTTGACGATTTTGTGAAATTAAAGTTGCTATGAGGTAGATGTCTTTTTTGGTACAATTGATATGTATTATAAACGTATTTCTAAAAGGAAAGTCCCAACTAGTCCTTTAGAAAAAATTGCCCCACTAAGGTTTTAACCGGACAATTTACTTATTCAAATACCCTCAGGAGTGCTTCAAGGTATTTAAGGGGCCTCAGTAATTGAATAGACAGAGTTTTATCTGAATATTATTTATTATTTAATAAACCAGTGCCTGCCGATGTGCTCAGCATATGTCAAACAGTTCTTTGATTTTGAAAATATAGTCTATAGCTCATATGTACAGCCTCTATTTAGATCAACATTTGTTTTATCACAAACTTGGATAGGTAAACATACAAATGTCCCAATTATACTCGATAATACAGGTTACTCAGATAGAATTTCTCACCAGCTATGGGTATCCTGCTCTCCCAGGCTACAGCCTGTCCACCAGCGCGGTACGAGCGCACCTCTAGCCGGGCTTCTCCTTCACTAGTGTGTCCTGTATCGAGTAACGTCCTGTTAGCCAATAGGAACAAGATGGTGACGTATCCAACGTGTCACTTGCGCCACTCCGCCAATGGTAATCCGATAGGTTGACGTTTCCCACTCGTCATACGTCAGTAACCAATTAGGGCGCGTTGAGGATATCCAATGACCATCCAGGGGTCGGCCTCCACTTGCGATGTTCCGTTGGTAAACAAACAGGGAAAAAATAAAAGTACTTGCCGTAACGAGACAAATGTATGTAGTGAGGCTTCACTGTACACACGCAGGCATAGGTATTAAGAGCGGCCCCTATATAAAAAACTGAAGAGGGTAATTATTTACTTCCTCCTCACTGAGGGTAACTCCGGTGGGCTTAGCAGATGGTGCTGGCTTGTGGTAAAAAGTACACAATCGAAAAAAAGCAGAAAAGTATGCCAGGCACCAAAATTAAGTAAAAATCGTATTTTATTAGTATTCCATTAAAAATATAGTATTACAAAAAGAGAAATGTGGGGGGACCCCCAAGCAAAACAGACTAACGCGTTTCGGCTAGGAGAGCCGTACTCATAGTCCATAAAACCACTAAGAATACACTGATTTAAGTACCCAGTGTTCTAATTCTATTGGTTGGCCATCTAATTGAAATTTAAAGGTACAGCGCCCCAAACATTTAAAGCACCTTTGTGTTTAGTTTTACATAGTTTATAGATAGATACCTTAGTAATTTCATTAAATGGCCAAATGGGGGTGAGAGATATTTAATAACATATATACAATAACAGACATAATGTTGTCACAGGACTGGCTCAACTATAAATGCTCATAAGGAATACATGTAACAGTACATAGTTCAAGGTTATAGCCAGATTGAAATTAATTGGTCTAAAAAGAAATACTGATATATAGTTCTTCAGTTCCATTATACACATTAGTAGGTAAAAGGTATATTACCATATTCAGCCTAAGATAGTAAAAAGTGACAAAAAGTTATAGTGAGCCCATGACTAGAGACGCTGGTCATATACTCATAACCCTATATTAGTGTAAAAATACTATTGACCATTTGGATAGATAGTGATCCTACACGGTTCTATAATATATCTTATAGGGGGGAGTAACCCCAAACGAGCCCAATGGTAAGTGTAAATGAGCCTATGACTAGAGGACAATATATCTATCCAAAATGGATAATCACAAATAAATACACATAAATTAACCTCGAAAAACCCTGAGACCTATAAACTAGAGCCCTAGAGTGAAAGTGGTTATCTTCAATGTATATATAGAGATGAGCCTATGACAAGAAGACAGTGTGAAAAGCTATATATAATTAGTTAGTTACACTGGTTAATTAGACCGATATCTATTACCCAGGTCCCTATGTACTAGTGTTGTCTTCAGTATTTATAATGGGCCTATGACTAGAGGACAGTATAAGAACTAGATGAAATTAGTTAAATATATGGTCAGGTAGAGCTAATACCTGTTTACTTGGTCCCTACAAACTAGATTAATGTATGTTTACAGAGAATAACCAGAATGCAATGTCATTTTCATGACTGTGGGTGAGTTAAAGGCCCATGGGTAAAATGTGGAACTAAATTAGTCCCTCACTTCCAATAATTAATGAAATCGTATTCTGAATTTAGGCCCCAAGGTCTCTTAGTTTGGAGCCTAAATATCCAATACATCTCTTGTCTTGACAGGACGTCAAAACGGTTACCTCCTCTCTTCTGGTGTTGTACCTTTTCGATAATCATCCATTTAAGGGAATGACAATCTTTATCATGCTTTTGTACAAAGTGGGTTACCAATGTAGTACTACTCTTACCTACCCTAATCGTGGACAAATGTTCGCGTATTCTGGAGCGGACATCCCTAGTGGTCAAGCCTACATATTGCAAATTGCACAATGTGCACCACAGAAGATAGATGCAATACGTAGATCTGCAGTTGACACAAGAGGAGATATCAAAGGTTTCCCCAGTCACTGCTGAAGTGAAAGAGGTACCAACCTGTACGTGCTCACATGCCTTGCATTGTGAATATCCGCACCTGTATGTTCCTCTATGGCTTAGCCAGGAGGAAGCAGCTCCCATTTCAGGTCTAGATCTTTTTAGTTGAGAAGGGGACACGAGGTTACCTATAGACTTATTCCTCCTATAGGAAAACCTACACCCTCTTTTAACCATTTCTGTGAGAGCATCATCAGCCACCAGTAGTTTAAAGTGGTTGCGGATAATACCACAAATCTGTGTGTACTGGGCTGAGTAATCTGTCACGAAGGTTAATGTATTGTCTGTACTCTTTTTTGGAGTGGGTTTATCCCTTAAAAGGGTTTCCCGTGGCATATTATTTACTTCAATTCTGGCTCTCTTGATGATTTTTTTGCTGTATCCTCTTTGTTGCAGGCGTTTTTCCAAATCATCTGCATGAGTGGCATAGGTTTGGGGTAAAGTACAGTTGCGTTTAATACGCACAAATTGGCCCTTTGCCACAGAATACGGCATGTGTTTGGGATGGCAACTCCTTGCGTGTAATAGGCTATTCCCTGAGATAGGCTTCCTATACACTTGTGAGGAAACCTTACCCAAAGAGCAGCCCCTCAACTCAAGGTCCAGATAATGTACCTGATCTTTGTTATACTCAAATGTGAATTTTAGGTTCACTTCGTTTTGTCCCAACTAATCCACAAATTCACATGCTTGTTCCATGTTTCCCCTCCATATAAATAGAAGGTCATCTATGTAGCGGATATACAATCTGATTTTCGGTCTGAAAGGGTTACCAGCCGCATAGACGTGGCACCGTTCCCACCAACCCATAAATAGGTTGGCGTAAGTGGGAGCAAACTTTGCTCCCATAGCGGTCCCACGTCCCTGCAGGTAGAACTCCCCCTCAAACCGAAAATAGTTGTGGGTCAGCAGAAAATGGGTTACATCTACTACAAAGGTAATGAACGAGTCGCTGTGGGTTGTCTTCTCTTTCAGGAAATATGTCACTGCTTGTATGCCCCATTCATGGGGTATTGTGGAGTAGAGAGAAACGACATCCACAGAGAGCCATCCAAAATCTCGTTCCCAGGGTACATTTTCAACCAAACTCAAAACATGTTTAGAGTCCCTGGCATAGCTGGGGAGTGACTTAACCAGAGGCTGGAGGACTCCATCAAGCCACTCCGAGAGGTGTTCCAGCATAGACCCTATACCATTCACTATGGGTCTACCTTGGACATTTTCTATTGACTTATGCACCTTTGGAAAATGATGGAACAGTGGGATGACCGGATGTTCCACAAAAAGGTATTTAAAGGTTTTCTCATCTAAGAGTCCATCCTCCACTGCTCCATCCAATAGGTGCATAAGTTCTCTCTGGAATCTGTTAGTAGGATCCTGGCTCAGATGTTGATAATTTTCCACATCTTCAAGCTGTCTTAGGGCTTCTTTGATGTAATCTGATCTGTTGAGGAGGACCACTGAGCCCCCCTTGTCCGCCTGTTTTATCACCACTTCCACATTTTCTTCCAAAGATTTAAGGGCTTTTCTTTCATTAAATGACAAATTTCTCATGGAACTAGTCTGGGACAAGGATAGATGTCTCAAATCTGATTCTACCCTCTTATAGAAAGTCTCGATTATATTGCCCCTACTCTGGATGGGGTAGAAGGTAGAGGGATTTTTATATCTTTTGACCCTGTCTGGGTTTACCTCCTCCAATCTTGGCAATCCCTCTCTCCCCAACTCCTCCAGAGTAATGAGATCACATGTCTCGAGAAAGTCAAGTTCCTGGCAGATATCTCTTTGAATTGTGCCCTCATTATTTGCTATTTCCTGGTCTGTGTTTGTACCTGAAAAATGTTTTCGTAAAGTTAGATTACGAATAAATCTATTCAAATTCAGCATTGTTTTGAACAAGTTAAAATTAACTGTTGGTACAAAACCCAGACCAAGAGACAGCACCCTCTCCTCATAGTTAGTAAGAATGTGGTTAGATAAATTTATGACTGTATGTACTTGGACGGGGCTCTCGTCTGGCGTGATGGATACCTCCCTTGTTGGGGTCCCTGTATGGTAGTACCTCCCCCTTCCCTGGGGTGATGGCCTATCTGAAAAACCTGCTCCAGTTGTACTAGCTCATCATCCCTATTCTGTGCCATATTATTGGTAGATTGAGCCGGAGTATAGTGATAGTCAGATGTGGGCTGATACCTTCTTTGCTGACTTGATTGGCCCCTAGATCGTGAGGAGTTGTAGATTGTTCTACCTCTCCCAGAGCCTGCCCTATTACTACTCCTACTCTGCTGGTACATATGACCCCCATTTCTGTTGAGTTCAGTGTTAATATCAACGATTTCTTGTGGAAAATTACAATCCTCGTTCTCTGACTGTGTACTATCCCCACCTGAGTCAGCCTCACTCTCAGAAAATGTAACTGATCTTCTGCCTCTAGATCTTCTCCCCCTATTGCGTCTTCCCCCTCTGGAAAAATTCTGGGACCTCCTAACTTGGGTCCTTTGGCTCTTATTCCAAATATATATTTTGTTACTGTCATAGTCTGCCTTATCTCTAATGAATTTAGTGTGTTTGATGTTAACTATCTCACTTTTCACCTCTGATATGGTACGTTGCAAAACCTTATCAAAATTGGGATAATCCACTGTGCTAGAGTAGGTATTCAAAAGTAACTGTACCTCCACAATCTCAGATCGTGTAGATGATAACATATTAGACTTATAGGTAATTAACAATTTCATCAATCTATAAGAACAATCATTAAGCACAGTATTCCACAGTTCTATAAATTCTGTATCCTCTGTGTCAAAGGTAGGGAACTTGTTGACCCTGAGACCTCTTGGTATCATATTTAAAGCCAAGTATTTCTCCAGAGTCCATATATCCCATTTGAGTTTTTTCTCTTTAATTAGCAACCGTTCCATGTCGTCAAATAACATAGGCAAGTCATAGTTGTTTCTATCCTGTGAAAAAATCTGGTCAATCTCTCTATTGTCCACATCTCTTTCATCCGCTTTCATTAGGGAATAGAATACTACTGCTGTTTCGTCTTGGATTTGCTGCATGATGTACAGGCTAGTTGGCACAAGTGGCTTACCACCTGCCACTTTAAATTAATAGCACTAAAAGGAAAGTCCCAACTAGTCCTTTAGAAAAAATTGCCCACTTTGTCCTCTAGTCATAGGCTCATTTACACTTACCACTGGGTACTTAAATCAGTGTATTCTTAGTGGTTTTATGGACTATGAGTACGGCTCTCCTAGCCGAAACGCGTTAGTCTGTTTTGCTTGGGGGTCCCCCCACATTTCTCTTTTTGTAATACTATATTTTTAATGGAATACTAATAAAATACGATTTTTACTTAATTTTGGTGCCTGGCATACTTTTCTGCTTTTTTTCGATTATAAACGTATTTCACTTGTTTGTTATATAGAATATACACTTTGCTATTTATTTGTTGAAAATAAATACCTGGCGAAACCGGAAGTGGGGAAACGTTACACTTCCGGTCTGGGTCTGATTGGAACACAGAGATGCGTTCCAAATATACTGTTTGGCGCTATTTTGATTTGGAATGGGAGGTATGTGTTTGCTGTGCTGTATATAATGTGCTGTTGTTAACACATTTGTTCACTGTTTTTTGATCTAATGAAAGGGACTTGAGTTCCCTGAAACGTCATCTATTAAAGCTGACCTTTTTTCATGCGAATCCTGAGAGTGCAGTATTTATTGGACCTATTATTGGCTATATTTGCACCCAGGTAGCTGAACCTGGTGGGAGGATTTGTTCTAGCTTGAATTTATATATATATATATATATATATATATATATATACAGTACATACATTACATATACATATTTAGACTTGTATATGTATCTCTATATTAAAGTCCTTTGCCTGTCTTTTTATTTTCTAACACCTGAGACCTCATATCTTTGAGCCCATATAACTTTATTGCACAATATTTGTTTTTGAATACTTTTTATTAAATGGTGTTATTATGAGTGTCAGTGTACTTTGTAGTGTATTTTTTTATGTGTCTTTGACACTTTATTGCTCCGCAAAACAGTTAACCATAGCTCTGAGGACACGCTATCCCGTCAAGAGTAAACTTAAATTGCGCACAAGCAATAGTATTTTTAGCTTCTAATACACGCTACATTCAACGCACACAAACAGTTGAGATAAACCTGATATTGCTAGCGGGTAACTGTTATCGCGCAACTCGTAATCTGGCCCACAATGTTTTGACAGCTAAAGGTACTTACCACTTAACTACCATTAAGGTTATTAAGGGTTTTTCGACCCATAATAGCACGGGTCTCGCTGGCAGTGGCAAGACCACGCTATTATGACCTCTCTCCCTCCTGCAGATCTCCTGAAATAATGGTAGTAGTAAAATGTATTCAGTGGCCCTGCAAGTGAAAAAAGGCTTGTGACATATTCACAAGAAAAATATGTTAAAGGAGCACTGTACTGTAAAATGCTTACCCTTTACTGAGATCCCAAAGATCCATTTTACCTGCTGGAGTGTATTAAATTGTTTGCAAATATTCAATTACCTTTATTTTGTCATTTGATAAAGCTGCTTTTGACTGTGACATCTACATTGAAAATCACTGCAGTGCTGACTATAGCAAAGCCATGTACACAATAAGCAGGAGAAGATATTGACCTCCTCGTGGGGTGTGGGAAAAAGCCTAACTCATTTGAAAGAAGAGAACTCTCAGGAGAGAAGTTTGTCTGAATATTATTGTCCTTTTAATAGACAAACAGGGAAACAACTGACACTATCACAGAAGAATGGGGTAATTTTGTCAGGTGGTTGTTTTAGGAAGTTGCTGTGGTTGTTATAGCTCAAAAGTGCTCAAAGCCCTGTTCAGCATCAGTTGAACTCTTCAGACTAATACTGTCTTCTGCAGCCACAAAGAGCTGGCTACTGACCTACAGCATGGGAATTTCTCATACTGAAAGCAACATTACATGAGTACTGGTGTCATAACTAGTATTATAGCTCATTAAACAACATTACATGAGTACTGGTGTCATAACTAGTATTATAGCTCATTAAACAACATTACATGAGTACTGGTGTCATAACTAGCATTATAGCTCATTAAACCAAAGAGCTGCATATAACCCCACAACTTTATAAACTCAATTGCTGCTGCCCTGTTGCCCCAACGACCCTAACCTAGACTAATGCACATATAATCCAACCCCTGTTAACTCTGGTTGCTACCAACCTCACCTCAAATAAACCTAACTCCACTAGGATTATCCCCTAGTAACTTACTCAGCCACCCATGCAATAAACCCTAAAGGTGACCCCCCCCCCCCCCACCATTAGTAACTATAATAGCTGACCAAATCCATCCCACTCACCCAGTGAACTTATCCTAACTGTGTTGTTCCCCCACTTTACGTAACCTTAGTACCTGACCTGATTCCAACTATGCATTCACCCCCAAATGTGACCTTCAATAGTCACCATTCTCAATTAACCCTAACTGCAAACTCCTCCAACTAATAATTCTAATAGTGATCTTGATCACTTACTAACATTGTCTTAAAGGGATATTAAACAAGGCTCCTTTGGCAAAAAAACA
Source organism: Bombina bombina (assembly GCF_027579735.1). Lineage (NCBI taxonomy): Eukaryota > Metazoa > Chordata > Amphibia > Anura > Bombinatoridae > Bombina > Bombina bombina. Next base: position 1,110,165,868 of record NC_069503.1, read on the forward strand.
AATATGTTAAATCAAAAGTGAATATAAAAAGAAACATATTGTGTAAAAAAACAGCAAATAACTTACTTGTTTTCTAGCAAAATTAGCACTTAGAAATTCTCAGTGTAGTCGCTGCCCCCAATGTTTCAAGAGCAGAGGATTTTCACAACCTAAGTTTTTATTCTGTCAGTTCTGTGCATGAGAAGAGTTATGACATAAGGATAAGATAAAACTTCATGCTAAGGCCTACTTGTAGGGCTGTGACAGGAAACACAAATGTAGTGGGAAAAAAAGGTAAAATCCATTTAAATAGAATAATAATACATATTTCAATAATTTCTATTAAAGTAACGTTAAACCCAATTTTTTCTTTCATTATTTCAAAATAACATGCAATTTGAAACTATCTAATTTGCTTCATTGTTTTGATATCCTTTGTTGAAGAACATATCTAAATAGGCTCAGTAGCTGCTGATTGGTGGATGCACATAGATGCCTTGTGTTATTGGCTTACCCATGTGTATTGCTATTTCTTCAAGAAAGAACATCCGAAGAAAGAAGCAATTTAAATAGAACTCACTGGAACTCCACGTGCGTGAGCACCGTGTAAACTAAATGACACACATGAACTAATGCCCTCTAGTGGTGAAAAAACTTTCAAAATGCCCAGAGAGAAGAGGCAGACTTCAAGGGCGTAGAAATTTGCATATGAACCTCCTAGGTTTAGCTTTCAACTAAGAATACCAAGAGAACAAAGCAAAATTAGTGATAAAAGTAAATAGGAACATTGTTTAAAATTACATTCTCTATCTGAATCATGAAAGTTTTTTTTGGACTAGACTGTCCCTTTAAGTATAAGCAACTGCTTAGTGCTTTTTTTTTATTACAACAATGAAACAGACAGTTTAACATCCCTTTAACTGGTATACCCCTCATTGCAGACCCTCTAAAGCATTCCCTAACACAAAGCCCTCACTGATATATCTCCACTGCACAAACATCCATTGGTAACCACCAACCTACACTGTAAAACCTAATATTTAATTCCCCATTCTATACTCTGACTCCTACATCCCAAAAATCCAATCTTCTAAACATAAATAAAATCTATACTTAAAGGGACATGAAACTCCAAAAATGTATTTCATGATTCAGATACATAATACAATTTTAAACAACTTTCCAATTTATTATTATTCTTCTTTATTTATAAAGCGCCAACAGATTCTGCAGCGCTGCCCATGGGTACAAGGATAACAACAATACAATAAAATACAACATTTTACAGACAAATACAGGGGGAATTGAGGGCCCTATTCCCGTGGGAACTTACAATCTAGATGGGTAGGAGGATGGGAAAAAGGAGGTGGGGACTGCAAAGGTGAGAATGATATTAGTGAGGAGATAGAGGAGATTTGTTAATGAGTCGGGTGATAAGCTTCACAAAGGTCTTTAGGGAACGTTTAAAGGAGGAGAGGTTAGGTGAAATTTACTTATATTATTTTTTTTATTTTTTTTATTTTATTTTTTTTTATATTTTTTATTGAGGTTTTGCATATCAAACATAAAACATAATGCGCCTTTTTGATAAGAGAAAAAGATACAAACAAAATTGAGCAAAACATTTCGACAGTTATATGAAACATTGATGGTATGCTAATGAAACCTCGATTTTTCAATAAGATACAGACATACCAACCTGCAAAAACTCATTTCAGGGAGGTGGCTTCTCCTGCTACTGTGCCGCCACCCCCAGTTATATATTGGACACCTTGAAACCCTAAATAAGATAGAGACTCATCCTTAAAGTAGCTTCCCACTAAAGTCACATTTAAAAAAAGTAGCTTTATTGCACAACCACACACAACAAACCTATTTTCCAGTGATCGTACACTTGTTGAATGCTCAAATATTTTAGAATACGAAGTTTAATTACGTGTAGTATATAAGGTAGTATTTGTGTTTTATTTTATTAAAATCAGTTGGGGGCTTTTTGGCTACTGATGCTTTGAGGGTTCTATAACGTCCCAGCAACTAAAGGCATTCCTTAAAGAAATACTTTTCCGGATTTGGGCCACATTAGATCATGGTACTTGGAGTTTCAGGGAGATTGCATTCCATTTGCTGGCATCAGGGAGCCGTTATTACAATCAGGGGGACTCCCTGAACTTCAGGGAGACTTGGGATGTCTGAAGATAGCATAAATGACTGACCAGTTGGGAACACAGTTTAGGCCCAATGGACCAGAATTATAAAGAAAAAAATAACTGATGGTCAGGTGGGCAGTTCTTTAGGAGCTTAAGAAGAGAAGGAATACGTATATAGTAAGGGGGGGGGGAATTCAGCGGTGAGCACCGCTCTATATATGAGGGAAAGGGTGGAGGGCGGAGCCATATATATATATATATATATATATATATATAGGTAGTCTAAGGAACATGGCGGGATCTCTAAAGTTTTTTTACCTGTAGGATAAAGTGACGCTACGAATCATATGGTGTTTGGCAACTTGACACACATGTGGGCATGAAAGAGGGTAGGTAAACTATGCATTGATAGAACATCTGACTCACATGAAAAAATAAACATAATTTAGTTAAGAGGCACTAGACATTGCATGTACTCTCACTGAACAGTAAAGGCATTATAAAGCTCTGTTGCAAGCAAGTAGCCGTAGTCTCTAGTTGTAGGCAAGAACAAAACACCAAGACAATAAGGAAAACTATAGCAGTTGCATAACATTTCTAAGCCTTCTATAAATTAACATTTACAGTAGTGTAACTCCTAGTCTAATACTGACCTGCTTGAGAAAACCTGTCACATAATCCTTCAAGTATGCTCAAGGAGGGCATGTATAGCCCTCTTATAGGGCTGTAAAGATAAGAAAATAGCCTAGTCTTCAAATGTAAGCAGTTGAGTGTTACTATATGTCAAACATAGATATCAAGCTTATTTGGTAAGACTGCGATCCGGTCTAAACTCGTGGGATAGTGCTATTATAGCCTTAGCTCATATTAGGGGAATTAAGAGGCTTAAGCAATAAGAAATCTGGTACTAAAGTAGTTGCAGTACCCATAAAAAAACTTAGATATCATAGCAATAGGTGTAAAGTTTAAGGGTAGAGGCCACTGACATATTTGTGTACACATTAAAATAATTTTTAAAAAATTGCAGTAATGTATAGGGTTATAAATGTCTAGCTGAAATTTGGCAAACATAGATTGTAGTATAAGTAAGCATCAAACCTGTGTTTGCGAATATATACTTAAGAGATAATGCTTATCCATGATATTCACTAGCTAAGATTACTAATAATAAGATATAAGAACCCTTCATGAAGTGTGACAATATAATAAAGAACAGTCTGCTCCTATTTAGAAGCATATGAAAAGTCCCATGAATAATCTAATGGTTTAGCAGTTTAAGATTTTACAGGTGCGTATGAGGGCGAGGAGCTATATACATACTATAAAGATGGTAGAGGCTATAGAATTCTATTCCCTGGCTATATTATTCAAGATAGTTGGACAAAAGGCTCTGGTACGGCAGCTAGTACCATCCCCAATATAGATAGATAGGGGACACCAGGGGTTACAGGTATACATATCTATGGTGTGGGAAGAAACACAGTCCCTCCGTACTACAGGAGGACTATATATAAGAATGTAGGAACTACAAGCTCGTAATGATTAGCATAAGGTGTGTACAGATACATGTGTGACAGGGATATTATGAATGTTAGTATCTGTCATGCCCTATCAAAGGCAGCAGTATGTGGTCAGTGTGAGGGGAACGGGAGGACTGTGTGCAAGGTGAGATCCATATACCTATCACGGTCACTGACAGAACGTGGGTATTATGTTAAAGTGGTAAAAATCCTTATCACCCACAGCTATTTAAATTCAAAGGTTTTCTGTTGTACCCATGACAGCTAAGTTAAAAAAGAGAGAAAATTCCATATGGGTAAGGAATAGATCTACAGAGGGTGGAAGCCCGAGTAAAGAAAACGTTTCTAGCAACATACAACCAATCTAATCTCTATTATGATAGACCAGATAAAAGTCTGGTCTCCTAATGCATGAAAGCTTATATGTTCCTTATAATTAGCAAGATAACAAATAGTTACAGTTGTCTATAAACATTCAGAAATTACTAAGTAAAAAGTTAGCAAGAAAACTAAAATCATGCAAAAAAACTTCAAGACAGGTTACTCCCACATTTCAGGTTCAATATGTTTAGAGTAGTCAACAGCAACTACTGTGGAGTTATATAACTATCTGAAAGGCATAAAGAATGACCAAAATATACTAGATTAAGTTCACTTAACTTTGTAATGGTGGTAGCTCTATGGCGTAGACCACCAATAAAAGGGTATTATGTCCCAAATGTTTTAGCCGACTCCTCTTTTTAGCTCTTTGTCGCTGAAGAGCTTTAGCATAAATCGAAATGCCAGCGACTGGAACTCTGTAGGGGGTAAAGAGTTATTGAAGTAACACTGGAGCGTGCTGTCCCCCTCCAAGATCAAAGACGGCTTTAGAGCTGTACTCCTCATGAATGGCCCCGTGGCCGCAAAGTCACCATATGTTTCTAGGGTCGGGGAGTCAATTAACAGGTCAGCCTCTGGAAGACATGCAGAGGTGGGAAAATCAGGAGCTAATGTCCCAAACAAAGAGAGCGGCAGCGCTGTCTGTGGGACGTATCCATGAGCCTCTAAAGTGAAGTATACTGGCGATCTCTGCTCACATTCTATAATTTTGCTTCCGACGGGTGGTAAGATTGGGGAGGCGATTCCAGAGTCGCTGCGATCAAAGGGGTCGGCAGAAACTTCCAGCCCTGTGAGGAGCTCACTGCTGCTGGAATCGGAATCCAGTGTCTCTGCTAGAATGAGTGTACTCCATGTAGACAAGATGACTCCCTCTAGGATGGTAGGTAGGTGAGCGCCTGGGCTTATATGGGTGAAGTTGTTTTCAGATTCATGCCCCTGCGATTGAAAGGAGGAAGAGATGGCTGATAGATCAGCTAGATGTAGAGGTTGTCTTGTGGAGGGTACAGAGTCCTCTCCTGTAGTGTTCCGCTCCAACACAAGTTCTTCACGCAGCTTAAGGAAGTGGGCGTCCATCTTATCCTCCAACTGTTGTAATAAAAATAAGACCGTCGCCATCTTGGTTAGGATTCAGCTCTGATGCAGATCAATAGCCCTTTTGAGAAGTATGTATGGGTGGTTAAATTAAGCGCTATTGCTGTTTTTAGTAATGAGAGTGTTCGCTGAGAGGTTCACTGCTGCCTATAAGCCACATTAACGGCTGGCTCTCTAGTTTAAGATATGCAATGTCGAGTAGTTGATTCTTGGCAAAAATGCAAAACTTCTCTCAAATCTCCACTCCTCTGAAGTTTCCTCAGCCCAGTGTTTACTACTGTTCCTTCTGAGATTCAAATGAATACAATTTGGAGATAGTTTTTGAGGATATTAGCTGAAGTAGAGTAGTTAATGTCAAGAGCTTCATTGGAACACGTCTTGCTTCTTCAACGGCTAGCTCCGCCCCCTACTTCTATTATTTAATTGGCTTCCTTCTCTTATTATCCATTGCTGACATATTTATCTAGTAAAGCTCAGGAACAGCAAATAACCTAGGTTCTAGCTGCTGATTGGTGGCTGCATATATATGCCTACTGTTATTGGCTCACCCATGTGTTCAGTTAGAAACCAGTAGTGCATTGCTGCTCCTTCTACAAATTATACCAAGACACTAAAACAAATTAGATAATAGAAGTAAATTAGAAAGTTGTTTAAAATTGTATTTTTCTATCTGAATCATGAAAGAAAATGTTTGGGTTTCATGTCCCTTTAATAAATGCTCCTTAATCTTACTACTCCTAAAGTTATTCAGGTCTTCAGCCTCTTCTAGTCAGTTGCAACATGTCCTGTCAACAAATTACCAAATAAGAACAAAACCTATAATGATTCAGACATGGATTAAATACTTAGAACATTATTAAAGGGACATTAAACACTTTGAGATGGTAATATAACATGATAAATCGGATATATAAAAAAAAAACCTCTGCAATATACTTTCATTATTTATTTTGTCCCCTTTCCCTGTAATTCCATTCTGAAAATGTGAGCATTTCAGATCCAGTTGGAAATGGAAGTGCAGAACACTGTAATATTCCACACAGCCATTGGTTACTCACTCTAGTGACCTATTTATACCTGTCCCTAATTGGTCACAGCAGAGAAGGTAACCTAAGTTACAACATGGCAGCTCCCATTGTTTTACAGACACTAAAACTTTATACTTATTTTCTCACTATTTAAACAGCTAATGAAACTTTAAAAAATACATCTACATTTTATTGTCAGACTAAACTTTTCTATGAATGCATCATTCTATCTAGCATTTATTTAGTGTTTATTGTCCCTTTAACCTCTGGACCCTACATTACTGATGTTGTAAAATATAAATATAATGACTTTTATTAATACTTCCATTAAGAGAGTCATGTGATATAAACACATAACTGTTTTAACTGCACACAGATTATTTTAGCAAATGATAAATTGACAGATTTTTATTACATGGCCATTAACAAAATTTCTTGCAAACATCTGTACAACTTATGGATAAAGATAAATGGTGTTTTTTGTGCGCTTTATCTATCATGTGACTGCGCAATGCTGCCTCAGGTCCTTTACTTTATGTCAATGTAACTTATTTGCTCATTCCTTGCATTGATCGCGCAGCCAATCGAACTTCAAATGCTTCATCACAAACAGAGGTTTAGGCATTGCGCCATTCACTTGCGCTCTTCATGCTGTATGTATTACGTTTTGGTCATTTCATTTCCACTAACATCATAAAGCGACAGAAAGTTCAAAACTGAAATGCACATGAATGACCCCCCCCCCCCCCAATACATATATATTAGCATAAAAGCAAGAAAAAAGGGACAGTAAACACATTAAGATCTTAATATAAAATATGTATTTAAACATAGTAAAACAACTTTGTAAAATACTTTCATTATTTATTTTGCCCCCTTTCATATAAATGGTGGATTTTCTAATTCTCTGAACTGGAAGTACATCCTGCTGACTTCTCAAGGCTAAACCTGTTACACTTCTTTCCCTAATTCTTCAGCAGATAACATCTACAAAATAATGCATTTTGTACTAACAAAATGATAGCTGTTAGCCTTGTTGTTTGCAGATTCACAGATGTCACATTAGCAAATTAAGGGCTAGATTACAAGGGGAGCTCTAATTTAACATGCGCCCCTAAACAGGCACATTTGCACATTAAATAACCAGTAATTACGAGTAGCTGGTTAATGCTACAGCAAGCTCATGGTAGCACTTTGCACTCAGTGAAATTAAGAGCTCTGGTTAATTAAAAAAATGTCTCTTAATTGCCTCCAAAATAAAGAGTATTTAAAAATTAAATATATGAGTTTTTTTTAAAATATAACTGCAGAAAGTAGTTATAAGGGGTTAAAGATAGTGGATGTGAGGTGTTAGAGAAAAATTGCACTGAAAAGTGCCATTACATTGTGGTCTATGGAGACTGTGAGCATAAAGCTTCCATGCATTGCGCTTAATTTATAATACTAGCACAAATATTGCGCTCGGGAAAGCACAATTTTATGCTCCACTCGTAATTTAGCCCTAAATATATTATAGTATTTTTTTTTATTTTTTTTTTTTGCTTTAATAAAACAAGTACCATAAGGAGTTTAATTATATATAGATATGAATAATAATTTTAAATAATGTTTATGATTTTTTGTAATATTTAATTTTTCAATACTTTAATACTTTATTATTAAATATATATATATATATATATATATATATATATATGATAATGTTCATGTAAAATACAAATCTATACCTATATAGCTTTAGGAATAGATATAAAGGTATAACTCTCTCTCTGTCTCTCTCCTCTCTCTCTCTCCCCTCTATCTCTCTCTCTCCCCCCCTCTCTCTCTCTCCCCTCTCTCTCTCCCCTCTCTCTCTCCCCTCTCTCTCTCTCTCCTCTTTCTCCTCTTTCTCCCCCTCTCTCTCTCCCCCCTCTGTCTCTCCTCTCTCTCTCTCTTGCCCCTCTCTCTCTCCCCCCCCTCTCTCTCTCCCCCCCCCTCTCTCTCCCCTCTCTCTCTCCCCCCTCTGTCTCTCTCTCTCTCACCCCTCTGTCTCTCTCACTCCCCTCTCTCTCTCTCTCTCTCCCCTCTGTCTCTCTCACTCCCCTCTCTCTCTATCTCCCCCCTCTCTCTTTTTCTGTCCACATCTCCCCTCTTTCTCTCTCCCCTCTCTCTCTATCTCTCTCCCTCTGTCTCTCTCTCCCTCTCCCCCCTCCTCTCTCTCTCCCCCCCCCTCTCTCTCTCCCCCCTCTCTCTCTCTCCCCCCTCTCTCTCTCTCCCCTCTCTCTCTCATTCTCTCTCTCATTCTCTCTCCCCCCCCCTCTCTCCACATCTCCCCCCTCTCTCCACATCTCTCCCCTCTCTCCACATCTCCCCCCTCTCTCCACATCTCCCCACATCTCCCCCCTCACTCCACATCTCCCCCCTCTCTCCACATCTCCCCCCTCTCTCCACATCTCCCCACATCTCTCCACATCTCCCCCCTCACTCCACATCTCCCCCCTCTCTCCACATCTCCCCACATCTCTCCACATCTCTCCCCTCTCTCCACATCTCCCCCTCTCTCCACATCTCCCCCCTTTCTCCACATCTCCCCCCTTTCTCCACATCTCCCCACATCTCTCCCCTCTCTCCACATCTCCCCCCTCTCTCCACATCTCCCCCCTCTCCCCACATCTCTCCACATCTTCCCCCTCACTCCACATCTCCCCCCCCCTCTCCCCACATCTCTCCACCCTCTCTTGAGCTGTTTGAGCTCTCTCCACGGCCCTTCACGGGCCTTCACGCTAGGCTCCGCCCCCTTCACGGGCCTTCGCGTTAGGCTCCGCCCCCTTCACGCTCGGTCACGCCCACTTCTGCTCGGCGCAGTTGGCAGAACAGTTAGAGACTTAGGCCAGGTGTGTTTGTCCTCGTGCTGTCTCTACTGCGCATGACAGCTTCGGACAAACACACTTGGCCTTTTATAGTATAGGATATATATATATATATATATATATATATATATATATATATATATACACACACACAGAGAAATGCACTCACAGGAACGAACAACCAGCTCAATACCATTGTTAGCCTGTTCTATGGCGATTTACCACCTGGGTGCAACTTCTTTTAGCCCAGCAATGCTTTTCACAGAGTAGAACTTTCCTGTAGTATTCAGTCTGATCCCGCCTATTACGGTCAGTCCAGCGCCAAAATACCAGGCAATTCCTCTCTGAATAAAGAACACAGACAGCAACCCCAGACGATCGTTTCGTCCTTCATTGGACCTCGTCAGTGAAGTGTAGCAGTATTCCTCTAAGCACACTGAGCAAGGAGTCCACGTCTGGTTGCCCCTTTTTCCCATAGGGAGACTAAATACGCACAGAGAGAAATACACTCACAGGAACAAACAACCAGCTCAATACCATTGTTAGCCTGTTCTATGGCGATTTACCACCTGGGTGCAACTTCTTTTAGCCCAGAAATGCTTTTCACAGAGTAGAACTTTCCTGTAGTATACCAGTCTGATCCCGCCTATTACGGTCAGTCCAGCGCCGAAATACCAGGCAATTCCTCTCTGAACAAGGAACACAGCAACCCCAGACAATCGTTTCGGCCTTCGTTGGGCCTCGTCAGTGAGATGTAGCAGTATTCCTCAGTGTGCTTAGAGGAATATAGCTACACCTCACTGACGAGGCCCTATGAAGGCCAAAACGATCGTCTGGGGTTGCTGTGTTCCTTGTTCAGAGAGGAATTGCCTAGTATTTCGGCGCTGGACTGACCGTAATAGGCGGGATCAGACTGATATACTACAGGAAAGTTCTACTCTGTGAAAGGCATTACTGGGCTAAAAAGCTGCACCCAGGTGGTAAATCGCCATAGAACAGGCTAACAATGTTATTGAGCCAGTTGTTCGTTCCTGTGAGTGCACTTCTCTCTGTATATATATATATGTTTTTGCAATAAAAAGGACATTATCCTGTAAATAAAGTATGTTGGAATGGGAAATATGTACAGTACACATACAGTAAAACACACAAATACATAAATGCATATGTACACACATACAAACATATATGTGTATATATATATATATATAAAAAGGAGACACAAGGTGCTTTTCTGTTAGTACATATAACAAAGCAAGTATTTGGATGATATGAAAAGCCTGTGTGTGGAAGCAACTCAATTACTGCAATCCAGTTACACCTGAGGAAGGGGAGGAACCGTAAAATGCATAGAGGGGATTACTGACCTGGCCAGGCAAGCAGTTTTTTTGTCTCTCTACTTATAGGCTTTTTATCTTTATTATTATTAATATATCTTTTATTTAAGCTGACTGTTTTGACATATTGCTTTTATATTGTACTCGATATGTTTGTTCACAGTGTGTGACATTTTTTATTGTTTTATAATAAATTGTGACATTTATATGTTTTGCGCTGTCTATTTATATTGCAATAGCAATTCCCCATTTAAAGATAGCAGTTTATTAAGAATACAATCAGAAATCGAATGGCAATTTGGATTGAAACCATAAACAATATTATTTAGATAATAAGAAATAGAAATAAAAACAGTATTAGAAACGTCCCAAAATCTGAGTCTAAAAATGGTAATGAACATTATACTAATGCAAACAGGAACTATCCATATTCGACTAGGAATTCAAATAATTTTGACACAGTTAATTTAAAAAATAGTAAAAACTGAGAATCTAAAGCAACTAGAAAATACCCAGTTGAGATTTCATATGAGGTTTTCTAAAATAAGTGGGAATAGAAAAAGAGCAAAATTAAAGAGAATAATAAACCACAAACTGAAATATTATCCCCCATTGTCATTCCAAATTAAAGCATTGAAGAGCTATGCCAGATGAAGAGGTAATTTCCAATCCATCAATAAACTGGTTGGAAATCTATACCAAGACCAAAAGAAAGAGAACAGAGATACGATATCAAAAAGAAAAAGGAAGGTTATTTATATGGGAAATAGAAGAGCAGGAAAATTCAGAGGTAAGGGAGGTGGAAGAAGAGGACATATTAGACAATAAAATTGACTAATAAGAGAGCTTAATAATGACCAGCTTTAACAATTTGGAATTTTTAACCTATCTTCTGTCTGTTTAACTTTAGGTCAAAATTATTTGTTAAGGAAAGTGTTAAATTTTGCCCTAACATTCTATTCTTATAGTCCCGTTTAAATATTGACTCCCATAAGTTTCTAAGAAGACTCACAATAAAAAGATTCTTTAAAATCCAAGAAAAGATGAATAAGAAAATAGCCAACAAATAGAAGTATTGGATTTTGAGACTAATGGTATAGATATTCTAGATTTATATGCTTTATAACATCTAAATAAGGAAAGTAATAATAAAACAACAGACATAAAGATAAATACCAACTTAAAATTACCATCTAAATTTAATCTAGTTGAAAGTAAGGGTACTCGTATAGAAACAGGATCTTAGACATCTAGAGCAAAAAAATAAACAAGATTACTGTAATTTATCAATATCAGAAAGGAACTCAGAAATAATAATAACCTGGAAATCTGCCAAACTGACAAGTGCGGGGGGAATAGTACTCCAAGATACCGGAGTATATATTAATGAGGCTATACGCATCCTCTCAGATGAAACTAGATATAAAATTATTACTTTGGGTCCAACGTTTCACTTGCAACCTAGGCCCCTATGTAACAAAGGTCTTTCGGACCTGATCCGACAGTGCGGATCAGTTCCGACAGACCTCGCTGAATGCGGAGAACAATACGATTGCCGTATTCAGCATTGCACCAGCAGCTCTTGTGAGCTGCTGGTGCAACGTCGCCCCCTGCAGATTCGCGGCCAATCGTCCCCCAGCAGGGGGGTGTCAATCAACCCAATTGTATTCGATCGGGTTGAATTGCAGCGTTGTCTGTCCGCCTGCTCAGAGCAGGCGGACAGGTTATGGAGCAGCGGTCTTTAGAGCGCTGCTTCCTAACTGGTGTTTCTGGCGAGCCTGCAGGCTCGCCAGAAACACAGTCCCTCAAGCTCCATCCAGAGCTTGATAAATGGGCCCCATAGACTAAATAATATGCTTATGAGAGCTTTTGATAATGATATTGTAAATGAGATGAATTTGACTTTATTTAGATTAAGGAGCCTAGAATCCCAATATTGTATCATCTACCAAAAATCCACAAGGATATCATTTGTCCTCCAGGTAGACCTATAATATCGGTTATAGGCTCCCTAACATCAATCTTTCCTTATACATTGATTTGTTCCTCCAACCATTAGTGCAAAGAACTAAGTCCTACTTAAAAGACAGTACGGATTTAATAAATATCCTAAAAGAAATAGAATGGGACACTAGTTGGTGCTGGTTTATAACTGCTGACATAAGGCCACTATACACAGTTATAAATAAGGAAGAAGGTTTGAAAAGTATTTGAAATATATTACATATTTTCAATGATCAATTACGGTGTTTAGAGGGCGCTTAAAGCGTTTAGGTTCACACTCTATTTGGGAAGTAAAATTAAGATTAAAGTTATGCTGTCCTCTATTTTCGTTGCTAACCTTAAAATATATGTATTTTTACACCTTTTAAACCACCTATAAATTATACACACCAAAAGACAGGTGGTTTTCGATAAATAATTGGATCTTATATACAGATTTTTCCTCTATGAAAAGATAGAAAAAGAGATTCAATATAACTTTAAAATAAATTTATTGTTATAAAAATTCCCTATACAATGTCATCTAGATCAAAATTGGCTGTAACACATGGTTAAACTAACATTTTCGGTCATAAAAAAATTCAGAAATAGCTACAATGAGTATTGCATACTTCGATACAATTAATACAATTAATATACTGTAAATAATATATGAATATTCTCCTTATTGCAATACGATTGCTACATTAGTATCTTCCTTAGGTCTATTAAAAAATTATAAAAAAACTGTGGCTAACAAATTGACTCAGGTAAAATTATGCTTAAAAATAATGCATAAAAAATAATAAAGGAACAATAATGTACAGCGCTACAATAGTCAAATGAGCCCACGCTGAAGTGACCCTTATATTAGAGTGTATAATTATATATTAGAGTATCTAATCTCACTGTTCGAAAACAGTGTACTAAGGTGAATGTATTTAACAACAATTGCAAGATAAGTATAATATATAAAAAACAATACTTAGATAGAAAAAATACAAATATTAGAAATAAACCAAAACAGCGTCAAGCTATTTCCAATCAAGTCCAAACCAAATTCGTGTGTGGCCCTTCTAAAGCTTCAGAAATATTAATATGTCCCGGATTTGAAGAAAATGTGCGTAATAAACTATCTTCATGTAATATATGCTATATGCACTTAGCTTAGCTTGATTTGAATAGAGTCTTGTCAGTGGCTGTACAGTCCCGGTAGATCCAATGCCGGCTTAGATATCTGCTTGATGTAGTGAAGCATGCTAAAGGATCCATCCGGAGCAGCTGATTATTCACGGGGCTCCAGCTGTGAGTATCCCAAGGCGGTGAGCTGTACAAAGTGAGAAAAGAAGAACACAGCGCATCCGCGATTCACAGCAGCGTTTATTTACCACTTTTTCAACACATAAAATTGCACACTTACAAGATGTCAGTGATAAGTAAGTAGTTAGCCCTCTGGCTTGATGGACACAGCCTGTAGCAGTTCCTAACGAGATCACCTCAGACGCCGACCAGCTGCACCTGGAGTCTCACTTCCTACTACGTCAGGCAGGTAGCAAACTTTACACTGGAATTAGCAGTCCTTCTACTTCTTGGTAAGTACCTATAACCCTACGCGTTTCTTCTGCTCATGGGCAGACTTTTTCAAGGGGTGTATTGAAATAGAATATCATAACCAACATTAAGGACTGCTTTAAATACTCTAACATAACCTAATCTCATTGGAGAGTGACCATCAGTCTACCGTATATCTTCTATTACAATAACATCAGACAAAATGCTTTGATTAGACGGGCACTCAAACATCTACTTACAATAAATGGATACATTAAATTCATAATTACACATATCATAAAATGTAAACATACATCAAATATTCAACATTTTCAAATTTCATAAAAGTATATACATATAAGCACAAGTTAAAAATATTAAATATAACATTATGAACTATAAAATTGTTAATATTGTATAGAATTAATGAAAATACTAATTTTAAAATTATGACACTAATAATTCTAAAATTATTCTTCAAAAGAACCTAAATGCATAATTTGTTTCAGAATTATTTCTGAACATTAAAAATAAAGGTAAAGAAATAGGCCTCACTACCTCGCAGAGGAAAAAATAAAAAATTAATTAAAAGATTATTATTATATTATATTATATTTTGAATCAGATATACTAATCCATTTGATAAGTGGAACTCTAATAGATCATACTATAAAAACAATGAGAGGGAGGTTAGATATAATAGTGGAGTATAGATATGATTTCTGCTAATTAATTTGATATTCTAATTTATAAACGCTTGAAGATCAATGTCTATGTTCAGACCTTTAGGTTCCAAACATTCTAGGCGGTGAATCCACTTGGTCTCACACTTCCTAAGTAACAAGAGTCTTCTGTTTGCACACGGCCCAGGTTTAATCTGCTCTAAAACTCTAATCGTCAGGTCACTAAAGTCTCTATTATGAACATAATTAAAGTGATTTGATACACTATGTTTGTCATACCCTGATTTTATGTTTTCCACATGTTCATACCACCTCCTATTTATGCTTCTTTCTGTACATCCAACATACATTTTTCCATATTGGCATACAAGTTGGTAAACCACATATGTGGATTGACAATTTGATTTACCTTCCAATTTAAACCTTTTACTTTTGTCAAAAATATTAACTTTGTCTCCCTTAATAATATGGTCACACACAATGCAACTTTTCCTGTAGCATTTATAGTTCCCTGCCTGTGTTTGTAACCAATTAGATGATGCAATAGCACTACTCTTGTTCTTCAGTTTAGAGGGGGCTACTAAACTTTTCAGATTTCTATTCTTCTTAAAAATTACTTGTGGATTACTTCCTATCTGTTTTTTTAAGATGGGATCACCCATCAGTATCTCCCAATGCTTCTTTAGAATATTCTTAGCCACTTTTGCACCTTCGTTATATGTAGTAATAAATTTAACCTGATTATTCTGATCCTTGTATCTATCATTGGTCTTGGTTACCTTCTGGTCTCTAGGGAAAGTACGGCATTTCTCTTTAACTCCTTCTATTAATTCTCGATTATATCCTTTTTGAAGTAGTTTGTCTTCAAGGACCTGGGCCTCATTCAGATAGTCATCCACATACGTACAGTTTCGTCTAATGCGTCTGAACTGTCCGTATGGGATGTTATCCTTCCAACTTTTTAAATGCCCACTATTGGCATTAAAAAACCTGTTTCTATGTGAGGGTTTTCTAAAGTTCTTATGTAGCCACCTTATTATCTCTCACAAAGAGAGTGATATCTAAAAAATCTATAGATTCCTTATTACTATTACCTGTAAATGTAAGCTTATGCATATTGTTATTCATATACTTTAGAAAATCAGCTGCTTCATCTTCAGTACCCCGCCACACTAACAAGATGCCATCTATGTACCTATAGAATTTGTATATCTTGTCACTGTAAGGATTATTATTCCATATATATTATTATTATTATTATCGGTTATTTGAAGAGCGCCAACAGATTCTGCAGCGCTGGATACACTGGTTTTCATAATGGGCCATATAAATATTAGCGTATGATGGGGCCATGGTGGTGCCCATGGCCATGCCTTGAAGTCGTTTATAGAATGCTCCCTCAATTTGAAAATAATTATATTCCAGAATAAAATAAATAGCTTCTGTCAGGAAGTCTACATGTATTTCTGGGATGTTCCACCCTCCACACATATCCCTGAATGCAATCACACCCAAATCATGGGGGATATTAGTGTAGAGGGCGGAAACATCACAAGTCATCCAAATAAGGCTAGGATCCCAGTCCATTCCCTCTAATTTATTTATAATGTCTGCAGTATCCTTAATATAGGATTTAATAGTTTTAACCATGGGTTGAAGGTACCAATCAATATATACCAACACATTGCTCCCAACCGAATCAATGCCGGATATGATGGGCCTCCCTGGAGGTCTTACAGGGTCCTTATGGATTTTCGGGATATGGGAAAAAATTGGTATTTTCGGGCATGGATTATAAACCTATCCAAATTCATCATTTGTTAGAATTTCTTTCTGTTTAGTCCTTATCCGGATATTCCTCAAGGTTTTATTATATTCTAGAGTGGGGTCACTTTGTAATTTATACTAAGTGGATTTATCGCTAAGTAATTTTTCTGCCTCAGTGTATTGAAATATTATCATTAAATTTATGCACATAATGTCCTGCCTTTTTATCAAATGCCTCATTAAAATCCCTAGTGAACACCCGTATGTATTCTCCTTGGGCGTGTATGGGGTTGAACATAGATCTGCGTTTAAATTCACTATGTTGTATAGCTAAATCTTCCTCGTAAGTACTTAAATTAGCCAAATCTATATCAACTTCTAAAACATCTTGCTGGATATCATGTTGTTCCTTTTCCAATGACTTAAGAATAGAAAGAGACTTAACATCTTTAGAGTCTAAACTAGATGAAATCCTTGTACTCTGATCCTTCAGATAATACCTCTTTAGGGTTAACTTACGGACAAATTTCTGGAGGTCAATATACATTTCAAATTAGTTTGGAGGGTGTTTGGGAGCAAATTTCAACCCCTTACCTAAGATTTTAATTTCATTATCATTTAACACTTTATCGGATAAATTAAAAATATCTTGTTTAGCCCTTTCTAATTCATTCTTGCATTTTTTCTTTCCCTGAACCAATGTCCCTCCTCTACATCCTCTCTTAGTTCTCTTCCCCTTTTCATTGGTTCCTTTCTCATGTCCCCTTCCTGTCTCCAATTCCCCTTCTGGTATCTTTGGGTTCTCGGTAGGACCCAATTCTGTCTCTCCCTCTCTAAAAAAAAGGAGGTGGTGAGGGAGGGTAATTTCTATTGGTATTGTTATACCTATAGTGGTTATCTCTTGGTCCCTGATATTTAGGTTTAGCTCCTTCTGAGGACCACTTATTGATTTCCTCTTCATTGTTGCTATTAAACACTTCATATCTATTGTGGTAGGATTTGTTGGACATGTCCTTTCCATTACCTATCTTGTTAGTTGGATAATCTTGATGCTGATGTACCTGTATGGTACCATTATCTAATGGCTTAAGTTTATTACTATTTGATCCTACTATTTTCCAGACCCCCTCACTATTTGAAGTTTGATCTTTATTTATTCTACTTTTCGGTTCACTTTCGGTAACATTAAAATTATCTTTTTTAGGTGCCGTTTTATTTGATTCGTTGGTTTTCCTAATCATATGTGGACCTTTCTTCTTTAAAGGGAAAAGATCGGCTTTTTTATAGTCCTCAATGTCTCTTTTCAATTTCAGAGTTTTTTTAGCTCTAATTTCCAAATTTAATGTATTAGTGTGTACTATTATATTTTTATGTAATGTACACACTTTATCCTCACTTAATTGTGGTTTAATTTTATTCTCAATTTCATAAATTTTTATTTTTACATTTTTTACTCTCATTTCTCTATATTTGATCAAGAGTTTTATTAATTTCATAGAGCACTCATGCAAAATACTATCCCATTCTGGAGGAAAATTCAACATCCTCCAGATTGAAGGCCGGTTATTTAAATATTCTGAGGCCCCTAGGCACGATATTGTGGAGCACATAATTATCAAGGAGAGTCAGATCCTGCCATTCCTTTGCATCATTAATTAAAAGTTTCTCTAGTGTTCTCAATAAGGATACCGCATCCTCTACCTGACATTTATTAACTTCTGGTTCACCCAAAAGGTCATGTGATCTTATTCTATAATTAAGGATGCTGGCAGGTGTTTTATGATTAATGTTATTATTATTAATCCCTTCAACCAAATTTCCAACATTAGTTTGTGTTATTTCGTCAGTAATTTCAATCAGCTCATCATGTGTTTCAACCATAATCACATTAGAGGCTTCAGCGTGTCCCTCCTTACTCATGTTGCAGCCGTATAAACACCGGGATGCACAAGAGAAAAAAAAGGAACAATAATGTACAGCGCTACAATAGTCAAATGAGCCCACGCTTAAGTGACCCTTATATTAGAGTGTATAATTATATATGAGAGTATCTAATCCCACTATTCGAAAACAGTGTACTAAGGTGAATGTATTTAAAGGGACAGTCAACCATAGAATTGTTATTGTTTTAAAAGATAGATAATCCCTTTATTACTCATTCCCCAGTTTTGCATAACCAACACAGTTATATTAATATACTTTTTACCTCTGTGATTACCTTGTATCTAGGAACCTTCTTCCAGCTCCCTGATCACATGACTGTGACTGTTTAGTATCTATTGTCTTAAATTTAGCATTGTATTGTGCTAGATCTTAAATAACTTTCTGTGCCTGAACACAGTGTTATCTATATAGCCCACGTGTACTTTCCGTCTCTTTGTGTTGAAAAGAGATTTAAAAAGCATGTGATAAGAGGCAGCCCTCAAAGGCTTAGAAATTAGCATATGAGCCTACCTATGTTTAGTTTAAACTAAGAATACCAAGAGAAAAAAAGCAAATTTGATGATAAAAGTAAATTGGAAAGTCAATTAAAATTAAAAGTGCTATCTGAATAATGAAAGTTTAATTTATACTTGACTGTCCCTTTAACAACAATTGCAAGATAGGTATAATATATAAAAAACAATACTTAGATAGAAAAAATACAAATATTAGAAATAAACCAAAACAGCGTCAAGCAATTTCCAATCAAGTCCAAACCAAATTCGTGTGTGGCCCTTCTAAAGCTTCAGAAATATTATGTCCCGGATTTGAGGAAAATATGCGTAATAAACTATCTTCATGTAATATATGCTATATGCACTTAGCTTAGCTTGATTTGAATAGAGTCTTGTCAGTGGCTGTACAGTCCTGGTAGATCCAATGCCGGCTTAGATATCTGCTTGATGTAGTGAAGCACGCTGAAGGATACGTCCGGAGCAGCTGATTATTCAAAGGAATTTTATTTTTATTATTTTTTATACTTTATTTTTAAGCATAATTTTACCTGAGTCAATTCGTTAGCCACAGTTTTTTAATTTTTTTTTAATAGAGCTAATGAAGATACTAATGTAACAATTGTATTACAATAAGGAGAATATTCATAGATTATTTTTATTAATTGTATTAATTGTATCGAAGTATGCAATACTCATTGTAGCTATTTCTTTATACATTTTATATGACCGAAAATGTTAGTTTAACCATGTGTTACAGTCAATTTTGATCTAGATGACATTGCATAGGGACTTTTTATAACAATACATTTATTTTAAAGTTATATAGAATCTCTTTTTCTATCTTTTCATAGAGGAAAAATCTGTATATAAGATCCAATCATTTATCGAAAACCTTCTGTCTTTTGGTGTGTATAATTTATAGGTGGTTTAAAAGGTGTAAAGATACATATATTTTAAGGTTACCAACTAAAATAGAGGACAGCATAACTTTAATCTTAATTTTACTTCCCAAGTAGAGTGTGAACCTAAACGCTTTAAGCGTCCTCTAAACACCGTAATTGTATGTTTCACACAGTATAACTATCTAGTAAGGAGATAGTTAACATAGGCCTAGATTTAGAGCTGGGCGGTAGCCGTGAAAACCAGTGTTAGAGGCTCCTAACGCTGGTTTTAGGCTACCGCCGGTATTTGGAGTCATTCAAAAAAGGGTCTAACGCTCACTTTTCAGCCGCGACTTTTCCATACCGCAGATCCCCCTACGCCATTTGCGTATCCTATCTTTTCAATGGGATCTTTCTAACTCCGGTATTTAGAGTCGTGGCTGAAGTGAGCGTTAGAAATCTAACGACAAAACTCCAGCCGCAGAAAAAAGTCAGTAGTTAAGAGCTTTCTGGGCTAACGCCGGTTTATAAAGCTCTTAACTACTGTGCTCTAAAGTACACTAACACCCATAAACTACCTATGTACCCCTAAACCGAGGTCCCCCCACATCGCCGACACTCAATTAAATTTTTTTAACCCCTAATCTTCCGACCGCCACCTACGTTATCCCTATGTACCCCTAATCCGCTGCCCCTAACACCGCCGACCCCTATATTATATTTATTAACCCCTAATCTGCCCCCCCAACGTCGCCGCTACCTAACTACACTTATTAACCCCTAATCTGCCGACCGCATGCCGCTGCCACCTACATTATGCCTATGAACCCCTAATCTGCTGCCCCTAACACCGCCGACCCCTATAGTATATTTATTAACCCCTAATCTGCCCCCCCAACGTCGCCGCTACCTAACTACACTTATTAACCCCTAATCTGCCGACCGCATGCCGCTGCCACCTACATTATGCCTATGAACCCCTAATCTGCTGCCCCTAACACCGCCGACCCCTATAGTATATTTATTAACCCCTAATCTGCCCCCCACAACGTCGCCTCCATCTGCCTACACTTATTAACCCCTAATCTGCCGAGTGGACCGCACCGCTACTATAATAAAGTTATTAACCCCTAATCCGCCTCACTAACCCTATAATAAATAGTATTAACCTCTAATCTGCCCTCCCTAACATCGCCGACACCTAATTTCAAACATTAACCCCTAATCTGCCGACTGGAGCTCACCGCTATTCTAATAAATGTATTAACCCCTAAAGCTAAGTCTAACCCTAACACTAACACCCCCCTAACTTAAATATAATTTAAATCTAACGAAATTAATTAACTCTTATTAAATAAATTATTCCTATTTAAAGCTAAATACTTACCTGTAAAATAAATCCTAATATAGCTACAATATAAATTATAATTATATTGTAGCTATTTTAGGATTAATATTTATTTTACCGGTAACTTTGTATTTATTTTAACCAGGTACAATAGCTATTAAATAGTTGAGCTCGCATTCTATTGGCTGTTCCGATCAGTCAATAGAATGCGAGCTCAATCTGATTGGCTGATCGGATCAGCCAATCGGATTGAACTTGATTCTGATTGGCTGATTCCATCAGCCAATCAGAATTTTCCTACCTTAATTCCGATTGGCTGATAGAATCCTATCAGCCAATCGGAATTCGAGGGACGCCATCTTGGATGACGTCCCTTAAAGGAGCCTTCATTCGTCGGTAGTCCGTCGGGCCAGCAGGATGTTCCGCGTCGGAGGTCTACAAGATGGATCCGGAAGAAAGAAGATTGAAGATACCGTTGATAGAAGACTTCAGCCGGATCATGGACCTCTTCAGCTCCCGCTTGGATGAAGACTTCAGCCGGATCATGGACCTCTTCAGCTCCCGCTTGGATGAAGACTTCAGCCGGATCATGGACAACTTCAGCCCCCTGCTTGGGCTTGGATCAGGACATCGGAGGAGCTCTTCTGGATCGATCGGTGAACCTGGTATGGTGAAGATAAGGTAGGAAGATCTTCAGGGGCTTAGTGTTAGGTTTATTTAAGGGGGGTTTGGGTTAGATTAGGGGTATGTGGGTGGTGGGTTGTAATGTTGGGGGGGGGTATTGTATGTGTTTTTTTACAGGAAAAAGAGCTGAATTTCTTGGGGCATGCCCCGCAAAGGGCCCTGTTCAGGGCTGGTAAGGTAAAAGAGCTTTGAACTTTTGTAATTTAGAATAGGGTAGGGCATTTTTTATTTTGGGGGTCTTTGTTATTTTATTAGGGGGCTTAGAGTAGGTGTAATTAGTTTAAAATTGTTGTAATATTTTTCTTATGTTTGTAAATATTTTTTTATTTTTTGTAACTTAGTTCTTTTTTATTTTTTGTACTTTAGTTAGTTTATTTAATTGTATTTATTTGTAGATATTGTATTTAATTCATTTATTGATAGTGTAGTGTTAGGTTTAATTGTAGGTAATTATAGGTATTTTATTTAATTAATTTATTGATAGTGTAGTGTTAGGTTTAATTGTAACTTAGGTTAGGATTTATTTTACAGGTAAATTTGTAATTATTTTAACTATTTTAGCTATTAAATAGTTCTTAACTATTTAATAGCTATTGTACCTGGTTAAAATAAATACAAAGTTACCGGTAAAATAAATATTAATCCTAAAATAGCTATAATATAATTATAATTTATATTGTAGCTATATTAGGATTTATTTTACAGGTAAGTATTTATCTTTAAATAGGAATCATTTATTTAATAAGAGTTAATTTATTTTGTTAGATTTAAATTATATTTAACTTAGGGGGGTGTTAGTGTTAGGGTTAGACTTAGCTTTAGGGGTTAATACATTTATTAGAATAGCAGTGAGCTCCAGTCGGCAGATTAGGGGTTAATGTTTGAAGTTAGGTGTCGGAGATGTTAGGGAGGGCAGATTAGGGGTTAATACTATTTATTATAGGGTTAGTGAGGCGGATTAGGGGTTAATAACTTTATTACAATAGCGGTGCTGTCCGCTCGGCAGATTAGGGGTTAATAAGTGTAGGCAGGTGGAGGCGACGTTGTGGGGGGCAGATTAGGGGTTAATAAATATAATATAGGGGTCGGCGGTGTTAGGGCAGCAGATTAGGGGTACATAGGGATAATGTAAGTAGCGGCGGTTTACGGAGCGGCAGATTAGGGGTTAATAATAATATGCAGGGGTCAGCAATAGCGGGGGCGGAAGATTAGGGGTTAATAAGTGTAAGGTTAGGGGTGTTTAGACTCGGGGTACATGTTAGAGTGTTAGGTGCAGACGTAGGAAGTGTTTCCCCATAGGAAACAATGGGGCTGCGTTAGGAGCTGAACGCAGCTTTTTTGCAGGTGTTAGGTTTTTTTTCAGCTCAAACAGCCCCATTGTTTCTTATGGGGGAATCGTGCACGAGCACGTTTTTGAGGCTGGCCGCGTCCGTAGGCAACTCTGGTATCGAGAGTTGCAGTGGCGTTAAATATGCTCTACGCTCCTTTTTTGGAGTCTAACGCAGCCATTCTGTGAACTCTCAATACCAGAGTTATTTTAAAGGTGCGGCCAGAAAAAAGCCAGCGTAGCTAACGCACTCCTTTGGCCGCAGAACTCTAAATCTAGTCGATAGAGTGGCTTGTTTTAGGTAAAGCTCAGCACTTCACTTCAAATATATAAAAATATTTTCAATTATCCATCTGATCCTCAAAAAGATTTTTTGTTGCAAAGTATTAAATTTATTTTGGAAAACATTTTTTTATGTTTAATGGAACATTTTATTTACAGACCCAAGGCACAGCTATAGAGACAAATTTTACCCCCAGCTATGTGAATTTAGTATTAGCAGATTGGAAGGAAAAAATAATTTGGCAATATTCAGATTTAATAAATGATTTAATATTATATAGAAGATACATTGTTTATGTGTTCATTATTTGGAAGAACAATGAGGTAAAAGCAATAACATTCTTTGAATATCTGAATAGAAATAATTTGGGATTGATTTTTGATTATAAAATAAATCAAACTGAATGTGAATTTTTGGACTTGGAATTAGAGATTCAAGATGGTAAGATCATTACTAGAACTTTTTTTAAATGGTTAGAAAATATTCCTAAAGGACAGTTTATTAGAATAAAGAAAAACTGTTGGGAGGTTTCAGATT
The DNA here is from genome assembly GCF_027579735.1 of Bombina bombina. Classification (NCBI taxonomy): domain Eukaryota; kingdom Metazoa; phylum Chordata; class Amphibia; order Anura; family Bombinatoridae; genus Bombina; species Bombina bombina. The sequence continues at coordinate 1,110,189,680 of NC_069503.1, forward strand.
TCCACTCCCAAACTGGCAACTGGCATAATTAAAAGGAGATTTTTGGAAAAAGGTTTTAATTCAACAAAGATAGACAATGATTTGTCTGAAGTAAATAAGATCGAAAGACATAAAATATTAAAAAATGAAAAGACAAATAAATCAAAGTTTAGAAAATATTTCAGTAAAAGTATTAATGAAACACAAATAAGGGAAGATCCTAATAGTGTCTATATAGATAGATTGCTAACTACATATGGTGAATATAGCTCTGAAGTAAATAATATATTAAATGAATAATGGTATATTTTACATGAAGATCCATAACAAGAGCAAGATCATTTGTAAAAGTAGTAGAAATCTTAAAACTATTCTTGCACCATCAGACTTAACAAACAAATTGGGAAGTAGCCAGAAGAAGGATAGTAGAAACTCAGTCTAATGCACAGGATGGAAATAAATGGTTAAGACCACAACTTTTGTGTTGGCATATTTGTGTTAGATGTGACTCACTACTGCTCATATTACCCAAAAAAGTTGCTAACATTTAAAGATAGAAAAAATGTCCTTTATCACATCAAGGATTTTATCATCTGTGAATCCAGCTACATTATTTACTTATTAAAGTGTACATGTAATTTGTGATATGTTGAATGTACAACTTATCCTTTAAAGAAACGTATATATTAACATCTACATAACATGAATATTCAGTCTCTCGTCACTTGATAAGGTAGATTTGAGGAACGAGAAAGACCTGTCTATTTTTGGAATTGAGAAAATCGGGATAGATATGAGAAGAGGAAATAGACAGAAACATCTCAATCAACGTGAAACTTTCTGGATTCACGGCCTAGAGACTTTATACCCCAAGGAGTTAAATGAAGGGTTCGACCTGGTATCTTTCCTCTAACTATTCCCAATCTGGGGAGCTTTTATAGCTTACTGTTATAGCTTATTGTTAATTTAAATATATTTAATTTGTGCAAAATGTATTTAACATAAAATTATGTTACGTTAAAAGAGGAAGAAAACATAATTTATGTAAGAACTTACCTGATAAATTCATTTCTTTCATATTAGCAAGAGTCCATATACATTCCTACCAGGAGGGGCAAAGTTTCCCAAACCTCAAAATGCCTATAAATACACCCCTCACCACACCCACAAATCAGTTTAATGCATAGCCAAGAAGTGGGGTGATAAGACAAAAGTGCGAAAGCATAAAAAATAAGGAATTGGAATAATTGTGCTTTATACAAAAAAATCATAACCACCACAAAAAAGGGTGGGCCTCATGGACTCTTGCTAATATGAAAGAAATGAATTTATCAGGTAAGTTCTTACATAAATTATGTTTTCTTTCATGTAATTAGCAAGAGTCCATGAGCTAGTGACGTATGGGATAATGAATACCCAAGATGTGGATCTTCCACGCAAGAGTCACTAGAGAGGGAGGGATAAAATAAAGACAGCCAATTCCGCTGAAAATAATCCACACCCAAAATAAAGTTTAAATCTTATAATGAAAAAAACTGAAATTATAAGCAGAAGAATCAAACTGAAACAGCTGCCTGAAGTACTTTTCTACCAAAAACTGCTTCAGAAGAAAACACATCAAAATGGTAGAATTTAGTAAAAGTATGCAAAGAAGACCAAGTTTCTGCTTTGCAAATCTGATCAACCGAAGCTTTATTCCTAAACGCGCAGGAAGTAGAAACTGACCTAGTAGAATGAGCTGTAATCCTTTGAGGCAGAGTTTTACCCGACTCGACATAAGCATGATGAATCAAAGACTTTAACCAAGACGCCAAAGAAATGGCAGAGGCCTTCTGACCTTTCCTAGAACCGGAAAAGATAACAAATAGACTAGAAGTCTTTCGGATATTTTTAGTAGCTTCAACATAATATTTCAAAGCTCTAACTACATCCAAAGAATGCAACGATCTTTCCTTAGAATTCTTAGGATTAGGACACAATGAAGGAACCACAATTTCTCTACTAATGTTGTTAGAATTCAAAACCTTAGGTAAAAATTTAAAAGAAGTTCGCAACACCGCCTTATCCTGATGAAAAATCAGAAAAGGAGACTCACAAGAAAGAGCAGATAATTCAGAAACTCTTCTAGCAGAAGAGATGGCCAAAAGAAACAAAACTTTCCAAGAAAGTAATTTAATGTCCAGCGAATGCATAGGTTCAAACGGAGGAGCTTGAAGAGCCCCCAGAACCAAATTCAAACTCCAAGGAGGAGAAATTTACTTAATAACAGGTTTTATACGAACCAAAGCTTGTACAAAACAATGAATATCAGGAAGACTAGCAATCTTTCTGTGAAAAAGAACAGAAAGAGCAGAGATTTGTCCTTTCAAGGAACTTGCAGACAAACCTTTATCCAAACCATCCTGAAGAAACTGTAAAATTCTAGGAATTCTAAAAGAATGCCAAGAAAAATGATGAGAAAGACACCAAGAAATGTAAATCTTCCAGACTCAATAATATATCTTCCTAGATACAGATTTACGAGCCTGTAACATAGTATTAATCACAGAGTCAGAGAAACCTCTGTGACTGAGAATCAAGCGTTCAATCTCCATACCTTCAAATTTAAGGATTTGAGATCCTGATGGAAAAAAGGACCTTGCGATAGAAGGTCTGGTCTTAACGGAAGAGTCCACGGTTGGCAAGTGGCCATCCGGACAAGATCCGCATACCAAAACCTGTGAGGCCATGCTGGAGCCACCAGCAGAACAAACGAGCACTCCTTTAGAATCTTGGAAATTACTCTTGGAAGAAGAACTAGAGGCGGAAAGATATAGGCAGGATGATACTTCCAAGGAAGTGACAATGCATCCACTGCCTCCGCCTGAGGATCCCTGGATCTGGACAGATACCTGGGAAGTTTCTTGTTTAGATGAGAAGCCATCAGATCTATTTCTGGAAGTCCCCACATTTGAACAATCTGAAGAAATACCTCTGGGTGAAGAGACCATTCGCCCGGATGTAACGTTTGGCGACTGAGATAATCCGCTTCCCAATTGTCTATACCTGGGATATGGACCGCAGAAATTAGACAGGAGCTGGATTCCGCCCATACCAATATTCGAGATACTTCTTTCATAGCCAGAGGACTGTGAGTCCCTCCTTGATGATTGACATATGCCACAGTCGTGACATTGTCCGTCTGAAAACAAATGAACGACTCTCTCTTTAGCTTTGTATGCTGAAGAGGTCGCATGTGAAAACGAGCAAAGGGGATCGCGTCCGATGCAGCAGTCATAAGACCTAGAATTTCCATGCATAAGGCTACCGAAGGGAATGATTGAGACTGAAGGTTTCGACAAGCTGAAACCAATTTTAGACGTCTCTTGTCTGTCAGAGACAGAGTCATGAACACTGAATCTATCTGGAAACCTAAAAAGGTTACCCTTGTCTGAGGAATCAATGAACATTTTGGTAAATTGATCCTCCAACCATGTTCTCGAAGAAACAATACAAGTCGATTTGTATGAGATTCTGCTAAATGTGAAGACTGAGCAAGTACCAAGATATCGTCCAAATAAGGAAATACCACAATACCCTGTTCTCTAATTACAGACAGAAGGGCACCGAGAACCTTTGTAAAAATCTTTGGAGCTGTTGCTAGGCCAAACGGCAGAGCCACAAACTGGTAATGCTTGTCTAGGAAAGAGAATCTCAGAAACTGATAGTGATCTGGATGAATCGGAATATGCAGATATGCATCCTGTAAATCTATTGTGGACATATAATGCCCTTGCTGAACAAAAGGCAGAATAGTCCTTATAGTTACCATTTTGAATGTTGGTATCCTTACATAATGATTCAATATTTTTAAATCCAGAACTGGTCTGAAGGAATTCTCCTTCTTTGGTACAATGAAGAGATTTGAGTAAAACCCCAGCCCCTGTTCCAGAACTGGAACTGGCATAATTACTCCAGCCAACTCTAGATCTGAAACACATTTCAGAAATGCTTGAGCATTCACTGGATTTACTGGAACACGGGAAAGAAAAAATCTTCTTGCAGGAGGCTTTATCTTGAAGCCTATTCTGTACCCTTCTGAAACAATGTTCTGAATCCAAAGATTGTGAATCGAATTGATCCAAATTTCTTTGAAAAATCGTAATCTGCCCCCTACCAGCTGGGCTGGAATGAGGGCCGCACCTTCATGTTGACTTGGGAGCTGGCTTTGGCTTTCTAAAAGGCTTGGATTTATTCCAGACTGGAGATGGTTTCCAAACTGATACCTCTCCTGTAGGGGAAGGATCAGGCTTTTGTTCCTTATTGTGACGAAAGGAACGAAAACGGTTATTAGACCTAAATTTACCTTTAGATTTTTTATCCTGTGGTAAAAAAGTTCCTTTCCCCCCAGTAACAGTTGAAATAATAGAATCCAACTGTGAACCAAATAATTTATTACCCTGGAAAGAAAGGGAAAGCAAAGTTGACTTAAAAGACATATCAGCATTCCAAGTTTTAAGCCATAAAGCTCTTCTAGCTAAAATAGCTAGAGACATATACCTGACATCAACCTTAATGATATCAAAGATGGCATCACAAATAAAATTATTAGCATGTTGAAGAAGATTAACAATGCTATGAGAATTATGAACTGTTACTTGTTGCGCTAAAGCTTCTAACCAAAAAGTTGAAGCTGCAGCAACATCCGCTAAAGATATAGCAGGTCTAAGAAGATTACCTGAACATAAGTAAGCTTTTCTTAGAAAGGATTCAATTTTCCTATCTAAAGGATCCTTAAAGGAAGTACTATCTGCCGTAGGAATGGTAGTACATTTAGCAAGAGTAGAGATAGCCCCATCAACCTTAGGGATTTTGTCCCAAAACTCTAATCTGTCAGATGGCACAGGATATAATTGCTTAAAACGTTTAGAAGGAGTAAATGAATTACCCAAATTATTCCATTCCCTGGAAATTACTTCAGAAATAGCATCAGGGACAGGAAAGACTTCTGGAATAACTACAGGAGATTTAAAAACCTTATTTAAATGTTTAGATTTAGTATCAAGAGGACCAGAATCCTCTATTTCTAACGCAATTAAAACTTCTTTAAGTAAAGAACGAATAAATTCCATTTTGAATAAATATGAAGATTTATCAGCATCAACCTCTGAAACAGAATCCTCTGAACCAGAGGAATCATTATCAGAATCAGAATGATGATGTTCATTTAAAAATTCATCTGAAAAATTAGAATTTTTAAAAGACCTTTTACGTTTACTAGAAGGAGGAATAACAGACATAGCCTTCTTAATGGATTTAGAAACAAAATCTCTTATGTTAACAGGAACACTCTGAGTATTAGATGTTGATGGAACAGCAACAGGTAATGTAACATTACTAAAGGAAATATTATCTGCATTAACAAGTTTGTCATGACATTCATTACAAACAACAGCTGGAGGAACAGATACCACAAGTTTACAGCAAATACACTTAACTTTGGTAGGTCCAGCATCAGGCAGCGATTTTCCAGAAGTATCTTCTGATTCAGGGTCAATCTGAGACATCTTGCAATATGTAATAGAAAAAACAACATATAAAGCAAAATTTATCAAATTCCTTAAATGACAGTTTCAGGAATGGGAAAAAATGCCAGTGAACAAGCTTCTAGCAACCAGAAGCAAATAAACAATGAGACTTAAATAATGTGGAGACAATAATGACGCCCATATTTTTTAGAGCCAAAAATGACGCCACATCCGGTAACGCCGACATTTCTGGTGACAAGTATGACGCCGGAAAAAACAAAGAAATTTTTTTGCGCCAAAAAAGTCAGCGCCAAGAATGACGCAATAAAATGAAGCATTTTCAGCCCCCCGCGAGCCTAACAGCCCACAGGAAAAAGTCAAATTTTAAGGTAAGAAAAAAATTATTATTCAAATGCATTATCCCAAATAATGAAACTGACTGTCTGAAATAAGGAATATTGAACATCTTGAATCAAGGCAAATAAATGTTTAAACACAAATATTTAGAACTTTATATAAAAGTGCCCAACCATAGCTTAGAGTGTCACAAAAATAAGACTTACTTACCCCAGGACACTCATCTACATGTAGTAGAAAGCCAAACCAGTACTGAAACGAGAATCAGTAGAGGTAATGGTATATATAAGAGTATATCGTCGATCTGAAAAGGGAGGTAAGAGATGAATCTCTACGACCGATAACAGAGAACCTATGAAATAGACCCCGTAGAAGGAGATCATTGAATTTAAATATGCAATACTCTCTTCACATCCCTCTGACATTCACTGCACGCTGAGAGGAAAACCGGGCTCCAACCTGTTGCAGAGCGCATATCAACGTAGAATCTAGCACAAACTTACTTCACCACCTCCACGGGAGGCAAAGTTTGTAAAACTGATTTGTGGGTGTGGTGAGGGGTGTATTTATAGGCATTTTGAGGTTTGGGAAACTTTGCCCCTCCTGGTAGGAATGTATATCCCATACGTCACTAGCTCATGGACTCTTGCTAATTACATGAAAGAAAAAAAAAATATCACCATATGACTATTCTTTAAATAAAGTTTTTTTTATATATGGTGATGGTAACCCGCAACTCCGAGCCGGCTGGAGTTAATGATAACCACCACACTATTTTTTTACTTTTACAGTCAATAAAACCACACATTTTTAATAAACACTATGAATTTATCACATTTTAATACTAGAAAATAAATGGTGAATTTTGTCAATTGTTAAAGGGACACTGTACCTAAAATTTTTCTTTCGTGATTCAGATTGGGCATGAAATTTTAAGCAACTTTCTAATTTACTCCTTTTATCAAATTTTCTTCATTCTCTTGGTATCTTTATTTGAAATGCAAGAATGTAAGTTTAGATGCCGGCCCATTTTTGGTGAACAACCTGGGTTGTCCTTGCTGATTGGTGGATAAATTCATCCACCAATAAAAAAAGTGCTGTCCAGAGTACTGAAACCAAAAAAAAGCTTAGATGCCTTCTTTTTAAATAATGATAGCAAGAGAACGAAGAAAATTTGATAATAGGAGTAAATTAGAAAGTTGCTTAAAATTGCATGCTCTTTCTGAATTACAAAAGAAAAAATTTGGGTACAGTGTCCCTTTAATGAGTAGCACTATGCACTTTTCAGTTAGTGAGAATGTATTATACATTGCAGCCTTATTTGTTTATTATAAACTAGTACTAAAGCCCGTGTACACGGGCCATTTTTTTCAGAACAGCGGTCCCACCCCTTGCTCTCTCCCCCCTTTCTTTTGCTCTCTCTTCCCCCTCTCTTTTGCTTTCTTTCCCCCCTCTCTTTTGCTTTCTCTCCCCCCTCTCCTTTGTTCTCTCTCTCCCCTCTTTTGCTCTCTCTCTCCCCTCTTTGGCTCTCTCCATCCTTTCTTTGCTCTCTCTCCCCCCTCTTTGGCTCTCCCCCCCCCTTTGGCTCTCCCCCCCTCTTTGGCTCCCCCCCCCTCTTTGGCTCCCCCCCCCCCTCTTTGGCTCTCTCCCCTCTTTTGCTCTCTCTCCTCTTTGGCTCTATCTCTCCCCTCTTTGGCTCCCCCCCCCTTTGGCTCTCTCTCCCCCCTCTTTGGCTCTCTCTCCCCCCTCTTTGGCTCTCTCTCCCCCTCTTTGGCTCTCTCTCTTTGGCTCTCTCTCCCCCCTCTTTGGCTCTCCCCTCCCCTTTGGCTCCCCCCTCCCCTTTGGCTCCCCCCCCTCTTTGGCTCTCCCCCCCCCTCTTTTGCTCTCCCCTCCCCTCTTTGGCTCTCTCCCCCCTCTTTTGTTCTCTCCCCCCTCTTTGGCGCTCTCCCCCCCTCTTTGGCTCTCTCCCCCCCTCTTTGGCTCTCCCCCCCTCTCTTGGGCTCTGCCCCCCCCCCTCTTTGGCTCTCTCTCCCCCCTCTTTGTCTCTCTCCCCTCTTTTGCTCTCCTCTTTGGCTCTCTTTCCTCTTTGGCTCTCTCTCTCCCCCCTCTTTGGCTCTCCCCCCCTTTAGCTCTCTCCCCCCCCCTTTGGCTCTCTCCCCCCCCCCTCTTTGGCTCTCTCTCCCCCCTCTTTGGCTCTCTCTCCCCCCTCTTTGGCTCTCTCTCCTTTTTGGCTCTTTTTCCTCTTTGGCTCTCTCTCTCCCCCCCTCTTTGGCTCTCCCCCCCCCCTTCTCTTTGGCTCTCCCCCCCTTCTCTTTGGCTCTCTTCCCCCCCCTTCTCTTTGGCTCTCTCTCCCCCCCCTTCTCTTTGGCTCTCTCTCCCCCCCTTCTCTTTGGCTCTCTCTCCCCCCCCTTCTCTTTGGCTCTCTCTCCCCCCCCTTCTCTTTGGCTCTCTGCCCCCCCCTTCTCTTTGGCTCTCTGCCCCCCCCCTTCTCTTTGGCTCTCTGCCCCCCTTCTCTTTGGCTCTCTGCCCCCCCCCCTTCTCTTTGGCTCTCTGCCCCCCCCGTCTCTTTGGCTCTCTGCCCCCCCTTCTCTTTGGCTCTCTGCCCCCCCCTTCTCTTTGGCTCTCTGCCCCCCCTTCTCTTTGGCTCTCTGCCCCCCCCTTCTCTTTGGCTCTCTGCCCCCCCCCGCCTTCTCTTTGGCTCTCTGCCCCCCCCCTTCTCTTTGGCTCTCTGCCCCCCCCTTCTCTTTGGCTCTCTGCCCCCCCCCCTTCTCTTTGGCTCTCTGCCCCCCCGCCTTCTCTTTGGCTCTCTGCCCCCCCCTTCTCTTTGGCTCTCTTCCCCCCCCTTCTCTTTGGCTCTCTGCCCCCCCCCCCTTCTCTTTGGCTCTCTGCCCCCCCCCCTTCTCTTTGGCTCTCTGCCCCCCCCTTCTCTTTGGCTCTCTGCCCCCCCCCTTCTCTTTGGCTCTCTGCCCCCCCTTCTCTTTGGCTCTCTGCCCCCCCCCTTCTCTTTGGCTCTCTGCCCCCCCCTTCTCTTTGTCTCTCTGCCCCCCCCCTTCTCTTTGGCTCTCTGCCCCCCCTTCTCTTTGGCTCTCTGCCCCCATTTTTTTTTACTATGTACTATGTAGCACATACATAAGTCCTAAGTCCTGAGCATAAGTCCTGAGGTAATTTTTTTTACTATGTGCTATGTAGCACATACATAAATCCTGAGGTAATTTTTTTTACAATGTGCTATGTAGCACATACATAAGTCCTAAGTCCTGAGCATAAGTCCTGAGGTAATTGTTTTTAATATGTGCTATGTAGCACATACATAAGTCCTGAGGGCATTTTTTTTTCAACAATTTTTTTTTTAAACTAAAATTTCAAGACCCAATTCTTTTAAACTAAAGAGCAAATGTTTAAAGTAAAGAGGTTTTTTGTTTTTTGTTAAATGTAGATATGTTTTTTTTGCTAATTGCGGAGCTTTCAAATAATGACCTTTCTCAGTGCCAGTGCAATAGAAATGCGCAATGTATTATGCCTCGCGACGCTTTCAACGGCTAGTTGCGTGCGCGTGGGTTCGCGTGCGCGTGCGCATTGTGTGATAGGCTAAGTGGGTCATGTAAACGGCTAGGGTTCGCGTGCGGCTAAGTGAGTGCGAGGGTGCGTGCGCATTCTGCAAGGGGGGTCATCTGCGCGCGGTGAAAGTGCTCAAATCAGTTTTGTGAGCTACGCTAAGTTGGTGCGAGGGTGCGTGCGCATTCAGCAAGGGGGGTCAAAGTGCTCACATCAGTTTTGTCAGAAACAAACATGCTAAGTGGGTGGGAGAGTGCGCGCGTGCGAAGTATCAACAGCTGGCCAAGGGTGCGCGTGCGATCAGCTGCAAGAGTTTGTCTGAACTGCGCATGACGGCTTCAGACAAACTCTTGTCTTTTATAATATAGGATTATTAGCACTTCACAATGTTGATAGTTAACCAGAATGTATTATACATCACAACCTTTTTTGTTAATCACTTTGGCTGTTATTATTATTTTTCAGTAAGTCACAGGTATGGTATATATAACCCTCTAAATAAATAGATTTGGTATTTTTACATTTTGTAATAAGTTTCTGTTTTAGTGTATATATATCATGTTGAACAATATGTTTGTATAAAGTTACTCTCCTGGTTTAAGAATGTTTTGGATATTATTTAAATCAGATGGTTGTACCCAGTATATGTACACAGTCTTGAATCTAGAGAAGCTAGAAAATGCATTAAAATATTATTATATTGTTTGTTTAACAGAACACTGTACCATCTGTATTATTCTACTTTATAATATATGAAAAAATGTATCAAAGATCACAAATATACATAAACAGAGATAAATTGTAATATTTTGTCCAATGGAATTAAAGGAGACACTAGGTGATTTCCTGTTAGTACATATAACAAAGCAAGTAATTGGTGTGTGGACGCAACTCACTTAATGTGATCCAGTTACACCGGAGGAAGGGGAGAAATCGTGAAATGCATAGTGTGGATTACTGACCTGGCCAGGCAAGCAGTTTGTTTTGTCTCTCCACTTACAGGATTTTTTATCTTTATCGTTATTGATATATGTTTTATTTAAGCTGAGTGTTTTGACATATTGCTTTTATATTGTACTTGATATGTTTGTTCACAGTGTGTGACATTTTTTATTGTTTTATAATACGCTGTCTATGTATAATTAAATAGTAAAAAGATAGCAGCTTATATCTATCTATCATCTATCTATCTATCTATCTATCTATCTATCTATCTATCTATCTATCTATCTATATATATATATATATATATATATATATATATATACTGTATATATATATTTGTCATTCCTTTTATAAAAGGGGTTAATTTTGATTTTCTATTTAACTTTTTAGCTTTTATTCTTAGGCACTCTCAATTTGTAAATATATACAGGTGGCCCTCGTTTTACAACGGTTCAATTTACACAGTTTCAGAATAACATCGTTTTTTTCCAGTCATGTGACTGCTATTGAAAAGCATTGAGAAGCAGTGCATTTATTAAAATAGTCAGTAGGTGGAGCTGTCCGCTTGTGTTGCAGCAAAGCCAAGCAAGCTGAAATTAATCAGTTTAACCAGACCTGAGCTATTGAGCAGATTTCAAAGGAACAAGATCTTCCTGTCTATAAATCAGCCCAGATTGGAATGCATAGAAAGAACTGTTTGCAGAAAAATGCAAGTGAAGTCTGTGTTGTGTGATTATTTTATTAGGTTTATAATGCTGTTTAGCAAATGTTTTTGTTAATTTAACTTAGTTTAATTATATATTCTGTGTTGTGTGATTATTTTATTAGGTTTATAATGCTGTTTAGCATTTAATGTCTTCATTTCAAAGCTTTAAAAATAATGTATTAGGTGTTACTTATGACAATTTTGAGACGGGCCTGGAACCTAACTCCCTCACTTCCCATTGACTTACATTATAAACTGGGTTTCAATTTACAATGGTTTCTATTTACAACCATTCCTTCTGGAACCTAAGCCCGGCGTAAACTGAGGGCTACCTGTATATACACACATACATATACATATATATATATATAAATATACTTAAAAATGTTTATGTATTATCTCCGTGTTCTCCAGCCCATTGCAGCCCTTTTTTCCCTTAAACACCTGAGACCTCATATTTTTGAGCCCTTATTATTATTTTAAATATTTTTTATCAGACAGTTATTATGAGAGAAACTGTCTGTTAAATGTATTTTTGATGTATTTTGTGAAACTTTTTTACTTGTGTAACAGATAACCAGAGCTCTGAAGTCATGCTAACCTGACGCACGCTAAGTGTGATTGCGCTCAAGCGAACACTTTTCTATTGAACTCGTAATACTACGCTACTTCTGAAATGCGCAAAGAGCCCCAAAATACCCCATATCGCATGCGTGGTACACTTAGCGCTCCACTGATAACCTAGCCCTTAGTTGTTGTGTTATTCTAAAGCAAGACAACAAAAATGTCTTTTAATTACAAGGTGTTTACTGTCCTGTTAATAACTTCTACTGTCCACAGAATATATGCGCATATGCCCCGTACACTCTCTTTTGAATGCCACACCTGCTCAGAAAGCCAACAGTGACATGTATAAGAGATAATGCAAACTGACACAATATATGCTCTCTGAGCAAGCACAGTGAATGAGAGTGCACAGGGATATGTATATATGCACAGTGCACAATAATCTATCACTTACACAGTTATAGCTTTTTATAAATACATTAAAGGATTACTTTCTGTTATAATTTTTAAGCTAAACAACTAACATATTAAAGTTAATAAACATTAATTAAAACCTACTGACCTATATTTTCTCCAAAACGAAGTTTCATAACGTTCTAAAAGTTATATCTTTTATTCGCCAATGATGTCACGTTATCCTGCCCACTATTTTCAGCACTGCATGTTCAAAATACTTAAACCAATAACTTTGTGTTTAAAGCGCCATTTTGAAACCTAGGTATTGTAAACGGATTGGTACAGAGCAAAGGATACCCACGGAGTGGGTTTGGAAAACAATTAAATTTGCAGACAAGATTTCTGATATACGGTAGAGATATTTTAATGAAATGCTATTGATAAAAAGCGTATTTGGGGTAGTTAGTAACAGGCATAGAAAATATTTGATAAATTCAAATACTATACAGATATGCTAGATGTTAACAACAAAATGTATAGAATGACTAGAATAGAGCACAATACTCCCCTCTTAGATGACCACAGTCTTCTAACAGTCTCTCCCAAAGGACTGTGAGTAGAATAATAGAAATTGGATATAGAGGCGCTGGTCTTTGGTCCTTCTGTGTGTTGTTGTGCACACTGAAGAAAGAAACTTAGCTTGTGATTCGCAGGAGTTAACAACAAATAATGTGCAGTATCCTTACTCCGAAAATTTCGAGTTCAGCTTTGTTTTACTGCTCTTGATAAAGACGATTTTAGTCGTTGAAACGCGTAGAGCCAAAAGAAGAGCTTTTTAATATGTTTTAATAAATATTTGTTTACAACAAGTATTTTTTGCTGCCTTTTTGGAAGTATTTTTAAGCTATAAACCACATCTGAGGAGCCGGATTCCGAATTATTCGGAGTGAGTATATTGCACTTTATATAATTTGTGAGATACAATCACCTGCAGTGAAATTTCCATTGTCTGCAGATACTAAAGCACAATATGGGAAAAAAATTTTCGGAGTAAGTATACTGCACATTATTTGTTGTTAACTCCTGCGAATCACAAGCTAATTTTCTTTCTTCAGTGTGCACAACAACACACAGAAGGACCAAAGACCAGCACCTCTATATCCAATTTCCATAGAAAATATTTACTTACAGTGGCCCTTTAATTCTATTCAAAACCGTATTTATGTTCATTATAGTTTTGACTTTTACGTCCCTTTAAATGATCTTCCAGCATGTCACCTGCTAGATGTCAAATTGCTACTGCATATTTATATGCAAGCTGTTATCTGTCACTGAGAATCCCCAAGGACAGTTCCTTCTATTTCCCAGTAGCATTTATGTTGTGCTCTCCTGCTATTTGGCTGCTGCTCAGATGTCTGCGACAGTGAAGTGACTTTAACTTTAGTAGAGGAACAAAAAGTGAATAGGGAAAAGAGCCCACCTATAAATGTAAGCAAAACAAACATTGATATTACCTTCAATTTATCTGCACAAATTAAAGTGATGGTACATTTCAGACTTTAATAATGTTGCAATGAAAAATATTAGTGTACAAGCAAAACCACATAATTATATTTTTTTAAAAGTGAATATATATTTTATAATAGAAGATTCACAATTTTACTTGATATTTTATGTTCTGTTCCTCCGCCCCTCCCCCCTTCATTTTCTCTTTTGGCTGGGCTGTGACATAGAGAGCAGTCCCACCCACTCTCTCCATAGGTTTCCTAAGGACTTTTAAACGGCTGGACTTCAAGAGTGTCATATGACACACACACTGATTGGATGTTCATTGGAATAGTCATAAAAAAACAGTTCATTCCTGTGGGCTGGCATAACATTGCAGTAGAAGCATTGCTATAGGCACGGATTTAAACCTTTTCACAAATAGATTTTTTTCTTAAAAAGGTACCCAATTACTTTTTAAATGGCAAAGATTACATATATGACATTTGATTTGTTAAAGTTTACCATCACTTTAATGATAAATATAGGGCTAGATTACGAGTGGAGTGCTATTTATCTCTTGTTACAAATATTATAATATGAAAGTAAAAGGTTTTCGCACAAGCGCTAAGCTGACACGTGCATAAAGCTGAAAAACAACACCCAAGTCGGGCAAACCCAGTCACATTTTCTCAAGTGTGCTAACCCGACATGAATTAAATATATATATATATAAGATCCAAAATTTTCCCCCATTATCAAACATATAATTTTATATGTTATATAATGGCGGAAACCCCGAAACGTTACTGGGAATAAATTCAATTTGGTGAAATTATAAGACCTAAGAGTGCGGTCTCTCATTTTGGATCTTATGTACATTTATGCACCGGCACCTGGGCAAGCAAGAAGAGAGCGAGAGTGCTTGGTACAGGAAATTTGGATATATATATATGAATAGCTATTTAAAAATACTTAGAACATATTCCACTATGCCACTATGTGAAGAACATTAGAATGTGAAATAATTACAATAAATACATAGTTCAATACTTTATTAAATATGAATATAGCATAAATGTGTTTTTTCATGTTTTCAGCTACTTCACAGCGAAGGGCTCCAATATATATCCATATATATATAAATATATATATATATATATATATATATATATATATATATATATATAAATAAAATAATATAATTAGTTATATCAGCACTACCTAGAATATCACAGTAGCCATTTAAGAGCAGTGCTCTTAGCCTAGAGATACATTGCTTTCAGTGCACGTTAGTTGTAAAATATTGAATGTAAACCACTGTTTTCCAGCACCAGGTTATTTACTGAAAATTAACAACTTCAACAAAACCTTAAGCAGAGTTTGATTGCTCAGCCTTATAATGCATAAATCAAATGTCCAACCATTAAGAATTCACAGTTCATAGTAGTAGAGGTAATCCCATTGAGAAACTTGAAAGTGCTGTTACCATTTATTCATTGCAATTTTGTTGCACAGTGTTCCATCCATATCACAACATATATAGTAATATTTGTAATCCCAGGTATATAGACTTGCTGTTGGTACCACCACACCCCTTTCTTATGATTTGCTTATTAGCGATTAATGCTTGATGTGTTATAATCCACAACTGTCATGTCGTAAATGATAAATAAACCAGGGCACATACCTCCTGTGAGCATCACAGTGCTGCTATTCACATAGACCGTACTCTCATACTCACAGTACCACTTAGGTTCTTTGGTATTCGGGCTCGTCTTCCGGGGATTGTGATTCACCATACAGCAAATGGGTCTTGTTATCAGGTAATCCAGCAGTGGTTGATTGTGTAAAGGCACTTAGTGTTAAAACATGCCTTTAAGAGAAAACAGGCGATCCTCTACTTCAGTGAGCTGTGAACAACATGTTGGTGAGCAGCTGACATCACCACCACAAACAAACAAACAGCTAAGTGCGTTTTACCTTCCATAGACAAGGCTTCATCAGGCTGAATCTGATTGGGGGAACTCCTCCTTAACTTTTAAAAGTTCTGTGAGACTCCGCCTCTTATTTACCTTGGTGAAATATTGTTTCTACATAATGGCATTGGTTGTTCGCATAATGAATTTTTACATTATTATAATCGTAACATTTATCTTACAATATTTACAATTTTTACATTTTGAAATTCGGCAGCATTTTAGAACTTTAACTAAAAGCAGAATGTAATTGATTCTTGCTTTGTAAAAAGTATTTGAATATATGTAGTTCTATTTAATCCGAAAAAAGGGGGAAGTTTAAAATCCCATTTTATACTGATACCAACGAACAAGAGAAAACACAATATGTATACTAAACAGAACAATATAATCAGAGTTTTATTTTTTATATTTTATTTATTCACCTAGGAAAGGGTAAAATTAATTTCCTAATTTAATCCTTCTGGTTTAACACTCTTAATATTGTATATCCATTCACATTCTTTTCTCAATAGTATCTGATCCAAGTAACCCCCCCTATTCTCCAAATGTATCAATTCAAGAACTCTGAATTTTAGCAGATTTCTATAACTTGAGTGAAAGTCCTAAAAATGTTTGGCTACACTACTATTTTTGATACATTTGCTTTTAATGTCCCTTTTATGCTCCTTTATCCTTTCCTTAAGTTCTCTTTACTGTATAGTACATTGGGCAATCGCAAAAGACCATATAGACCACACCTTCACTTTTGCAGCCTATATGTCTCTTTACCCTATGATATTTGCCAAATTTATCTACAAATCCTTTACCTACACTCATGTTCTTACATACAGAGCAATGTGATCATTTGACATTTCCTTCTATTTTTTTTTTTGGTTCTTAAGCCAATTACTCTCATTGGTTACCATTAAATCACTGTGTACTAAAGTATCGTTAAAATTGGGGGCTCGTTTTGGGGTCATTACAGTGGTCTCCCAACAAATCTTGAAATTCCGCTAGTCCGCTAGTAACACATGCCAGAGTTTCTTTAATTTGGCAAGAATATCATCCCATCTATTATTATAGATTTATTATTATAAACCTTTTTAAATTATCTTTTATTTTCATTGTATCGTCTGTCATTTTGTACAATAGTTCATCTATATTTTTCATTTTTGATTTATTAAATGCTTTTTTCAAGGTTTGTTGGGAATAGCCTTTTTCTTTAAAGCACAATTTCAAGGTTTTTGCTTCTTCCCTAAATTGTGCAATTTCTTCTATGTTGAAGGTATTGTCCATATGGTATATTAGAAATGAGGTTCCTTGGATGATTACTATCATAGGCCAGCAAAGGATTGCCCGCTGTTAACTTCCTATGTGTAGCTGTCTTTAATTCATTATTAACATTCATAATACGTAAATCTAAGAAAACAATCTCAGTAGCACTATAGGTATAGGTAAATTTCAAATTCCAGTCATTTTTATTAAGATCATTCATGAATTCAAAAATATTATTTTCAGTGTCCTCCCACAGGAGGAACACATCATCTATAAATCTTACCCATGGTGCTATTGAGGACTCAAATTTACAGTTCAGGATGCATTCTTGTTCCCACTTGCCTAGGTACAGGCAGGTATATGTAGGGGCACAGCAGGTCCCATATTGTGAGATTTTTTCCGTTAAGGAACCCACCCCAGAGACAATTGGTATCCCCAGTGATGGGTACCTTAACTTTTGGGAGTGTATAGAATGTTGCTGTTATTGGAAATTTCACAAATAAGAAATCAAATTCCTTTTGATTGATTAGTCTCTCAATTTTAGCTTTATCAAAAATCTCTTTCCGCAGATCACTGTAAATTGTTGTGGGGTTAAATCTTAACATTCTATACTGTCTTTTATCCAATAAAAGGCGATGGCATTCATCAATGTAGTCGCTAGTATTCATAACGACTACATTGCCTACCTTATCTGAGGGCTTCAAAGTTATGCTAGGGTCTTTTTTTAGTTGTTTAAGGGCTCTTCTTTGTTCTCTACTTAGATTATCAGAGAATACCATTTTAGTATCTAGTTATTCTATGTCTTTCTCCACTAGCTTTACAAAATGATGAACCAATGGGACATTTGAGAGGGCTCTCATCAATTTGGATTTATTCTAAAGTCCACTAAAGCCTATTGATTTAGATATGTCAATATTCTCAGTTATTTGTGAAATTTCCAATAACAGCAACATTCTATACTCTCCCTAAATTGCACAAGTTAAGGTACCCACCACTGGGGAGAGCAATTGTCTCTGGGGTGGGTTCCTTAACGGAAAAAATCTCACAAAATGTGGATTTCTGCCTCTATCCAAACCTACTTGACCTTCATATATAAAGGACACAATTGATGTCCTCAAAAAACTTGATATTGTTATATTCTAACAAACCCCAATACTCTTCTAGTTACGATTGATGTTGAATCACTATATTCAAGTATCCCTAACCAAAAAGGGATAGAGGCGTGTAAATTCTATTTGATCCAGAGAGGTCTGGAATATGAGAACCACACCAATTTTGTCATAGAACTTTTATCCTTTATTCTTATTCTTAATCATAATTATTTTTTATTTAAATACAAATGCTATGAGCAAGCTTTAGGTACAGCCATGGGGACCTGCTGTGTCCTTACATATGCCTGCCTGTACCTAGGCAAGTGAAAACAAGAATGCACCCTGAACTGTAAATTTGAGTAATATTTCACCCAGGAATCAACCAGCAGTGATTCAGACGTACACCCAGCTGATGAGTGGCAATAACCACAAAATGGCATTCTGAGTCTGAATCACTGTACACACCCTAGCTAAGCTTAAAAGCTGTGTGAACAGCAGGCTATGGCGTAAAGGGAGTCGACAAAAAAGCAGACTGAAGTAGAAGAGTGAGTCATTGTGAACTTCATTTGCATGTCTTACCCAGAGTTCTTTGCTACATTGGAAACAGTGTACCCAGGGGTTTTCTGTGGGAAAAGCAAGCCTTCTGACTTGTTTAGATCTGCTAAATGAGCTACACAATAAGTTACTTTCTTTAAATATATATATAGTTTATGAACAAATGCTGCAGTAAGTGGGCGTTGGCAAATGCGTTTCGCAAGCTTGTTTTGACTCAGGATTGGACATGAGAAACATGTTAGGCCACGCCCACCTACCTCAGCGTTTGTTTATTTGAGTGTATCACTGGCCATATGTCTCCTCTGTGCTGAGATCATTCAGGGTTATTCCTGTGGTTTGGGACACATATTTGACGGTCTGCTGGCAATCACCATATCTTTTGGGGACTGCAGCTGTGTTGAAGGATCACAATTTTGAAACTAGTCATTTTAACTGACAGCCCCATGGTATTAGATCAAGCCATAGACAGCAACTTTTAACACCGATATTACCCTGATGTGCTATATTAGTATTATTGTTTATTGTTTAGTTTATTGTGTATTTTTCACATTTTATTAAGTAAAGTGTTTTTTTTTTTCATTTTTGAAAATTTTATTTAAACAAAATTAGACATAAGATGGAAGTAAGGACTTGCAGGTCCCAAAGTATAATTGCTTGGTAGTTACAATTTTAAATAAGGTAAACATATGTTATTCATATTCATAACAATATTAATAAGTTCTGATATTGGGGGGTTATGAGAGGGGGATAAGAAAGAAGGTGGGAGTGAGAAAGGGAAGGAGAGGAGAGGGAAGGGTGAGTATTTAAGACACTTCATTTTAGTCAGTAGTCGTGATGTTAGGTATCCACAAAGTGTCAAATCTTGTTCCCCAGTCAGCCCAGATGAGTTTGAAGAGGTCTGAGTTGTTTAGTGAGTAGAAAATGTTTTTTTTTTCCATCGTATAGATGTATGCCTTAGTATTAAGGATCTTGGGCCAGCTTGGTGGGAATACTTTTTTCCAGGATTTAGCTATAGCTGTCTTAACCGTTATAAAAAGAGAGATGTATAGGTAGGAGTGATGTTTAGGGAGATTATGGGTCCCAATATGGAGGAGGGCAAGGGCAGGCGTTCTGGGCAAAGGTATACACATTTTGGATAGTGTGAGAAAACAAGTATTTCATAAAGGTCTAAGTTTGGGGCATTCCCACCAAATATGCATAGTGTCACCAATGTGCCCACAATTATGCCAGCACATGGGGGAAGTAATATTGTACATTTTGGCTAGCAGTGTGGGGATGTAATACCAGTGTGTAAGCAATTTATACTAGGTCTCGAACAATGTAGTACAATGAATGGCATTTTAGGTCAGTGTTAAAGTATGCTGCCACGTTTGTGGCGAGATAGTTATGTTTAGGTAGGTTTCCCATCTTTGTAAGTGGGATGGTTTGTCTTCATGATTCGTATTTCCTATGAGAGAATAACGTATGGATAGGGGTCTATGTATTCTTTTTCTCTGGCTACCGATGGTTTTCAAAATCATGAGAGGGCGAGACAACTAAGAAGCTCTTCATCCTAGTATATTAAAATATCATGTATTGCGAGACTGGAGTTTCATACCTAATCTCGTGTAGTGTGTGAAAGAGAGCTTGCTGGGGGGGACCAAAGGTCTGAGAATGTTTGTGCACCTAATTGAGCCCACTTATCGGTGTGATTGTCTGATATACCTAACAGCAGGCCTGCTAAAGAAGTGATTGGTGAGGGGTGCAGAGCTATATGGGGATAGTGTCTAATTTTATCCCACATCAAGAGACATTCCTGGATTTTTGGGTTGGTGATATTAAGTGTTTTGTGGCAGTATGGGGGGGGTCCAGATTAGGTCTGGTAAGTGGATGTGATGGGGTAGGGAGGCTTGTTCAATTACTTTCCATTTGCTAGGTGATTTCAGTGCTCCCCATTGTGACACATGTGTAAGCATGGCTCCCTCATAATATCGAATTATGGAGGGTGAGGCTAGGCTGCCCTGATGTATGTGATTTTGCAAGATTTTGTGTGCCACTCTAGGGGATTTGTGTTGCCAGATATACTTAGTAAATTTGCTTTGAAATTGAAGAAGTAGATATCTGGGGACTCTTATTGGGAGGCACCTAAAAAAGGTAAGTCATTTTGGATAGGAAAGACATTTTTATGGGCGTTATTCGGCCTATCCAAGATATAGAAGTATAGTTCCATTGGTCTTTCAAGGTTCACAACTCAGCTAGGGAGGGGGAGGTGTTTATCTTTAATTATCTGAGACATATTGTTTGAGAGTTTAACTCCAAGATTTTTTATATAATTGTCTACCCAGGTGGCTTGATGTTTAGTTTGAAGGAGTTGGATTTGGTTCTGGGAGATACCCCATGTAAATATTTATGTTTTGAATAGGTTTAATTTATAAAAGGAAAGGTTCCCAAAGAATTCTAAAATGATTTTGAGTCTAGGGATTGAAGTAATTGGGTCTGCTGAAAAGACTGTCACTTTGTCTGCCAAGAGAGCTATCTTATGTGTTGTACCAAACATGGTGATATTGTCTATCTGTTTATCAGTCCTAATTTGTTCTGCTAGAAGCTTGATTGCTAGAGCAAATAGAAGGGGTGAGAGGGGACAGCCCTGTCTAGTATCAAGAAGGGTAGGGAGTGATAACCTAGTCCTTTAACGCTTGCTGTTGGTGTGGAGTATAAGGCTTGGATGGCTGTCAGGGTCTCCTTGGGAAATCTGAAAGCCTTAAGGAACTCCCATAAATAATTCCAATGGACCAGATTGAAGGCATTTTCTGTATCTAGTAAGATGACCGAAAATAGGTCTGTTTAGTCTAGTGGATTCAGTAAGGATGTTGAGTAAGCGCCTGGTGTTGGTGTTGCAGGGTCCTTCACAGTTGGGTATGAAACATACCTGGTCTAAATTAATGCGATGAGGAAGTAATTTAGAGATACGGTTTGCTAGTACTTTGGAATACATTTTAACATCTACATTTATGAGGGAAATAGGCCTATAACTAGAACAGAGAGATGAGTCTTTTAAGGGTTTTGGGATGGTTACTATTGTGGCTTCAGGGAATTTTCTGCTGAAACTTCCTTACTCTTTGGCCAGGTTAAAAAGTCTGAGGAGAAGAGGAGATAGTTTGCGTACATAAGTTTTATAGAAAAATGCTGGGTAACCATCCGGGCCTGGGGTCTTGAAAGCTTTCAAGTTTTTAATAACCTGTTTAACTTCTCCAAGTGTAAAAGGGGCGGTAAGGGAGTCACGATGTTCATCTAAGAGAACTGGTAGCTTGAGGGTTTTTAAGAAAGTGTGATTACCTGATGAGGAAGTTGCTTTTTGGCCTTCCGTCTGTTCTATATTATATAATTCTGAATAATAATTTGCGAAGCATTGGCCTATTTGTGAAGGAAGTTTAAGGAGTTGGTTATTATGTTGAATTTGGTGTATGAGGGTAGTACTCGTCCGATGTCTTATGTTGTTTGCTGCTCTTATGTTAAAATAATTGTTTCAATTTCAGTAAGTTTTTTTGTGTATGCCGTAATTCAAGTTGGCAAATATTATTATTGAGTTTCATGATTTGATCTGTAACAAGTGTTAAGGGGGTAGTTTGGTTAACGGTTTCTAAAGTTCGCAGCTTAAGGTGAGATTGGGCAAGGGACAAGCCAGCCTGTTTTTTAAGGTGGGTCTTTCTCCTAATGAGTTAGCCTCTGATTCTGGCTTTAACAGCTCCCCATAGGGTATCATCACAAACTAACATGTTATCATTAATTTGGGTAAAATGGATGATATCTTTTTGCAGTTCTTCTTGGAAAGGAACGTCAGACAGAATGTGATGGGGGAGATGCCAGGAGGATTTTGTTTGGAAGTGATCCGTAGAGTAAAGGTCAGTAATTACAAATCCTTGATCAGACCAGGAGCATAATTATGTAGTCTAGTCTGGAGTATGTCTTATGTGGATAAGAGAAGTGTGTGTAGTCATTGTCTCTAGGGTGAAGGGACCTCCACATGTATTAATGACCAGACTGAGATATGATACTTATAAATCTAAGGGCAAGATGTTCAGTGTAGGGGTTGTGTTTACTGAGGTTCCTGGTTTTCCTATCTAATTTAGAGTCCCAAACCATGTTAAAGTCACCTGCAAGGATAACTCTGCCTAGCTTGACTCGGTCCACTGTATGTAATATTCATTGTAAACATTTGGGCTGGTAGGTATAAGGGAGATAGATACTAAGGTATAGGACACATGGTTTAGTTTGCAGATTAGTATCAAAGATCTGGCTTGGAGGGTCTTTTATAACCTGGTTTTGTTCATAGGCGATTCTTTTGTGTATTAATATGGCCATACCTCTGGCCTTTTTAGAAAGCGGGGCATATTCTAGTACTGTGTAGTCTTTGGAGAGTAGCCATTGGGGGATATCGGACATCCAGTGTGTTTCCTGTAAGAAAACCACATCAGGAGTATGGAATTTAAGGGATCTCAGCATTAAACTGTGCTTATGTGGTGAGTTTAAATCTCTCACATTGTGTTGGGTTTTGTGTATAGGAGTGAGACGAGAAAAATAGGTGAGGAAAAAAGGAAAAATCACAATAGAACCCTGGTGTGGGCTTCTGTTGGGGGGGGACAGTAATTAAAGGAGAAAAAACGAGAAACAGGAGCTAACAATGCTAGCTCTGCTCCATAATGACAACATTATCTAACAGACAGTTAACCTGGTGTAACAAGTAGAAATTAGTGCAAACAATGCAAGCATGTGTATAAGTTGTATCAAGTATAGAGTGTAAACTTTTATCAACTTAATAGATCAAAACTATGTATGAGTCGAGATACCAGAAATTTAATATCATGTTCTGAAGGTTAAGTTAGGAGAATTCAAGTTCAAGTGGGTTCTTGAGGTTGGAATGTCCTTGGGCATTTTACTCTTTGCTCACGAATAGATCATTCAGGAGCTGAGGCTTGCAGTTTTGGGTTTTGTAGTTGGTTGTGAGGGGGTGGATCATTCTGCAGACCCCAGGATGCAAGAAGAGCTTACCCCTGGTGAGGGGTAGGGGCAACATGGGCCTGATTGTCTTTTGTGATAATAAATTTTGTAGAATAGCCCCATCTCTATTTAATATTAGCATTTCAGAGGACAGAGGTGACTGGTTGTTAGGTTTTGCGATGTTGCAGGGTGTGCCCAGATAGATTTGGGAGGAATTGGATATCCCTGAATTTCTCAAAGAGAAATGGCTTTTTGAATGCAGCTTGCATCAATTTGACTTTATAGATGAAGCTGTGAAAGCAGACTAATAAATCTTTCAGCTTGAGGCACTGTTCTCGATCTTAGCGCTCTATGAGCTCTCTCCATGGTGTTTACAACACCCTCCGGTGCACCTACTAGCTCTTCTGAGGAAATCCTGCAGGTCTGCTGTTATAAAGCTCTCTGTGATACCCCTAAATTGTATGTTGTTTCTACGGGCACTGTCCTCAACATCTGCCAACTTGAATTCTAGTTGTGGTAGCTGGTCAGCTCCGTATATGAAAGCAAGTTTGTTTGATCAGCTGCCATGTCATTCTGCTTGCACTTGAGGGCGTCTAATCTCTCTCCAATTTCAGATTGTGTACACTTGACTGCGACTCCTCATCAAGCAATTCTGGGTCACTCAGATCTCTATTGGTTTCCATTGCTGGTTACTTAATGGATTGTGTAAAGTGGTTGTAGACGGTTTTCTTGGCAGTAGTCAGGGTCTTTGTGTGTCTCCTTGAGGAATGAGGCATTGTTAAAGAGCCTAGATCTGATGTTTTATGTTACACTTGAAATATAGAGTCAGTGCAGTCCACAAATGGAAATAAGTCAACTGTCTGATTAACTTCTATCTTATACAATAGCAGAGCAGGGCTAGGTAGCATCCCACCAGTACTTCTACATCATAATGATTTGGGGTTAGGCTAGGCATGATAACGCAAGTAATATTGTGATTTAAGCAAGTTTATATATTGTTTTTTGTTCTTAAGTAGTTGGTTCTACTGTCTAGCTGCTTCTCAGGTGGAAGAGCGGGAGGAATACTCCCCTGAAAATGTGTGGGATGGGATAAGTGAGGTTAGTAAATTAGTTACTAGATTTCCAGAGAGGGGTGGGGGGGAGGTGCTATTTGCTGAGGTTCGTAACTTGCTTCAGTATAATGTTACAGTATAGGCGAATGGGCTATAGGGGATCCTGATCACTGGATGGACGCCACTGAAAATGTAAACAATTACAATTAAATGAGTTTCGGTAATTGACCTACTCCCTCTCATCTGGGAAATGGGATACGTCCAAATTAAAGGGAGAAAAGGAAAGGGGAAGTGACCTACCCAGACTAGCAGGCCAGGAAAGTGCGGGGAGAGGAGGAGGCCAAGAACCCCTTGGCAACAGAAGGGTAGAACTAATGCAGCAGAATACAGTACAAGTAACAACACCAAATTATAAGTGTGAGCAGTTAGGGTAGTACTTTTATAGTAGTGGTGCAGTCTCTGTTACCAACTCTCACCTCAGGGGATGGGGATACGACCTAATGGAAGGGGAAAAGGAAGATGGAGGTGACTTATCCAGACTATCTGGACAGGAAAGGGAGAAGTGAGAGGGCTACCAGTGTACAAAAACAACTCTTTGGTAAGTGTATAAAGAAAATTCAACTATGACAAATGATTACAAGTAACAGTAAAGCAATAGCAGAATGTAACAATGTTTTACAATTTGATAACCCCTCTTACCTCAGCGAATGGGGGTACGACCTAATGAAAGGGAAAATTGGGATAGGGAGGTGACCTGCTCAGACTAGCTGAACAGGAAAGGAGGAGGTGAAGGGGCTACCAATTAACAAAGTTGATCTTACATTAAGAGAGAGGCAGAAGCTTAATATAAATTCCTGGATCTAAATTCCTGGGCACAGGCTGTTGCAGATTTTACAGCCTGAAGAGTATTGTACAGTCTCTTATATGGATTATGGATTTCTCAGGGGGTTGCAGTGAGATTCTACTTCTAGGATAACTGCTACATTTGGGGAGTTAGGATTGTTTGCCTTTATGGGACTGTGGTTGGTACAACAGCAGGCAGGATTCTTGTGGGTCTCTGAGTATTCCAAATTGCAGTTAAGGGTCCTGTGTCTCTGTTACAGATGAGGTATGAGAGATACTCCTAGATGATGGAATGTGGAGAGTTCTTGCCTAAAAAATGGCAGCTGGTATTTTGCACTTAGAGTATAGTTGCCAGGTTTACCCTCAGTGAGTGTGGAGGTGTCAATGGAGGAAGTCCACAGGTGTAAATCTCAGTCTGGAGAGTAAATGGATGGGTGAATAATGAGCTTGGAGTTAAAAAAGTGTGTTGGGGAGCAGTTCTACTGATATAATGTGTGGGAGTAAATGCTTAGATCTCAGCCATCTGTCGGGTATACCGCTGTGCACTGGTGCTGGCTAATGTTCAGGTCCAGTGCGGTTGCTTCTGGGACCTTAAGTCTTGAGCAGGTAGGTTACGACGACTCACGCCAACACTGCTAGAATTTATGTTAGCACTTTGTTTTGCCATTTTATGTGTCAGTCTTTTCTGGGTTCTCAGTCACTTCAGCTGGAGTCAAGATGGCGTCTGTTTTTGCCACTACATATCTGTGATGTCGTCGTTCCTCTTGGGCTGCAACCACTCGATCCCGTCCCTAGTCAGACACCCCACACTCCTAGGTGACTGGGGCTTGAGGGATCCTGAGAGTGAAACTGTTTCAGTGATGCTCAAGTGATTGCTGACCCAGCCTTGGTATTTATTAAGGGCCACAGGGTCACAAGGCACCGGCTTGATATAGCTCCTGATTTCCACGATCAGCATCGTCCTCAGTTTGGAAGAAGGACTTGTAACTCCGGAGCGGAGCCCCGATCTTCCAGAGTACTGTGTAGACACGGTTTCAAGGAGTTCCGTCAGCAGGTTCTGGTGTGCCACACTATGCCACAGACGCACCTTCTCCCAAGTTGCATTGAAGTGTGATCTGACTCGGAGTAGACTTCCCAGGTCTTTAAGGTTCAGTTGTCTGGAGTGTTTAGATACGTTTTATGTGTTTTTTTGGGGTTAAATGCCTGTAGAAATTATATTAAATAATCTGCAAAAAGTATGGAGCTCCTTTCTAATGCAACCACTGTTTGGCGGTTAGCTCCGCCCCCCAAGTAAAGTGTTTTAACGTCATCTACGCTTAGATCTTTTGTGTGGCGCTTCTTCCCTACCGATTGCATTTTTCAGATTGTTTCTACCTACTCCAGTGAGGAGGACATTTAGAAGCATAGCCTACAAGACTGATCTGGATTTACAGCTCTTGGGTCTCTGTGCTCCTATACAAATATTACTGAGCTGAGGCCAGAAATATTACTACCTACAAGGCTACAAGTTATTTTCCATTCATACATAATTTCCCTAAAGATGTATACCAGTCTCAGACCAAAAGACCTTGGAACTAATGCATATCTATTTTTTTAATATAACATAACATTTTGAAATAATAATTCATAATAATAATAATAATAATAATAATAATAATAATAATAACACATACATACACACACATATAATAATAATAATACATACATACACACACACATATATATATACAGTATATATATACATAAACACACACACACATCTTTTTCTTCATTACCAAAATTGCATACTCACTATTTCTATTTATAACATTACCTATTACATAATCGTATTTTATGCTATTGATCAGGGCAAGTTACTTGCTATAACTATCATGTTATGACCGATTGTTGATTTGAATTTGAATTGGAAAATCAGCCAATAGAAATGCAAGGACACCCCTATAAAAGTGGGAAACCTGCAAACAAACTTCAGTGTGCTGTGAGGACAGCACGAACAGTTTTCAGGGGGAAGAAAAAAAAGAATGACAGAGATGACCACCCCTGTAGACCGCTGGAGAAGAGAACCGCCACCATGGAGAAAAAGATCCCAGCCGCCATGGACCCCTTGCCACTGTGGACCCACCACTGCCCACCTAAGGAATTGTATTCAAGATGGTGAGTGAAATCTTGGGGTACTAGCCTTAGATTTTATTTTTTTGGGGGGTCATTTTTATTATTTTAGGGTTTTTGCGGTGGGAGGCTTTTTTATATTTTAGAGTACTTTAGTTTTAGTATAGAGATTTTTTTATTTTTGTGTATTAACTCGTAGTGTTTATTTATTTTTTGTGCACTTTATTTCTTTTTTTTTTTACTGGTAGTGTTTTTTTTATATTTTGTAACTTATTCAGTCTTTAATTAGGGGTCTGGAGGGGTTAGCTCAGAGTTAGTAGAATGGTTTATACAGTAGGGGGTTTATTGCGATGAGGTTCTGGAGGTTGAGGGATTAATAGAGTAGGGCACTGATTTTCAAACCAGTCTTCAGGCCACACTAACAAGCCACATTTTGAGAACATCTGAACTGGAGCACAGGGGAAATAATCAGCTTATTAGTAAACATGGTTATTTTACCTGAAAACCTGACCTGTTGGGGGAGCCTGAGGACAGGTTTGAAAACTAGTGGAGTAGGGCGTTTATTGTGATGTGGTATTTTGCAATTTAGGGGTTAATAGATTAGGGGACTTATTGTGATGGAGTTGTGGCAGTTTAGGGGTTAATAGAGTAGGGGCTCAAGTTTGAGCGGATAATTACCTCTTCACTTGTAATTTAGCCCTAAATGTGCTATATAAGACTCTTGCACAGTGACCATCAAGTAGAAATTTGGTGTAAAAAAATCAAAATAATACATTTTTAAGTTTAATTTATATTTTGAATAAAGGGGTTAGGTAAGATCATGTTATTAGTTCCTTGAGGTTTGCCTCACCTATCTTTCCTGACGTATAATTAGTGGGTGTTCCTGCCATTAGCATCTATAATTCTCTAATGCATGCAACTGTAACAATTTTGGAAGCACTTTTGAAAAATTGTTAATGTAAACATCTGTGGAACATAATCTGTATCGAAGTGTAGACATTTTGAATCTGTTTTAATATCAAAAAATAATCTTTCTGGATAGAACTTTAGGTAACTTTGAATCCTTGCAGACAGAGCAAGGGAATTAGAGAGGGTGTTTATTGGGGGTAAAGTCAAGATTCTTAACCTAAACCTCAGAAAAACATACAGAATTCATAAAGGTTCTTTTACCCTTGTGAAGTGTGTCATGGCCAGGGGCCGACTGAGGCCAATCAAGGCAGACAAAAGTAAGGGAAGAGCCCAGAGGCATAACTAGAAACTCCAGGGCCCGGTGCAAGAATCCATAAAGCCCCCCCGGTCATAGACATTCATAAGGACCCACAGTAACCTATGTGCACACACTCATATTGCTTCTGCGATATTAATATTTCACAAGACATGCCACTGGAGAGTGTACTAGCTGGCACAGTATGTGAGATATACAGTATATACATACATTAATATATATATATATATATATATATATATATACACACACACTTACATATATATATAGCTATATATATATATATATACACACACACTTACATATATATATAGCTATATATATATATATATATATATATATATATACACACACACTTACATATATATATAGCTATATATATATATATATATATATATATATATATATATATATATATACACACACACACACTTACATATATATATATATAGCTATATATATATATATATATATATATATATACACACACACTTACATATATACACACACACACACTTACATATATATATATAGCTATATATATATATATATATATATATACACACACACACATATATATATATATATATATATATATATATATATATTTAGTAACAACTTTTTAACACTTTACAATTTTAAAACTGAGAATTGAAGCCTTGTGTCTTTCACAGGGTTAAGTTCTCTTTAGTTCCACAATGGAGAGTGGCTGCTTCCCTCTGTGATGTCAGAGTGTGGAGAGTTAATGGGAAATCCTGAGAAGGCAATCGATCAATTAAGAGCTCAGTCATTTACATATTTATGGGAGCTCAGGATTTTTTTAGCCTTTGCAGGGACTACACATGCAGTCAGCTGCCAATGAGATCTATAACTGAATTTGTGCTGAAGGCAGCTGGGCCGCCAGTGAGGAGGGGGGGTGGCTCCAGGGCCCGGTGTCAGTCCCGACTTCTGCATCCCCAGTAGTTACACCCCTGGAAGAGCCCCTACCCTTCCTCCTATGCCTCTCACTTTCAACTTATTCTGGGGCAGGGGCCCCTACCTCACAGCTAAATTTGCTAAGCATTACTCCAGGAGCCATGTGTACACCACTGATGGGGCCCCCTATGTGCCGGGCCCTTGATCCAGGTCCTATTTGCCCTACCACTCAGTCCATCCTTAGTCATGTCATGCTATTTTAAAGGTTAAGTTGCTTTTGGTTTTTCATTTTTCTTAGGGAGTAATTTTCCCTATTTAATTAGTTTGTTTTGTAAGGTTTTGAGCATTTTTGTGTTGCTGCTGTTCTTGACAGTGGAACTTGCTCTATGTGGTGAGAAGTTATGAAATAGACTATAATGGAGCTGAACTTGGAACACATGACAATAATGATTATCAGGTAAAAATTAGTTTTAATTCTGACATTTTTCAGTTTACGGCAATATTTTTTTCTACGAGATATAGACCCTTTAGTGCTATTATTTTGGAGATATCAGGTACAATACAATTCTACTAAATCAAATTCCATTTGCCTTGTTTATGGTTATGGGGTGTCAATCAACCCGATCGTACTCGATCGGGTTGATTTCCGGCGATATCTGTCCGCCTGCTCAGAGCAGACGGACAGGGTTATGGAGCTGTGGTCTTCGTGACTGCATAACTGCTGTTTCTGACGAGTCTGAAGACTCGCCAGAAACACGGGCCGTCAAGCTCCTTTTGGAGCTTGATAGATAGGCCCCTAAGTGTTATTGCATTGTCTTTGTATCATGCATTTGTTGATTTAGCAAATCTGCTGTATTGACTGGTCCTTTAATGAAATTTGTAAGAACTCCAATGTGCTGAAACATTTGTCTAGCCAAAAAAATGAGCTGTCATTGTGATACTGTAGAAGGGCAGAAGAAATCGTCTTGTGCTAAATATCTTTCTATTTTTTATTTTTTATTGTGTTCAAATTATGACTTTTTACTTTCCTACTAGAAAGTATAAGTTGTATTTATCCACTAAATAAATATGGATTATTATAAAAAATGTATTATGACATAAACCACTGCTACATATGCGATTTAGCTAAAATTTATCTCAATATTGATGCCATGACATTTCCAAGGTTGCTAAATGAAAATATGTACTTTCCTGGAAGCATTGCATTTTATTGCCCTTATAAATATGGATAAATAAGTAATCTTGACTAGATTAAAAACAACAAATGTTAAAACCCTCAAGGAGAAACTGCTAAACTGCTAGATGACTGTGAACTTCAGATATAATAGCCTTTAACAGAGGTCACTGCTACAACTCAAAAATAATGTTTCATTATTAAAAAATAATTGTGTTTATGGAGGTCAAATTAAGCTACATATGACCTGTATTCTAAAAAAAATCTGTGCAACCTTTAAATTTACCCCATAATTTAAAAATATATAGTTTTTTTAATTATTATTATATTGGTTAGAAATGACCTAATGACTCCTACAAATAAACAAAGCTTCCTAAATATTATTGATGCATTATGCACAATATATGTTCAACCCCTGCAAAGCTCTTAAACAGATAGTCAACTCCAGAGTAGAAATGCACTAGCTATCTGGAGACATCTTTTAAACAAATGGCAAGTGGCAAAGGTATATAGCCACCAATATTTGATAATAAAAATTAATTTAAAGTCTTTTAAAATTGTTTGCTCTAGCTGAATCATGAAAAACAATTATGGACTTGAATGTCCTTGTGCTATTTTCTGTTATGTATCCTAAATTTCACTCATTTTAAAAGTTCTTTAGAATAACTCAGAGATTATATTTATTTTTTTAAAACTTCTATCAGTCTTTGGTTAAGATGTTACCTGGTTACGCATTTCACAATCTTAGAATAATATAGACAATCTTAATATGTGTTACAACTGTTAAAGTTGTAATAAACATTGGCTGTTTCTTATAGATGTGTATTGGAAAAATATTATTTTTGGATTAATTCTTTGCCAGGATATCCCTGTCCCCCCTGTTTTATCCATTATTGGTAACTTGTAAAGGCACTGTTAGAAAAAGTTTGGATAAATACAAATTTGCTTGAAGTTATGCCGATTCAGAGTCAGAGCCGTCTGATACATGAACAGCCATATCAATTATTGGATAAAATAGATGAAGAACGAAAACTTGACCAAATCAATTAATATGTTTGTGTTATTTGGTGCCAAAAAGGTGCAGGAAGGATCAAAACGAGGGGAAACACCTTTATTTTTTTTTTTTTATAGTCCTTTGTCTGATCCTGCCATATTATTATTAATGATTGATTTTAGTGACAGCCAGTAAGGCACTAAATGTTTTTTTTTGTCATACAGACTTGTCCTTTCAAACCTTAACCTAGTATAGGGAAGTTGGAAACTAGGGGAAGCTTAGACATTTTCAGTCACTTTGACTATAGCTATTGGAAATGTGCACTTGTTTGCCTCTGTGAGCTAGGCCCTAATTCTAAAACAAAATCCTGGGCTGGTGAGATTCTATAAGAATTCTCACCAGCACTTCTATTTCCCTGGTGGAATGATATACAAAATTGTATTTTAAAAATCTTACAAAATGAAGTTAAAAAGTGTTGAGTTTCCGAGGGGCATAGCTTGGCCGTTCAGTGCAATGGCTGCATAAGACAACAGTTCCTAGGCCCACGCTACTCAAACCCAGCAAATTACCAGCCACATTAAGCAAAACCCTCCCCAAGAGCAGCCTAATAGACTTAAAGCCCAAGGAAGCAGGCGGTGAAGCTTTAAACATAGAGACATAGAAACATAGATATTGACGGCAGATAAGAGCCATAGGCCCAGCAAGTCTGCCCGACCTTACCTAACAGTATAAACTTATCTAGTTCGTAGGATAGCCCTATGCTTGTCCCATGCATTTTTAAAGTCCCCCACAGTGTTTGTTGCTACTACCTCTTGAGGAAGTTTATTCCATAAATCAATCACTCTTTCTGTAAAGAAGTGCTTCCTCAAATTACTCCTGAATCTACTACCCTTTAGCTTGAGCTCATGACCCCTTGTTCTTGAATTTTCCATTTTATGTAAAATACCCACAGCCTCAGTTTTACTAAACCCTTTAATGTACTTGAAAGTTGCTATCATATCACCTCTTTCCCTTCTCTCCTCTAAGCTATACATATTTAGGTCATTGAGCCTGTCCTGGTAAGTTTTGTTTTTTAGACCATGTACCATTTTGGTAGCCCTCCTTTGCACAGATTCAAGTTTGTTAATATCCTTCTGAGGGCGACCGTCAATCACACAGCACAGTTTAGAGTTGGCATCAGAACACAACCACAACAGCTCTCCCAGCCACCTCCAAGGGCAACTACCTAGCAGCCCCCACGAACTCTGAAAAATGGAGTGGATCACAGCCTACTTGCAGGCAACCTACAGGCAAACACAGACGGACACTGCTTGATAGGAGGGCTGGAGCAGAGGCCTGCTTCAAGCAGGAAAAAGAAGAAATGCAGGCACTGCTGAGGATATCTTAAAACGGTAAATCTTTATTGGAGTAGCAATTAAAAAGTGAACAGCTACAACCGCTGTAAAGATAACAGGAAAAGGTACAAAACCGGCAAAAGGCAAGGCAGAGGAGAAAAATAGACACAGAAAAATGTCTGACTAGTTTCGAGTACAGGCTGTACTCTTATTCATAGACATGCAAAGAGAAAGCAGGGCTCGCCTTTTAAGGGGAAACTTGTGTGAGGAAATTCAGCTGTCTACCATTTCAATTAATTAAAACAGCAGAATAAGTTAACCCCTGAAAGGCAGGCCTCACTTAATCTCTGATAAAAAGATTAAAAACAAAGAACGAAATTCTCAGATTATTGTTGTTATTTTAAACAAAGGATACTCCCAATGATAATAAATATTTTAGTATTTTAGTAGATGTGGCATTTGACAGAGACTGTTTACATTCTGTATATACCATAAATAACCATACTTAATATTATAATATATTTATAGAGTGAATATGTTACAAAATTTGAAAGAACTACAACATTATTATATATTCCATAAATTAGTATCTATTACAATTGGACAAAAATACTGTTATACAAAATTGTAAACTGTACTAAGTTGTTATCCCATTACAAATTTTCTGATCAAGGGGTAACGTGAAAAAATGAACTTAGTAATATAAAAAATAAAGATGAAATATATATTAGATACACAAAGCATATAGGTCCCGAGAAAGGAGAAAAGTTTCATTCTAAACCCAAATTTAAACCTGTTTGAGAATAGAAAATGAGACTCTGAATATGATTTGGAATAGTAAAAGGATGCGAGTGAAATACATACAATCTTTTATATTTTAATTATCAATAAAAAAGTTAATATCAGTGGCGTCACTAGGGTTGGTGTCACCCGGTGCGGTAAGTCATGGTGTCACCCCCCCCCCCCAGAGAGCAGACACACACATACAAACACTCAGACACACTTAAAAACATACTCAGATGCACACACAAACACTCGGAAACACACTCAGACACACACACAAAAACACACACACAAAAACTCAGACACACACATACAAAATATGTAAACTGCACTGCATTAATTATGAAGCTCATGCCTAGAGCTGCTCCCTGGCTCAGCAGAACATCAAATGAAAGATAAACAGAGCACTCTAAAATAAATCACTGAAGAAAAGGTTTAGGCGCACAAACTATGAAAATTCTGCTCTCTGACTCTGTTCCAAGTCTGTCAGTGCACAGCCCTGGGCCGCATGTCACTGAGCAGTGAGCACAGATAGGCAGGCAGGTTTAGGCTAGCAGCGCAACTTTGCAAGCCCCACGGCACACCCACAACATTCATAGTGAAATTGGGCAGGGGAGGAGCAAAGTACAAACAAGCAAAAGCAGCCGGGAAAACTATTTGTTGAAATTGCAGCACTGGCTCAAGGGGCAAAAAATTTGTGTGTCTACAACTTCCCCAATCCCACTAATGTTCACAAATGCCAGCCTCTAATAAAATAATCTATGCATCTCAACATTATATTTCTTTGAATTTCAATAAAATTTAAAAAAAAAAAAAAAAAAAAAAAAAAATTTTTTTTTTTTGGTGTCACCCCCTGGAGGGTGTCACCCGGGTGCGGCCCGCCCCCCCGCCCCCCCCCTAGTGACGCCACTGGTTAATATCGCATTCACGATTCATTCCTTTAGGGAAGCGTGTTTGTAATTTTAGCATCCAGAAAAGTTATTTCCTTTCTAGGAACTTAAATTTGTTGCCCCCTCTGATGGGCAGATTTACAGTATCGATTATTTTGATACTTATATTGGCCTCATTAGAAAAATGTAAACTATTAAAGTGGTTGGCTACTGCAGAGTCCTTATTATAATTTTTGATATCTCTAGCGTGTTCATTGAAACGCTTTCTAACTTCTCTAGAAGTTTGACCTGTATATTGTAATTTGCAAATATTGCATGTAAGGAGATATACCACAAAAGTGGTACTGCAGTTGGCATAAAAATCTATAATGTATTCTTTCTCTGTACTAGTACTATTAAATGTGTTCCCTTCCTGAATGTGTGAGCACATGTTACAATTTCGTCTGCCACATTTATAATTTCCTTTGTGTGTTAGCCAGTTATGTTCATTCCCTTTATTTCTCATAACCAGGCTAGGTGATATGGCTTGTCACAAAGTTTTAGATCTTTTAGGGACATATTTAATGTTGTTGATAAGGGGTCTGAGGATATCATCTCCTGAAAGAATATGTGCATGTTTTTGCATAATTTTTATAATATCATTGTACTGTTTAGAGTATGCTGTGGTGAAAACAATTGCTTCTTTGAAGTTAGATTCTTTCTTTTTTGCCTTATTATTATGCATGTTAGTGACTGTGTTATATTTTTTAATTTCCTTCCTACATTTTTCAAGGCTATTTGCATTGTATCCTCTGCTGGTTAGTCTATTCTTTAGGTCAAGGGATTGAGTGTCATAAATATCATCTGATTTCGTATTTCTCTGTAACCTAATGAATTGACTATGAGGAATAGACTTTATTAAATGTGTAGGATGTTGTGACGTTGCATAAAGTATCGTGTTACCTGCAGTCTCCTTACGATAAGTGCTTGTGACAATGCAGTTTTCAACAATCTCCAATGTTAAGTCTAAGTAATTTACACTCTGTGTGTTGTATGTTCCTGTAAATCGTAAATTAAATGGGTTAGTATTGATGTATTCCATAAAGTTGTTAAATTCTACCTCTTTCAAAGGTTGTTTTACAATAAGCAGCAGATCATCAATATAACGGATGTATATTAAGATGTTCTCAAGCCATGGATTTTGGGTGTTATAAATATGTGATAACTCCCACCAGGAGACATATAAGTTTGCAAAGGCGGGGGCAAACTTTGCCCCCATGGCGGTACCACATATTTTATTATAGAAACAGCCATCAAACCAAAAATAGTTGTGTGACAATAAGAATTTCAACACATCTCCTATATATTGCTTTATGTGGATATTTAAATCCATCTCTCTTTGGAGAAAAAATTCAACTGCTTGTACCCCCAAGTCTTGGGGGATACTAGTGTATAGGGAGCATGCATCAATTACTGCTCATGAATAATTCTCCTTCCAAGTGACAGTGTCCATGATTTCAATTAATTTTGCACTGTCCCTTAGATAGGAGAGTTGTTTTTTTGCAATTGGTTGTAATATTTCGTCTAACCATGCCCCCAAAGGCTCAAACAAGGACCCCACCCCTGAAACAATGGGTCTCCCTGGAGGGGAGATGGGGTCCTTGTGAATCTTGGGGACATGGTAGAAAATAGGAGTGAGAGGATGTTCAGGTATTAAATTTTGTATGTCTTTTTCTCTAAAGACACCCAATGATACCCCTTCCATGATCAATGACTGCAGTTTCTTTTTATATACAAAAATAGGGTTACCTGAAAGTAATCTATATGTTTCAGTATTGCTGAGTTGATTAGTAGCTTCATCAAAGTAATCCTTTTTATAAAAATATCACCCTCTATCTCTCCATCTTCTTCTTGTGATTTTTTACAGGAGGCGGTGGATGCAGTGGACCTACGAGATCAAGAACAACCAGTTGGCCTGAAGACACGGTCGGGGAACTCCAAACAAAAAGGAAACGGAAAAGATGGAGACCAAAAAGGGAAAAACAAATTCACAAAGAAGGGACAATAATACCATGTAACGCTCACTTAGAGAAACAAAGCCAAGAAATGTTTGTTTCCAATGATAATGTTAGTGTGGTCAATCTATCTAAATATACTCTCAAAAAAGAGGAACATCAGGTTTTGTCTAGGGGTTAGGATTTGCTCCTTCGGGTAACTTTTCATGTTTTAACACATTACTTGATATCAACAAGTTTATACGAAAATTAACCCTAAAAAGATTCTTTTCCCTTACAAATACTGACACAACCTCTGAAAATACATCTAGGGATACTCCCTCACATGCACTGCCTCATATAGAAAATCCTATGCTGTCATTTGAGGATGCACAAGCCTTGGTCACACTTTCAGATCTATTTAGTGGTGACCAAGAAATAGACAATTCCAATAGGCTTGCCCATCCAAAAAGGACAGCATCGGATTTTTACCCCACCCAATATAGGGGGGGCCATCATCAATTCTTATCAGAAATTGATTCAGGAAGACCTGTTTGAGTTGGAGAAAAAAAGTAATACCAATGCTGCCGCCCACAATCTGTCTTTTAAAGAACGACAAGCGGTAAAATCTCTTCAAGATAACAAAGAGATTGTCATTAGAAGTGCCGATAAGGGCGGCAGCATTGTTATACAGAATAAAAAGGATTACTTTGATGAAGCTACTAATCAACTCAGCAATACTGAAACATATAGATTACTTTCAGGTAACCCTATTTTTGTATATAAAAAGAAACTGCAGTCATTGATCATGGAAGGGGTATCATTGGGTGTCTTTAGAGAAAAAGACATACAAAATTTAATACCTGAACATCCTCTCACTCCTATTTTCTACCATGTCCCCAAGATTCACAAGGACCCCATCTCCCCTCCAGGGAGACCCATTGTTTCAGGGGTGGGGTCCTTGTTTGAGCCTTTGGGGGCATGGTTAGACGAAATATTACAACCAATTGCAAAAAAACAACTCTCCTATCTAAGGGACAGTGCAAAATTAATTGAAATCATGGACACTGTCACTTGGAAGGAGAATTATTCATGGGCAGTAATTGATGTATGCTCCCTATACACTAGTATCCCCCAAGACTTGGGGGTACAAGCAGTTGAATTTTTTCTCCAAAGAGAGATGGATTTAAATATCCACATAAAGCAATATATAGGAGATGTGTTGAAATTCTTATTGTCACACAACTATTTTTGGTTTGATGGCTGTTTCTATAATCAAATATGTGGTACCGCCATGGGGGCAAAGTTTGCCCCCGCCTTTGCAAACTTATATGTCTCCTGGTGGGAGTTATCACATATTTATAACACCCAAAATCCATGGCTTGAGAACATCTTAATATACATCCGTTATATTGATGATCTGTTGCTTATTGTAAAACAACCTTTGAAAGAGGTAGAATTTAACAACTTTATGGAATACATCAATACTAACCCATTTAATTTACGATTTACAGGAACATACAACACACAGAGTGTAAATTACTTAGACTTAACATTGGAGATTGTTGAAAACTGCATTGTCACAAGCACTTATCGTAAGGAGACTGCAGGTAATACCATACTTTATGCAACGTCACAACATCCTACACATTTAATAAAGTCTATTCCTCATAGTCAATTCATTAGGTTACGGAGAAATACGAAATCAGATGATATTTATGACACTCAATCCCTTGACCTAAAGAATAGACTAACCAGCAGAGGATACAATGCAAATAGCCTTGAAAAATGTAGGAAGGAAATTAAAAAATATAACACAGTCACTAACATGCATAATAATAAGGCAAAAAAGAAAGAATCTAACTTCAAAGAAGCAATTGTTTTCACCACAGCATACTCTAAACAGTACAATGATATTATAAAAATTATGCAAAAACATGCACATATTCTTTCAGGAGATGATATCCTCAGACCCCTTATCAACAACATTAAATATGTCCCTAAAAGATCTAAAACTTTGTGACAAGCCATATCACCTAGCCTGGTTATGAGAAATAAAGGGAATGAACATAACTGGCTAACACACAAAGGAAATTATAAATGTGGCAGACGAAATTGTAACATGTGCTCACACATTCAGGAAGGGAACACATTTAATAGTACTAGTACAGAGAAAGAATACATTATAGATTTTTATGCCAACTGCAGTACCACTTTTGTGGTATATCTCCTTACATGCAATATTTGCAAATTACAATATACAGGTCAAACGTCTAGAGAAGTTAGAAAGCGTTTCAATGAATACGCTAGAGATATCAAAAATTATAATAAGGACTCTGCAGTAGCCAACCACTTTAATAGTTTACATTTTTCTAATGAGGCCAATATAAGTATCAAAATAATCGATACTGTAAATCTGCCCATCAGAGGGGGCAACAAATTTAAGTTCCTAGAAAGGAAATAACTTTTCTGGATGCTAAAATTACAAACACGCTTCCCTAAAGGAATGAATCGTGAATGCGATATTAACTTTTTTATTGATAATTAAAATATAAAAGATTGTATGTATTTCACTCGCATCCTTTTACTATTCCAAACCATATTCAGAGTCTCATTTTCTATTCTCAAACAGGTTTAAATTTGGGTTTAGAATGAAACTTTTCTCCTTTCTCGGGACCTATATGCTTTGTGTATCTAATATATATTTCATCTTTATTTTTTATATTACTAAGTTCATTTTTTCACGTTACCCCTTGATCAGAAAATTTGTTATGGGATAACAACTTAGTACAGTTTACAATTTTGTATAACAGTATTTTTGTCCAATTGTAATAGATACTAATTTATGGAATATATAATAATGTTGTAGTTCTTTCAAATTTTGTAACATATTCACTCTATAAATATATTATAATATTAAGTATGGTTATTTATGGTATATACAGAATGTAAACAGTCTCTGTCAAATGCCACATCTACTAAAATACTAAAATATTTATTATCATTGGGAGTATCCTTTGTTTAAAATAACAACAATAATCTGAGAATTTCGTTCTTTGTTTTTAATCTTTTTATCAGAGATTAAGTGAGGCCTGCCTTTCAGGGGTTAACTTATTCTGCTGTTTTAATTAATTGAAATGGTAGACAGCTGAATTTCCTCACACAAGTTTCCCCTTAAAAGGCGAGCCCTGCTTTCTCTTTGCATGTCTATGAATAAGAGTACAGCCTGTACTCGAAACTAGTCAGACATTTTTCTGTGTCTATTTTTCTCCTCTGCCTTGCCTTTTGCCGGTTTTGTACCTTTTCCTGTTATCTTTACAGCGGTTGTAGCTGTTCACTTTTTAATTGCTACTCCAATAAAGATTTACCGTTTTAAGATATCCTCAGCAGTGCCTGCATTTCTTCTTTTTCCTGCACTTACATAGTGGCTTGGTTTCGCCACTGCTACGGCACTTCCGTCACTTCCGGTTGTCTTGCCGAGTCCG
Organism: Bombina bombina; assembly: GCF_027579735.1. Classification (NCBI taxonomy): domain Eukaryota; kingdom Metazoa; phylum Chordata; class Amphibia; order Anura; family Bombinatoridae; genus Bombina; species Bombina bombina. The sequence goes on from NC_069503.1 coordinate 1,110,229,813, forward strand.
CAGACGCTGCTAGGAACGCCGCACTCTCGTGTCTTTCGCCTGCTTCAAGCAACCTACTTGGAGCTCTATAGGCAGCAGTAGTCAGGCAAGTTTGACCACATACGAAGGACACACAGCTACCATTAAGGGGCACACACTTGCACATAACCCTATCACCATGGTCATAAGCCCCCCCTGGGAGCAGATTGCAGCACTCTACCAGGACAGTTACCAACGTGGCCTTTTTTAAAGGCATACAGCTCACTATCTAGCAGCAACATGCCCTGCAAGATTAGTTATCTCAGTAGTCCCAAAACTATAACACTTTGAAAAAACCCCAGACTGCCTCACCCAGACCAGTGCAGTCATTTATCTTTCACTACTTAAGTGCCTCAAGTTTCACTCCTTAACCCTTTGGGACTCACGTGGGACATACAGTTTATTTCTAACTCCACATACTGCCCTGCCTACACCCCTACATGGCATTACAACACTAAGATTTCTTCCCAAACTGATAAACCCGCATCAGGTGGGCTTTGTACCTGGGCGAGAAGCACAGGATAACATGCTGAAGGTATTACAATTAATATCACACATCCAACAACATCATGTACCCTTGGCCCTTGTCTCCACGGACACCGAAAAAGTGTTTGATAGAGTTCACTGGCCATTCCTGAGGGCAGTCTTAAATAAGATGCAATTTAGCAAAACATAGATCAAATTTTCACACCGTACCAAATTCCTACAGCTCAGTTAAGGTTAAGGGACTCCTGTCCAACAGTTTCTCTATCCATAATGGCACAAGGCAGGGCTGCTCCCTCTCACCTATTCTCTTTGCCATCTTTATTGAAGCCCTAGCTCAGAAACTTTGTGCTGATACACAAATAACAGGGATACACTCTAAAACCTGCAAACACAAATTAACTTTATATGCAGATGACATTCTGCTCACATTAACCAATGTGGGCATATCTTTGACCGAAACACTGACCATTTTGGAAACTATCGCCTAGATTTAGAGTTCTGCATTAGCCGTCAAAAGCAGCGTTAAAGGGTCCTAACACTGCTTTTTACCGCCCACTGGTATTTAGAGTCAGGCAGGAAAGGGTCTAACGCTCACTTTCCAGCCGCGACTTTTCCATACAGCAGATCCCCTTACGCCAATTGCGTAGCCTATCTTTTCAATGGGATCTTCCTAACGCCGATATTTAGAGTCTTGGCTGAAGTGAGCAGTAGACCCTCTACTGACAAGACTCCAGCCGCAGAAAATAGTCAGTAGTTAAGAGCTTTCTGGGCTAACGCCGTTTATAAAGCTCTTAACTACTGTGCTCTAAAGTACACTAACACCCATATATAATTATTCGTTATATTGTAGCTATATTAGGGTTTATTTTACAGGCAAGTATTTAGCTTTAAATAGGAAGACTTTAGTTAATAATATTTAATTTATTTCGTTAGAATAAAATTTAATTTAATTTAGGGGGGTGTTAGGGTTAGACTTAGCTTTAGGGGTTAATACATTTTTTAGAGTAGCGGCGAGGTCCGGTCGGCAGATTAGGGGTTAATAATTGAAGTTAGGTGTCGCTGATGTTAGGGAGGGAAGATTAGGGGTTAATACTATTTATTATAGGGTTTTTGAGGCGGGAGTGAGGCGGTTTAGGGGTAAATACATTTATTAGACTGGCGGCGAGGTCCGGTCGGCAGATTAGGGGTTAATAAGTGTAGGTAAGGTAGCGGCAATGTTGGGGGGGGGCAGATTAGGGGTTAATAAATATTATGTAGGTGTCGGCGATGTTAAGGGCAGCAGATTAGGGGTTCATAGGGATAATGTAGGTTGCGACAGTGTAAGGAGCTGAAGATTAGGGGTTAATAATATAATGCAGGTGTCAGCGATAGTGGGGGCAGAAGATTAGGGGTTAATAAGTATAAGGTTAGGGGTGTTTAGACTCGGGGTTCATGTTAGGGTGTTAGGTGCAGACTTAGAAAGTGTTTCCCCATAGGAAACAATGGGGCTGTGTTAGGAGCTTAACGCTGCTTTTTTGCAGGTGTTAGGTTTTTTTTCAGCCCAAACTGCCCCATTGTTTCCTATGGGGATATCGCGCACAAGCACGTCTTTCCAGCTAGCCGCTACTGTAAGAAACGCTGGTATTGAGAGTTGAAGTGGCGGTAAATATGCCTCTACGCTCCCTTTTTGGAGCCTAACGCAGCCATTCAGAGAACTCTCAATACCAGCGTTATTTAAAAGGTGCAGGGGGAAAAAACACGCGTAGCTAACGCACCCCTTTGGCCGCAAAACTCTAAATCTAGCCGTATGTAAAGCTTTCAAACTTCCATCTTAATTTAACTAAGTCCGAACTACTAAATATCACCTACAGCCCTGAAGCCCTATCTGAGACACTTCAGGATTGCCCCCCCATTAAGAACGCAACAATCCAAAATTAAATACTTGGGAATCCACGTTTCACCAGACCCACAAGTCGTGTTTCAAGCTAATTACAAAACAATAGAAAACACTTTAGTCACAGACTTATCGAGCTGGAAAAATAAATCGATCTCCTGGGTGGGTCGGATTAATGTGGTCAAAATGAATGTGTTACTATACTTACTTCAAACCATGCCTATTCCCCTACCAACAAACTACTTACACAAAATAAAGAGCATTATAGAGCATTACATCTGGGGAGATGTTAGACCTAGAATAGTCAGAGGGGGCCTAGGGGTGCTCAATATACATGTATATAAACAAGCAATCACCCTACACAGACTCTTGGATTGGTGCTACAATGACCCCAACAAAGAATGGGTACAACTCGATTGTGACATACTGGAAACAAGAAATGCCAGCCTAACGGCCTGGCTCCTGGCAAAAGACAGGCCTTTAGCAACATCTACTTACCCACTATTCCTAGATTTCTACATTAATTGGGACAAGATCCTGCACACTTCAACAAATATATCCTCAAACAATTCTCCCCGTTGACACCTACCTACCCAAACCCCACAGTGCCATGGAACAACAAAGAGAAAAGACTAAGTCAAAAAGCACTCTTTAGGGACTGGACATTATCAGTACTAATCGAAATGAACAAGCTAAAACCACTCAACGAGATCCAAGACATCTTACCTGACATTAACATGAGCTGGTTCTCTCACTTTCAGCTTAGTCACTTCCTCACGACACACAGGTACAAACACAATATTACAAGACGTGTGACTCCCTTTGAAAGCATCTGCTTGCGAGCTGCCCCCACAGCACATGCAATATCACTACTATATAAACTCCTATTAGTAGAGGATACACACTTCCTTCATATACCAAAGCTTGCGAGAAGGAACTACAAACTGATATATTCTTTCAAGATTGGCAGGCAGCATTCCAGGACACAAAAAAAGCCTTAATCTCTACTAGAGTGCAGGAATCTAGATACAAATTCCTATCCAGGTGGTATCTTACCCCCAGCAGGCTACAGTGCAAATACAAAACAGCCTCAGGAAACTGCTGGAGAGATTGTGGGGGGGGGGAACACAGATATTTGGTGGGAATTCCCCAGACTTGACACATACTGTGTGGGGATCCTTGGCCATATTGAGACAGTAACAGGGAAATCTCTACAGAATATCCCCAAAACACTCCTATATATATCACTACCCAAGAAAACACACCGAATAGAGCCTTGATGTTAGTTATGTTAAACAGCGTAAAGATGTTAATCCCCAAACACTGAAAGACACAGATTACCTCAACAGTGGGAGAGTTGAAACAAAGAGTGGATATTCTGATCCACTTAGAAAGATATCACCATATTCAACAGGGACCACAGACATACATGAGCTCATGCTAGAATAGTGGACTGAGTGTAAAACCCATCGAGGATAGACAGCACCTGGACCGTTAAACAGTAGCAAAAAGACAGTGAGACTTAGGCCTCTATTTATCAAGCTGTTATCCACAAATACGCTGGAATTCCGCAGCGTATTTGTGGTGAGCAGAAAACAGAGGCGCCTCATGGGACAGTATCGTCCAACACCAGAAGAACAAAATTAACAAAGCAGCCCAAAGCAAGGGTACTCACAAATGTAGCCGCATAAGCGTATGCCTCACAGCGCAGGACGGGCCCGACAGACAAGCACACTGAACCTGCACGTGGAATCCAGGAACCAATCGGCAGCAGCTTGCTCACGATGGGAGATGTATATGAGGTATCCAGTCACCAGCCTCGGCAGTAAGATAGACAGGTCAGCAGATCAACCATAAACATCAAGCATAGAGCAGGTGATAAAAAACTCGGAAGTTTATTAGAATTAAAAGTTGTAAAATATATACAGCATAAAGCAACGCGTTTCTCGACCTATAGGTCGTTTCATCAGGCTTATACTAGACAATACAGACCTGCTCTACTTAACAAGACAGTGGACCTATCACAAGCCACCCTACATACACACCCCTCACTCCTCCAATTAGGAGGATCCGACGCAAGCGTCAACAAGGCCAATCACTGGCATCCTAAGAATGAATGAAGGGTGTGTAGGCAGCATAAGCTGCAATAGGAGGAGTTACCAAACATTAAATGATAATAAGCTCAGGGCGGGACAAATGTACCAAGTATGAATATCGTATAAACACCGTCATTATAAGATGATAGAGTGACAGTGGGACCTGATATGCCCAAACGATATACAAGAAAATTGCATGACATCAAATATGCGATCAGAACATTGAGGGACAAATAACCAGAAAAAAGTATACGTATCAATTGTTGATGATATAGACCCAAATTGAATATCATAAAATATATATATTCTATATTCAACTAGATATGAGAATGCATATATCGCAATAATAGTGTACCTGTCTAAAAACACAAAAATTCAATATGCTAAACAACAATCATATCATAACAGAATAAGGAACAAAATAATTAATATACTCACAACAAAATGATCATAATAGAGTAATGACAAAATTTGATAAGAACAATAAATATAATATTCGATTAGTGGAAATGTCACTGGCAAACAATAAAAATATATATCATAAATTCATATATTGGAATGATAAATATACAAGTGCATAGTACCTCAATATAAAATATAATAAATCACTCATAATACATATGAATATGTGCATAACAACCAGTAACCACATTTTAATTAATTATTTTAAAAATGTGACAATTAAAAATATATATATATATATATATAAAATATTTAAGGAATTATAATCAAAGCTCTACGAGATCCTTGCTCAAAAACAGACTCAGACAAAGGGAGATGGAGTAGAGAAGGCTAATGGAAAGCAGCCAACTCCACACATAAATTCAAACCATCAGGATGCATGCACTTCGGTTTGTGAATCCAATAGGTCTCCCTTTGTCTGAGTCTGAAAAAATGGGACTTAGGTATAAATTCGATAGGAGTTACAGAAAAGCAATTGGTGTCACCATTATGAACATTATTGCAATGTCTCGAGACACTATGTACTCTCTAATTATTTTTCATGTTGTGTTGGTGTTCAGACCATCTTGTACTGAACCGCCTGCAGGTGCGTCCCACATATTGCACCCCACAAACATACGTAAGTAGATATACTACGTAATTCGATGCACAAGATATATGGCCAATGATAGTGTAAGATTTATTGGTAACGCTAGATCTAAAGATTTTTTGTTTGTCACCAATAAATTTACACATCTTACATCTAGTTGATCTACATTTAAATGAACCAGATGGTAATGAGCATAATACAGGTTTAATTCCAGATAGCGATTTCTTATGTTTGACCACTTTGCTTGGGGCTAACAATGTTTTTAAAGTAGGGGCCCTTCTGTAGACTACTTTTGGTCTATTCCAATCCCTATTAGTTTACCCAAAATAGGGTTTTTCAACAAGATATCCCAATGTTTATTAATAGTTTGTCTGATCAAATTATGATTTGAATTAAACTGGGTTATAAATAGGGGGTCCTTGTTCATATTATTAATTCTTTCTCCTGGCTGTTTGATAGGGCTAGAAAAATATTTGTCTCTATCGTTATACTTGGCCCTTCTGTAACAATTCTCAATAATATGTACTGGATAGTTTTTCTCTAAAAAACGTTCTCTCAAGATCAAACTTTGGGATTCAAAATCAGATAAAGAGCTGCAATTGCGACAAACTCTTTTGAACTGCCCATAAGGTACATTCCGTTTCCAGGGATGGTAATGGCAGCTCCTAAAGTCTAAGTAGCTGTTGCAATCTACTGTCTTAAAGAAGGTGGTACTAGTGACCTTCCCTTCAGTAAAGCAGAGATTCAGATCCAGATACACAATCGATTTATTGTTTATAGAACTCGTGAAAGTCAGACCTCTATCATTAGAGTTCAGGTGGTCAACAAACAAATTGGCAGAAGACTGTTCCCCTCTCCATATAAAAATAAGGTTGTCAATATATCTACCATAGAATACCAGGCTCGCCCCAAAGCACGAATCGTATATATATTTCTTTTCAAAAGATCCCATAAACAGATTCGCGTAGCTAGGGGCGAACCTGGTAACCATGGCAGTTCCTCTGGTTTGGAGGTAAAATTCATCCTGAAACACAAAATAATTGTGTCTCAGGGTAAAAGATATAAGTTCAAGTAGAAACATTCTTTGAGACTCTGGTAAATAGAAGTCTTGTTCTAGGTATTCAGAAACTGCCAACAGACCAAGTTCGTGAGGAATGTTCGAGTAAAGAGCCTGAACATCACACGTAATCCATATCATATCTGGTGTGATACAATATAGCTCCAACTTTTTAAGGAGGTCGGCTGAGTCCCGAATGTAGGATTCGAGACCCAATACATACCTCTGTAAAAAATGGTCCACATATGAGGATACATTGTCGGTCAAACTACCAATCCCCGCTATTATGGGCCGACCTGGTGGGAATAAACGTTTTTATGCACCTTTGGAAGATGGTAATAAAAAGCCTGATTAGGTTCATTTGGTACCAGGTATTCTTTTTCTTTTTTCAAAAGTATTCCTTCCTCAAAAGCAGACTCTACAATATCTTTAAGGATGGCTTTATATTTGATAGTCGGATCAGAGTTAAGTTTAATATAATATGTGATGTCTGGGGGAGGAGCCATCATTTGAACTGAACAGACGCACACTCCAGGAGCTCCGGCAATAATTATCATTAACATTCAGTTTACCAGCTTCTTAAGCCTTTATTCTCAATAAATATAGGGAATCTAGCTACCCAGAAACTGTACTGGGTCTGGATTTTGGAGCATGCCACTTCACATCGGTAAACTCCCTGGGCAAGACGAATACCACTACTTGGAGTTCCCGAGAGTGGCCATTTCCCTACCCACGTGGAGTCTAATGAGCCCGATCAAATTGGCCACATAACTTTTACTGATTCTGTGCCCTTTCAGAGCACCATGGCATCTGTAGCCCGTATCCTTAAAGAACTGTGCACCCTTTTGGACGGATACCAGGAGGCTTTTTCGCAAGCGCTAGAGTCGGCTTTTCAACTTGAGGGGGCAGACCTTGTTAAGCCTATTCACCACCCAGCTGTTTCTATGGCAGTCTGCGCAAGAAGTACCGCTCGGGAACCTCAGTGCTCAACATTCACTTTATCTGCAAACTGGGAGGGTGAAAAAACGACACCCGAGAGTGCACCTGCCTCAATTGAAGGAACAGCCTTTGAGTTTGCCCAGCACGACATGCGGGACCTGCCTGTCCTATCCACCGCTTGCATAATAACTGAGCCAGTTTCCCATATCAGGCAAGCAATGAGGAGAAAAGTGGGGAAAGCCGTAACAGAACCTCATATCGCATTTCTGACCGTGGATGATGCCTCTAAGACGACACAAGGGGCCATAACAGCAAATGTCGAAGCTCAGGCAAACAGGATTGCAACTAACCATGTCGCTACGATGCTTGGAGGGGGTATTGTAGAGAGCTCTTGGTTCACTGTAAGCCCACATCAAGCAGAACTGTCCCGCACTGGTATCGGATAGAGGATCCTCCTGATCATTGTCTCAAGTCACTGCACTGTCTCTCACCTTGCTAATAGATCTCCCTGAGAGACTATAAGTGACACTGGACAATTTATGACATCAAAGCTTGGTTTCAAGCCATCTATGGACTCGGAGTGGGGCGATATATGCATGCCTTGTGAGCTTTTTATGATGCCAGGTCAAGATAGCTAATCATAAAGTTCTTTAAAGGTTTATTTTATAGCATAATTAATGACAATAGTATGTTTATAACACCCAATCTCATTTCACTTCTTTTACCCATGAAACTTGGCCATTTTGTGTAAGGTGCTGGCCTATTCACAGAGAAAAGTGTTTCTTCATAAACTTCGCAACCTACTTTGTTAAGTATAGATATGCGTGTGTATCCTTTTAAGCTACAACCTACTCCCTTTTCTCTTAGTTTGCAAATGTGAAGTTCCTCAGTTTGATCTATAATGCACCCTTATAGGCTTGATAACTAAGCCTGTTCACATAACTTTATCAAATTATTGCAATGTGACAACATGGCTGCCGACAGAGCTACTTATAACTACACATAGCTGTCTCCCCCGTTATAGTTTTATAAAGCCTTACATATACTTAATCTTATACATTGCTTGCACCCTGACATATTTCAGAGGAATTAGATAGATGAACTGTTCTGCCAACCATTGAGCCCACCATTATCTCTGTGGACATAGCAGCTTTGAGAACGGACAGACACAGAATATGGGGTTCTTTAGTGCACCAGTTTAAGTATAGACCTCTCTACTAGTTTGCATCCCAGCTTCTTTAGACCAACATGTTGAAACTGTTTCCTTAACTGGGATTCCCTTCCTCAATTATAATGCCTGATATTGTTTTGAGTAATGCTCACCTATTTGCATGTACCGAGGCTTACATTGTTTATTGTTTGTTTTTTTTTTAATTGCAGCTGTATCCCTTTCAGTATTTATATAGTATATTCCTTTTGGCTACCTACTTCCTCTACTAATATTGCTTGTGGGGGCTTTGTGTGTTGACTGCTAAGCTTTATACTTGTATGGTGCAGGCGTAGCCAGCGGCCGGGGCTGCGCCTTACCAATCAATATATCTATTATTATAGGTGTCCCAATATGCTTAACAGTTTTGCTCCACTGATGTTACAGTTCTTGTATATAGAGTATATCATCTGCCCCCAAATCACTTCAAGCCATAAGGCCTCCTGTCATTTTATAAGCAGCCTTTTGAATATAAGTGTGTTTTATGTTACTACTGTTCCAGCTCAACACATACAGCCCACCCTTTGCCATTGCCTGCAGTTTTCCTCTTCAAGGAGGCGTTTATTGCCTAGATCAGTCAGACAATGTGGGCTGCATATATAATATATTCTAAGACAAACTATAGTGCCCACTATATATATTGGCTAACTGACTCCAGCTGGCATACCTAGTACAGTAAGGGGATATAACCCTGTGGCTAACAGTTCTGGTCACTACTGTCCTTGTGCGGGCGGGTCCTGCCTTATTACTTCTACCACCTACTCTTCTTATACAATGTATTATAGGTATACTCTATAAATATTGCCAGCTGGGTTAACATAAAACCTATGGATTCCCTGGCTTGAGTACCCCCTCATGTTAGCATGCCCTTCATAAGTGAATATCATACTATCCCATAATGACCACCTCCCCCCCCCACCACCCCATAATATGCCTCCTAGTATAGGAGGACTCCCTAGACGGTTTATCTATTCCATACCGTAAACTTATACTATTTTCCTATTTGCAGCCTCTCATTTTACTGCAGAGATTACTTTTTTTCCCCCAGCTAGAATAGTAAAAATGATTGGCTTTCTTTCTTACATATGGAATCACAGATTAAAAATTAAAAGTTACAAAAGAGGTTTTTCAGTAGGGGTCCATAAGTGCCCCCCCCCCAATTCATAACCACCTACTTTACACTTTGGTTGTGATGACTTTATGTGACCCGAAAGTGGTTGTTTATATCTCATAGTAGGTGTACAGTTACCATGGTATTCGCTGCATATTCAGGGAAAGCAGTCTGTCATTTCATTATTTTCTTTACTTATTTGACATATGTTAGCAGTCTGCTATGCAGGGCCGCCATCAGGGGGTGACAGGGGTGACTCCTGTCAGGGGCCCAATGAGCCAGGGGGGCCCCATGAGGCAAAAACTAAAAAAAAAAAAAAAAAAAAAATTTTTTTTTTTTTTTTTTTTTTTTTAATTTTGGCAGCCACCAGTGGGTACTACAGGAGAGTGCTAATTGAGCATGGGAAATGTTATTACAAGTAGTAAAGTATTAGCATTTGAGAGGATTTCTCAGTGTGAGACTGACTTGGCACTTTGTACAGTGTGTGCCTGAGTCAGACGGCAGATCACTTTCACTTGAAGGGGAGGTAGGACTTACTTAGCAAATGTTTTTTTATTTCTTTGTGCAATTTTGGATTGTAACTTCAGTGTGGTAGTAGTTGTATGGTGGGGCTAGGGGTCCATAAAAACACATTTTTTAGCAGCAGTGTATTTATGATTATTTGACAATGCTGTAGAAATTCTATATTTAAAAACATGCAGAAATGTTTCCTCCTCAATACACAAATGGTAGATGCCCTTTTGGCAGATATGCATTTTATATATATATATATATATATATATATAACATTAGAGTTTACTGCCCCTTTATGCAAGGACTTTCCAGATGCAAGGAGGCATTTTATCTAAGATTTTTACATCTGCATAAAATTTTATACTCTCAGACTAAGATTGCTCAGTGTTTGAAATGATACAGGTTAACTTAAAACTGTTCAGTTTACACTACAGCTGACTTAGTTTTGAAATACATACCAACAAGCCTAAATCCTGAATTTAACCAGATCTAATGGTATGAGTACCACAGCTTATGGTCCCACCAAGACCATATAGAGTACATCATTTTCAAAATCCATAAGTACAGCTGACAGATGGGGAAATTTGTACACTATATTTGAAGTGGTGCTCTTGGTTGGGGAAAATGGGAAAAAAACAAACAAACATATGTCAACCTTTTAAAGGTACTTTTCTTCATCTAGCCATCTACCCAGCTCATTAATGTACAATTTTGAATTCACAGAATTATTTTTGTTTGCACATTTACAAATATGATTCTTTAAAAAGTGATCTCTTAATTTCTTCATTTTTTTTATCATGCATGTCACACTGTTGATTTAGGGGATGCAAGGTGCATAAATGTTTCCTCCTGTGAGTGTTTCTGTGGGTGTATGTGTTTATGTCTTTGTGCTTTGGTTTGTGTCTCTATGTGTATGTATTTTTTATCTGTGGGTCTCTCTGTGAGGGTGGGTGTGTATGTATTTGTGCATTTTCTGTGGATGTCTGTGAGGGTGTGTGTATATGTCTTTGAGCTTTTTATATGGGTGTTTCTGTGAGGGTGTGTGTGTGTATGTATGTATGCCTATGTTTTCTGTGGGTGTCTCTGTGAGGGTGTGTGTATGTCTTTGTGTGTTTTTTGTGGATGTCTCAGTGAGGGTGTGTGTATGTATGTCTTTCTGTGTTTTTCATGTGGTTGTCTCTCTGTGTGTGTGTATGTCTTTGTGTGTTTTCTGTGGGTGTCTCTGTGTGTGTATGTGTGTATATGTCTTTGTGTTTTCTGAGGCTGTCTGTGTCGTTGTTTCCTTGGGTGTATGTGCAAGTTTGAGTTTGTGTGTGTGTGTCCATTGTCTGTTCCTTTTTAGGACATTTTGACCTTACTACTAATTATTCACATCTTTCTACAGACTTTGAGACTAACAAGACCTTTCCGGAAGTAACCACTCCACCATTTAACCTTTAAATTATTGTTTAGGCAGTTCAGGGCCCTTCCTTTCAGCCACTGCATGCTGTCATAATTTAGTTGTCATCTTCCTTTACAAAAAGATAATCAGAACTCCATATTTTGTTTTCTAAATCTCCTTTTTTTACAAAACTGTAGTTTACCTCATTACTTGTCAGGTCAATGTAAACAAGTGCTAAGTGTCTGTTTGGGTTTCTGTGTCTGAGTGTGTTTCTTTGCGTGTCTGCTAGAGTGTCTATATGTGAATCCTTATGTGTGAGTGTGTTTGTGTGTTTCAGTGTATGAGTGTGTCTGTGTGTGTGTGTATGTTACTACCTTTACAACATTTCCAAGTTTAAATAGACAATTAAGAATAAAGTGCATATACGTTTTAGTCACTTGGTCAAAAATTGCACATGTCAAAGGAGGGGGGCCCTGATCAATGGTTGAGTCAGGGGCCCCAAAATTTCTAGTGGCGGCCCTGCTGCTATGTATAACCTTTGTTTTTTACGCTATGTACTGACTATTTCCAATTGTTTGTTTAGACTATAAAACCTCAATAAAAATATTTAAAAAAAAAAAAATATATATATAATATGTGATGTCAAGTAAAATCTTTCTATCCTCCAGTAAATAGTCATCTAAATCTTGGAGAACAACCCCTCCGCCCTTGTCGGCCTGCCTTATAACAAGGGATTTATTGTTTTTCAGACCTGCCAATGCTCTTTTCTCTTTAGGAAACAAATTATCTTGACCAATATTTTTCTTTGAGATTTTGTCAAAATCGTCACTAACCAGTTGCCTAAATATTTAAATATGTGCATTATTGTTAAGCTGTGGCATAAAATTAGATTTATTTTTCAAAGATGTGTGTATAAAACCATCACATAATTGATCAATCAGAGAATCTGGCTCATAGGTGGGGATTATTTGTTGTCTACGTCTCCCTTCCATAGAATCAGTTAGAATCGGCCTCATTGTATTATTCTTTAATGTTTTTTCAGCAAAGTACTTTTGCATGGACAATTTCTGTGGGAATTGATTTAAATCGACAGAGTGAAAAAACATTATGTTTGTTAGAGGGACTATAAGAGAGGCCCTTCCCTAACACACATATCTCATAATTTGTTAGAGTATGTGATGATAAATTTAAAATGCCTTTGCTCAGGTTCTGTAATCGTGCCTCTTTGAGGGCTGTGCCTCGTCCTCTACCCCCTCGTTTCCATGAGGTCCACATATAGTGGTGGATCCAGATACTCGAGAGAGAGTTAATTGTTCACAGACACCTACAATAGGTGTTCCGAATGATCCAACCAATGAATGGACAGTGGTAAATTATTCAAAAAATAAAAACACTACTTTACTTAAAAATCATTCTCATAACGAATATTATTCTAGAGACAATGGCCATTCCTATAATGGCTCTAATCGTGACTCTCCTAGACATTATGAACATTATAATAGAAGGCAACTTCTGAACTCTACTAATCACATGTATAAACAACAATACAATCATAACAACCAAACAGGTGGGAGAGGTTGTAATTATGAACACTACCACTATAAACCACATACTTCAAACTACGAATCATATGGTACTACATCTAATGCCAATAGGAATCGTCAACAAACACAAACAAACCCCACATATTTTAATTACCCTTCTCCTAATCAGGAGTCTTGATATGTAAGGGGTATTCCCCTAGAGATCAAGGTCCATCACACAATAGAGAGGTTCCCTTTTCTGACCATCGGAATATCTCTAATAGATCTGTGGCAAATAATGATACTGCTTTATACTATGCTGAGAGCAATCGTAATTCTAACCTAAATTTGAGTTCCCATCGTGACAATAGGAACCAGGTAGGGGCCCCTACTAATAGCTCCTCCCAACATTTTTTAGAGTCAGGCCCCAGACAATCGTTGTGGAAACAGAAAACAATCGCCAGTTACCTAGAGCCTTTAGTCTCCCTCACTGCCCCCCCAAAAGGGAAAAGACCTCACAGAAACGAGGGGGTAGAGGACGAGGCACAGCCCTCAAAGAGGCAAGATTACAGACCCGGAGCAAAGGCATTTTCAATTTATCATCACATACTCTAACAAATGATGAGATACGTGTGTTAGGGAAGGGCCTCTCTTATAGTCCCCCTAACAAACATAATGTTTTTTCACTCTTTGTCGATTTAAATCAATTCACACAGAAATTGTCCATGCAAAAGTACTTTGCTGAAAAAACATTAAAGAATAATACAATGAGGCCGATTCTAACTGATTCTATGGAAGGGAGACTTAGACAACAAACAATCCCCACCTATGAGCCAGATTCTCTGATTGATCAATTATGTGATGGTTTTATACACACATCTTTGAAAAATAAATCTAATTTTACGCCACAGCTTAACAATTATGCACATATTGAAATATTTAGGCAACTGCTTAGTGACGATTTCGACAAAATCTCAAAGAAAAATATTGGTCAAGATAATTTGTTTCCTAATGAGAAAAGAGCATTGGCAGGTCTGAAAAACAATAAATCCCTTGTTATAAGGCAGGCCGACAAGGGCGGAGGGGTTGTTCTCCAAGATTTAAATGACTATTTACTGGAGGATAGAAAGATTTTACTTGACATCACATATTATATTAAACTTAACTCTGATCCGACTATCAAATATAAAGCCATCCTTAAAGATATTGTAGAGTCCGCTTTTGAGGAAGGAATACTTTTGAAAAAAGAAAAAGAATACCTAGTACCTAATGAGCCTAATCAGGCTTTTTATTACCATCTTCCAAAGGTGCATAAAAACCGTTTCTGCCCACCAGGTCGGCCCATAATAGCGGGGATTGGTAGTTTGACCGACAATGTATCCTCATATGTGGACCATTTTTTACAGAGGTATGTATTGGGTCTCGAATCCTACATTCGGGACTCAGCCGACCTCCTTAAAAAGTTGGAGCCATATTGTATCACACCAGATATGATATGGATTACGTGTGATGTTCAGGCTCTTTACTCGAACATTCCTCACAAACTTGGTCTGTTGGCAGTTTCTGAATACCTAGAACAAGACTTCTATTTACCAGAGTCTCAAAGAATGTTTCTACTTGAACTTATATCTTTTATCCTGAGACACACTTATTTTGTGTTTCAGAATGAATTTTACCCCCAAACCAGAGGAACTGCCATGGGTACCAGGTTCGCCCCTAGCTACGCAAATCTGTTTATGGGATCTTTTGAACAGATATATATATACGATTCATGCTTTGGGGCGAGCCTGGTATTCTATGGCAGATATATTGATGACCTTATTTTTATATGTAGAGGGGAACAGTCTTCTGCCAATTTGTTTGTTGACCACCTGAACTCTAATGATAGAGGTCTGACTTTCACGAGTTCTATAAACAATAAATTGATTGTGTATCTGGATCTGAATCTCTGCTTTACTGAAGGGAAGGTCACTAGTACCACCTTCTTTAAGACAGTAGATTGCAACAGCTACTTAGACTTTAGGAGCTGCCATTACCATCCCTGGAAACGGAATGTACCTTATGGGCAGTTCAAAAGAGTTTGTCGCAATTGCAGCTCTTTATCTGATTTTGAATCCCAAAGTTTGATCTTGAGAGAACGTTTTTTAGAGAAAAACTATCCAGTACATATTATTGAGAATGGTTACAGAAGGGCCAAGTATGACGATAGAGACAAATATTTTTCTAGCCCTATCAAACAGCCAGGAGATAGAATTAATAATATGAACAAGGACCCCCTTTATAACCCAGTTTAATTCAAATCATAATTTGATCAAACAAACTATTTATAAACATTGGGATATCTTGTTGAAGGACCCTATTTTGGGTAAACTAATAGGGATTGGAATAGACCAAAAGTAGTCTACAGAAGGGCCCCTACTCTAAAAACACTGTTAGCCCCAAGCAAAGTGATCAAACATAAGAAATCGCTATCTGGCATTAAACCTGTATTATGCTCATTACCATTTGGTTCATTTAAATGTAGATCAACTAGATGTAAGATGTATAAATTTATTGGTGACAAACAAAAAATCTTTAGATCTAGCGTTACCAATAAATCTTACACTATCATTGGCCATATATCTTGTGCATCCAATTATGTAGTATATCTACTTACGTGTGTTTGTGGGGTGCAATATGTGGGACGCACCTGCAGGCGGTTCAGTACAAGATGGTCTAAACACCAACGCAACATGAAAAATAATTAGAGAGTACATAGTGTCTCGAGACATTGCAATAATGTTCATAATGGTGACACCAATTGCTTTTCTGTAACTCCTATCGAATTTATACCTAAGTCCCATTTATACAACCATTTTTTCAGACTCAGACAAAGGGAGACCTATTGGATTCACAAACTGAAGAGCATGCATCCTGATGGCTTGAATTTATGTGTGGATTTGGCTGCTTTCCATTAGCCTTCTCTACTCCATCTGCCTTTGTCTGAGTCTGTTTTTGAGCAAGGATCTCGTAGAGCTTTGATTATAATTTCTTAAATATTTTATAAACATATATATTTTTAATTGTCACATTTTTAATATAATTAATTAAAATTTGGTTACTGGTTGTTATGCACATATTCCTATGTATTATGAGTGTTTTTTATATTTTATATTGAGGAACTATGCACTTGTATATTTATCATTCCAATATATTTATTATATATATTTTTGTTTGCCAGTGACATTTCCACTGATCGAATATTATATTTATTGTTCTTATCAAATTTTGTCATTACTCTATTATGATCATTTTGTAGTGAGTATATTAATTATTTGTTGTCCTTATTCTGTTATGATATGATTGTCGTTTAGCATATTGAATTTTTGTGTTTTTAGACAGGTACACTATTATTGCGATATATGCATTCTCATATCTAGTTGAATATAGAATATATATTTTATGATATTCAATTTAATTGATGTCACGCAATTTTCTTGTATATCGTTTGGGCATATCAGGTCCCACTGTCACTCTATCGTCTTATAATGATGGTGTTTATACGATATTCATACTTGGTACATTTGTCCCGCCCTGAGCTTATTATCATTTATTATTTGGTAACTCCTCCTATTGCAGCTTATGCTGCCTACACACCCTTCATTCATTCTTAGGATGCCAGGGATTGGCCTTGTTGACGCTTGGGTCGGATCCTCCTAATTGGAGGAGTGAGGGGTGTGTATGTAGGGTGGCTTGTGATAGGTCCACTGTCTTGTTAAGTAGAGCAGATCTGTATTGTCTAGTATAAGCCTGATGAAACGACCTGTAGGTCGAGAAACGCGTTGCTTTATGCTGTATATATTTTACAACTTTTAATACTAATAAACTTCCGAGTTTTTTATCACCTGCTCTACGCTTGATGTTTATGGTTGGTCCGCTGACCTGTCTATCTTACTGCCGAGGCTGGTGACTGGATACCTCACAGACATCTCCCATCGTGACATGGTCCCACAAGCTGCTGCCGATTGGTTCCTGTATTCCACGTGCAGGTTCAGTGTGCTTGACTAAAGGTCCCGTCCTGTGCTGTGAGGCATATGTTTATGCCACTACATTTGTTAGTACCCCTGCTTTGGGCTGCTTTGTTAAATTTGTTCTTCTGGTGTTGGACGATACTGTCCCATGAGGCGCCTGTTTTCTGCTCACACAGGTTCTTCTCATTGTTCCAACTTTCAAGAGTGCTGCCTGACCGTACGAGTGAACTGCTGTTAAAGGATCATCTTGTTATCCAGGATTGGGTGCTATTGTTCATTTGCGCACCTCATTTAGAGACTTCCATTGCTCTATTATTCTATCACATATTTGTGGTGAGCCTGATTCGCGGTAGTTATCAAACCCTACAGACCGGCAAAAGTAGAATATAGTGACGTAACATACGATCCGCCGGACTCAGTCCGATACAGATTGATGCGTACGTCACTCCAGATGTTCCGAACGCAAGTTCGGCACAATCTGACTACTTTTGGTAGTTATGAAAGAACTACCAGGTACGCTCGGCGGATGCCATAGGAATCAATGGGAGTATGAATGCAGCGAAAGTTCATGTTCACTGCTGCCCGATATCCCATTGATTCCTATGGTAAAAGTCTACACCTAACATGTACCCCGAGTCTAAACACCCCTAATCTGCCCCCCCTACACCGCCGCCACCTACATTATTTTTATTAACCCCTAAACCGCCGCTCCCGGACCCCACCGCAACTCAATAAACTTATTAACCCCTAAACCGCCACTCCCGGAGCCCACCGCAACTCTAATAAACTGATTAACCCCTAAACTGCCACTGCCGGACCCCACCGCCACCTACATTATACCTATTAACCCCTAATCTGCCGCCCCCTATACCGCCGCCATCTACATAAAGTTAATAGCCCCTATCCTGATGATCCTGGACCCCACCGCAACTAAATAAATTGTTTAACCCCTAAACCACCGCTCATGGAGCCCACCGCCACCTACATTATACTTATTAACCCCTAATCTGCCCCCTACACCGCCGCCAATATAATAAACATATTAACCCCTAAACCTAAGTCTAACCCTAAACCTAACACCCACTGACTTAAATAAAACAAAATAAATATTACTATAATTTAATAAATAATTCCTAATTAAAACTAAATACTTACCTGTAAAATAAACCCTAGGATAGCTACAATATAACTAATAGTTACATTGTAGCTAGCTTAGAGTTTATTTTTATTTTACAGGCAAGTTTGTATTTATTTTAACTAGGTAGAATAGTTACTATATAGTTATTAACTATTTAATAACTACCTAGCTAAAATAAATACAAATTTACCTGTAAAATAAATCCTAACTTAAGTTACAATTACACCTAACACTACACTATCATTAAACTAATTAAATAAATTAACTACAATTAAATAAAACTAATTACAATTTAATAAAATTAACTAAAGTATAAAAAACAACAAACATTAAATTACAGAAAATAAAAAAATAATTACAAGAATTTTAATCTAATTACACCTAATCTAATCCCCCTAATAAGATAAAAAGCCCCCCAAAATAATAAAATTCCCTACCCTAAACTAAATTACAAATAGCCCTTAAAAGGGCCTTTTGCAGGGCATTGCCCAAAAGTAATCAGCTATTTTACCTGTAAAAAAAATACAATACCCCCCCAACATTAAAACCCACCACCCACACAACCAACCCTACTCTAAAACCAACCCAATACCCCCTTAATAAAACCTAACACTAACCCCTTGAAGATCACCCTACCTTGAGCCGTCTTCACCCAGTCGGGCACAAGTGGACCTCCAGAGGGTCAGAAGTCTTCATCCGATCCGGGCAGAAGAGGACCTCCAGACGGGCAGAAGACTTCATCCAGGTGGCAACTTCTATCTTCATCCATCCGGAGCGGAGTGAGTCCATCTTCAATCCATCCGACGCAGAGCATCCTCTTCCATTGACGTCCTAACGAAGCATGAAGGTTCCTTTAAATGACGTCATCCAAGATGGCGTCCCTTGAACTCCGATTGGCTGATAGGATTCTATCAGCCATTTGGAATTAAGGTAGGAAAAATCATGCAATCAGCCAATAGGATTGAGCTTGCATTCTATTGGCTGATTGAAACAGCCAATAGAATGCAAGCTCAATCCGATTGGCTGATTGGATCAGCCAATAGGATTGAACTTCAATCCTTTTAGCTGATTGAATCAGCCAATCAGATTTTTCCTACCTTAATTCCGATTTGCTGATAGAATCCTATCAGCCAATCGGAATTCAAGGGACGCCATCTTGGATGACGTCATTTAAAGGAACCTTCATTCTTTGTTAGGACGTTAATGGAAGAGGATGTTCCGTGTCAGATGGATTGAAGATGGACCCGCTCTGCTCCGGATGGATGAAGATAGAAGATGCTGCCTGGATGAAGTACTCTGCCCGTCTGGAGGTCCTCTTCTGTCCAGATCGGATGAAGACTTCTGCCCCTCTGGAAGTCCACTTGTGCCCAGCTGGGTGAAGATGACTCAAGGTAGGGTGATCTTAAGGGGGTTAATGTTAGGTTTTTTAAGGGGGGTTTGGGTGGGTTTTAGAGTAGGGTTGGGTGTGTGGGTGGTGGGTTTTAATTTTGGGGGGGTATTGTAATTTTTTTTTTACAGGTAAAAGAGCTGATTAATTTGGGGCAATGCTCAGCAAAAGGCCCTTTTAAGGGCTATTTGTAATTTAGTATAGGGTAGGGAATTTTATTATTTTGGGGGGCTTTTTTATTTTATTAGGGGGATTAGATTAGGTGTAATTAGTTTAAAATTCTTGTACATTTTTTTATTTTCTGTAATTTAGTGTTTGGTTTTTTTGTACTTTAGTTAGTTTTATTTAATTATTTTAATTATAGTGTAGTGTTAGGTGTAATTGTAACTTAGGTTAGGTTTTATTTTACAGGTAAATTTGTATTTATTTTAGCTAGGTAGTTATTAAATAGTTAATAACTATTTAATAACTATTCTACCTAGTTAAAATAAATACAACTTGCCTGTAAAATAAAAATAAACCCTAAACTAGCTACAGTGTAACTATTAGTTATATTAGTTAACTATAAGTTATATTGTAGCTAGCTTAGGGTTTATTTTATAGGTAAGTATTTAGTTTTAAATAGGAATAATTTAGTTAATAATAGTAATATTTATTTAGATGTATTTAAATTATATTTAAGTTAGGGGGTGTTAGGGTTAGGGTTAGACTTAGGTTTAGGGGTTAATAACTTTCTTATAGTGGCGGCGGTGTAGGGGGGCAGGATAGGGGTTAATATGTATAATGTAGGTGGCGGCGGGCTCCGGGAGCGGCGGTTTAGGGGTTAAACAATTTATTTAGTTCTGGCGGGGTCCGGAATCGGCAGGATAGGGGTTAATAACTTTTTGTAGCTGGCGGCAGTTTAGGGAGTGGCAGATTAGGGGTTAATAGGTATAATGTAGGTGGCGGTGGGGTCCGGGAGTGGTGGTTTAGGGGTTAATATATTTATTATAGTTGCGGCGGGGGTCCGGAAGCAGCAATTTAGGGGTTAATAAGTTCATTTAGTTGCGGGGGCCTCCGGGAGCGGCGTTTTAGGGGGTAAACAGTTTAGTATAGTGTGGGTGCCTAGTGACAGTATAGCAAGAAAGCTGCAAATAAGCCGAAGAGCAGCGAGATCGATGACTGTTAGATGACTGTTGCTCATCGCTCCGTACTTGGTGCGCGGCTTTTTGACAGCTTTCTTGATTAATTTGGCGAAAGTATTCAGGTCCGCGGCGGCAATGTTAGGTGAACTTAGGCAAGCGTATTGTGGCTGTCGAATGCAGGTAAGTAGACAGCTGGGCCTTAGAATCACCCCCACCACACTTACTGTAGTACTCACTAGTTAACTCAGATAACACTATCCTCGCTCACACAGCATGGAAAAACGTACTAGCCACCACTTATAACTGCAACCCCATCCAACCAATGATGTAATAGACACAAAACATGGACAATAGTTTGGGACACACAAGCCAGAGTGCCTACATGGACATTGACACTTGATTTCAATCCAGAAAAACTACACATGGTTGTCTATATTTCACATGTTATATGTACAAACAGTATTTTGAACAGCTTGTAACATTTGTTTGCCTTTCAATAAAATTCTTTTGAAATAAAAATAAAAAAGTGTTGTTTTCACCAAAATACTCAAAACACTATATATACTGAAAGAAAAACATATGCTAAAATTACAGCAGATTTAAGTTACAGTTTTCTATATACAATTCCTGAGGGCTGCCCCTGCGAGTGTTGGGGTGCAAAATCACGTCATGACTGGTGATTTTTTTAGAATACGTTCAGTGAACCCCCAAGCCCTCAGGAGGCTCCTAAGTCTCCAAAACTCAAATTGCAATATCTGAGATGGATTGTATGTGAATCGAAATGTTGCTAATGAGATAAGTTGACCATTCGGGAAAAGATCCCCAACAGTAGTGATACCATGTGATTGCCATAGTAGTGGGTGTGAATCTCGCAGTGCCTTGAGAAGGCCCGGAAGGGATTGACTAGGTGAAGGATGGGGATCAATTTGGGGAAGAGATCGGGTTTTATCCCAAAAGCGCAAAGCAGAGAGAACAATGTAATTTCTAATATCAAAAGATACCCTAATATGTTTAGGAATCCAGAGGAGATCCGAAAGGGAGAATGAGTTTGGCAGAGAAGTGTGCTCTATACCCCACCATTTGCAATTCGAGGAATCAAAATTCCAGGGAAGAATGTGGGCTAGTCTAGATGCTTCATGATACAGAGCCAGGTTGGGGGCGCCTGCACCTCCACTTAGCATTGGCTGCTGCATTATTCTAGTGGACACTCGAGGGTGTCCATGTCTCCAAATAAATTTGTTACATAGCATCTGAAATTTTCCAATGAGGGATTTAGGTATGGATTTTGGCAAGGTTCTAAAAAGGTAAATTAATTTAGGTAGCAAAGTCATCTTAAAGGCTGCCACTCTGCCTAGCTAGGAAATACATGGGACATTCCAACGATCTACACATTTCTGGAAAGAACTTAAAAGTGGGTAGAAGTTGGCTTCAACTATAATGGATACATTCCAAGATAGAAAAACTCCTAGGTGCTTTAGTTTTTGTCGCAACCAGTTAAACACATACTGCTTCGCAAGGTCTGTATAGTCCCTGTCTAATATATTGATAGTGAAAGCGTCAGTTTTGTTTACATTCAATTTATAGTAACTGATCTCACTGAAGGTGTGGAGAAGTTTAAAAAGAGATGGAAGAGATGGGGTAGAGCTTCCCAAGAAAACGGTGAGGTTGTCCGCAAATAAGGCAGTTTTCTGTGGTATACCCGCTATTACCACACCAACTATATCCTCAGCGGAGCGGATTGCCTGAGGCTCCATTATTAACGCTAATATCAGAG
Source organism: Bombina bombina (assembly GCF_027579735.1). NCBI lineage: Eukaryota > Metazoa > Chordata > Amphibia > Anura > Bombinatoridae > Bombina > Bombina bombina. Next base: position 1,110,252,501 of record NC_069503.1, read on the forward strand.
GTGATAAGGGACATCCCTGTCGCGTTCCATTAGTGATGGGGAAGGAGGGGGAAAGGAAGCCGAGCCCCCTTACCGTTGCCGACGGAGAGGAGTATAATGCTCTGACACAGGACTGAAAGTAGGGTGGAAAACCAAATTTATGTAATACTTCGGATAGAGCCAATTTAACCAATCGAATGCCTTTTCGGCATCTAAGGGCAAAGTTGTGCATGGAATGTTTTCATATTTGGCTTCTAAAAATATATTTAAAATGCGTCTTATGCGTATTATCAGGCCCCTCCCTTCCAGGGGTAAATCCTACTTGGTCCCAGTCTATCAGTGAGGGGAGGATATGGTTAAGTCTGGTGGCTAAGATTTTGGCTAAAAGTTTCATGTCTATATTGATTAGCAATATAGGTCTAAAGTTCTTGCATGCATTTGGGTCTTTACCCGGTTTTGGTATGGCTAAAATGGTCACCTCTAAGAACTCAGAGGGAAGAGAACCCGTCTGTCTAGCTAGTGTAAATACTCTAGTAAGCAGTGGTAAAATGGAAATGCTAAATTTCTTATAGAAAAGGGCAGTATACCCATCAGGCCCTGGAGCCTTATGGGGTTTTAGGGCCTTTATGGCACGGGCCACCTCTTGCGTACTGATAGGGGCATCCAAAACATCTTTCTGTTCATCTATCATCGACGGAAGAGATAAGGTGCCTAGAAAGTCCTTGATTGCTATAGATGAAGGCGAAGGGGTGTCCGGAGAGTTTTTTAGATTGTATAAACCACAGTAATATTTGGCAAACGCCTTGCCAATATCAGTAGGGAGTCGAACTATGCCATCAGGAGTTTTAATATACGGAATACGGGCATCTGCCATCTGCTGCCTCAGTTTGATGGCTAGGATGCAATCTGCCTTGTTGCCCTTGGCATAATAGAGTTGTTTCACTTTTTGCATTTGCCATTGTATCTTGGTGTTCTCTAAGCTAGTAATTTGCGACTTAACAGCAGCTATTCAGGTGAGAACTTCAGAATCAAGTGTGACTTTGTGTTGCGATAAAAGGTTGCGAAGTTCTACATGCAATTGTGCTAGGAAGCCTCCATGTGCTTCATTATGCTTAGATTTTAATTTCATCAGAAGGCCTCATACAAATGCCTTAAACGCACCCCATAAAGAATAGTCCCCCACTGAACCGTTATCATTAATAAGTAGGAATTGCGTGATTTCTTCCTGAAGGTAGGCAACATTGCCCAAATCACTCAAGAGGAACTCCAGCAACTGCCAAGGAGGCCTATAAGACAAGATAGTGGGAGAGTTCATGGTTATCTGAACAGGCGAATGATCCAACCAGGTACAATTCGGCATACATGCACTTTGGATACAGTCTAGGAGATGAGGTTTGCAAAAAATAAAGTCAATGCGAGAGTAGGAAAGGTGGACATTAGAATAATATGAGTAATCTCGAGACGTAGGATGTAAAGAGCGCCAAACATCATAAAGGTTGTATTGCGCAATAAGCGTGGAGAATAGTTTAGAGGTTTGGATTACATTTAAACTTTTGAAAGTTTTCGAGTCTGCAGAGAAACTGTTCAAAGCTTTAGAATAATGGTTTTAACTGTTTAAATAGAATTTTTTTTTGTTTTGTCATTGTTGGTCTGTTCATTTTGCTTTCATTAAAAGTGCTACTTGTTTTGTGTTTCGAAATGAGTACAAGAAATGCAGCAAAATCATATTTGTTTTTGCTTGTGGCTTTGCTAATATTTTTTATTATTATTTTTCATTTTTAAAAAAAGATTTTACAGTATCAGAGGCAGAATGCATGGATTACAAAAGTTCAAGACAAGGCTCTATACATGAATTCTAAAAATGCCAGACTTTGGACAAAAACAAGTTTGCCAGTCAACAGATAACAGTGTCCATTTATCATATAATCAACCTTGAGTTTGCTCTGCACCAAATTATGCCAAACAAAACAGCCTTATAGCAGAGCCATAACAACTACAAACACATGAAAACAGCAAAACAACAGAAAGAAGAGAGGGGAAAAAAAGGGAAAATGTCCAGCCCAATATAAATGCATATTCAGCTTAGTCCAAAATGATCCAATTTCATGGTCCAATAATGGAATAATTTGGTTTATTTTAAGATAAAAATCTTTCCCCATATAGGAAATAAAATCTTTCCAAATTTACCTGTACTCTTTAATCCCATTTATTTTCAAAAATTTGGTATCATAAGCCTCCAAGATAGCTTGTTTAACCAAACGTTTTTTTTAACTGAGCCAACCGAGGGAATGTCTTACTTATCCATTTATTGGAGATAAGAGCTCTGGATATAATAATTATCCATTGAATAAACTTGTACTTTGGACCACAGTCTACTGCTTTATTTACAAATAGGATACTTTCTTCTGTTATCCTGATCTTATTCCCCAGAATGGATGAAATTAGATATTCTATTTTCCCCAAAGCTGGCGTATTTTTGGGCCTTAAATATTAGGGTTCTCCTCCCTGCATTTTTTGCACACATTTTCCATTTGAATTTTCCATTTTAGTGCTCTCCTATGAGTAAAATAGTCTAAATGAATCAACCTAAAGTGTGATTCTCTAAATTTGGCCTATCTGGTTACTAACTTGATGATTCCAAAACTTTTTTGAATTTTAAGGTCCTCACTCTAAGGGGGATTGTAAGATATTATTAATATATGATTATAAACCATTTTTTGATCTTAGGACCATCAACTATAGGATGTTTTTTACCTATATTTGGTACACTCTTTATCATCTGAAGTAAATAGTGTTTTGCTTGCAAGAAATAAAATGTATCTTTTGTTGGAAGATTATGAATTCTTTGAAAATCTTTAAAGTTATATGGTTTTAACGTTAAAGGGTCCAGCAAATGATTAATAGAAAGGATTTTCTTGCTTTTCCAAAGATGGAATACTTTACCTTGTAGACCCGGTAAGAACCTAGCGCTGCGGAATCTGTTGGCACTCTACAAATAACCGATAATAATAATAATAATAAAATAACAATAGGATTGCCTAGGATAGGGAGCTGCTTTCTAACCAAAAAGCTTCCTCCCATAAACTTCATCATAGTTCTCCAGGCTAAGAGTATATCCTTTAACAGGGGGGGGGGGGATGAATCCTTATTCCTAATTCTTTGTTTGATGCAAGCAAAATAAAAGGCAGAGAAAAGGGTGCACAGATTGTTTCTTCCATACTACACTTAGTAAAGTTGTCAGTTGAGCTATCCAATCTGAGGGGAACAAATTTGCATGATTAAACAGTTCTATATTGAGTAGTGCCAATTCCCCTTTGGTAAAAGGAAGATACAGTTTATGAAGCCTGATCCTGATTCCAAAGAAAGTATCTCAGAGATTACATAAACTTTATATGATCTTGTGATTTAATTGCGAAAGGCAACATCCTAAGAGGGTACAGAATTCTTGGTAGAATAAACATTTTAAAAGCTGCCAACCTACCTGAGAGGGAGAGCTGCAAATTAACCCAGTTTTCTAATCTAACTACATTATTTTGGAGGGATGAGGAAATGTTTAGACTACACCAATTGAGTGGATCTGCTGACAAATAAATCCCCAGATATTTTTATATAACGCTGGTATTTAGAGTCAGGCAGGAAAGGGTCTACCGCTCACTTTCTTTCTGCGACTCGAGGCTACCACAGATCCCCTTACGTCAATTGCGTATCCTATCTATTCTATGGGATTTGCCTAATGCTGGTATTACGGGTCTTGGAAAAAGTGAGCGGTACAGCCTCTACCGCCAAGACTCCAACCGCAAAAAAAGTCAGTAGTTAAGAGTTTTATGGGCTAACGCCGGAACATAACGCTCTTAACTACTGTGCTATAAATACACTAACACCCATAAACTACCTATGGACCCCTAAACTGAGCCCCCCCCCCACATCACAAACCCTATAATAAAATGTTTTAACCCCTAATCTTCCGACCAGACATCGCCGCCGCCTACATTATCCCTATGAACCCCTAATCTGCTGCCCCTAACATCACCAACACCTATATTATATTTATTACCCCCTAATCTGCCCCCCAACGTCGCCGCCACCTACCTACACTTATTAACCCCTAATCTGGTTATTTTTTTAAATTATTTTGTAATTATTTTAACTAGGTAGCTATTAAATAGTAATTAACTATTTAATAGTTATTGTACCTAGTTAAAATAAATACAAAGTTGCCTGTAAAATAACTATAAATCCTAAAATAGCTACAATGTAACTATTAGTTATATTGTAGCTATATTAGGGTTTATTTTATAGGTAAGTATTTAGTTTTAAATAGGATGATTTTATTTAATTATAGTAAATTTAGTTTGTTTTATTTAAATTATATTTAAGTTAGGGGGGTGTTAGGGTTAGACTTAGGTTTAGGGATTAATAACTTTATTATAGTAGCGGCGACGTTGGGGGCGGGAGATTAGGGGTTAATAATTGTAGGTAGGTTGCAGCGATGTTAGGGACGGCAGATTAGGGGTTAATGCAATTTATTATAGTGTTTGCGAGGCGGAAGTGCGGCGGTTTAGGGGTTAATACATTTATTATAGTGGCGGCGATGTCCGGTCGGCAGATTCGGGGTTAATAATTGTAGGTAGGTAGGCAGATATGGGGTTAATAAATATAATATAGGTGTCGGCGATGTTAGGGACAGCAGATTAGGGGTTCATAGCTATAATGTAGGTTGTGGCAGTGTCCGGAGCGGCAGATTAGGGGTTAATAGTATAATGCAGGTGGCGACAATGTCAGGGGTGGCAGATTAAGGGTTAATAAGTGTAAGGTTAGGGTGTTTAGACTCGGGTTCACGTTAGGGTGTTAGGTGTAGACTTAGAGAGTGCTTCCCCATAGGAAACAATGGGGCTGCATTAGGAGCTGAACGCTGCTTTTTTTGCAGCCAGCTCAGCCCCATTGTTTCCTATGGGGATATCGTGCACAAGCACGTTTTTCCAGCTTACCGCTACCGTAAGCAACGCTGGTATTGAGGGTTGAAGTGGAACTAAATTTGTTCAACGCTCACTTTTCTGAGGCTAAGGCAGCCATTCAGACAACTTGTAATACCAGCGTTGGCTTAAGGGTACGCTGGAAAAAAAAGCCTTGTTAGCACCGCAGTTCTTTACCGACAAAACTCTAAATCTAGCGATTTGTTTCCATAAAGGGGTATGACTGCTCTAACAATGTTTTTTTAACCTTAAAATCTTATACTTATTTTATATCCTGAGACTGCCATAAGCTTCCAATATATTTATCATTTCACTAACCTGTTTTTCCGCTGATTTTATACACATAAGTAGGTCATCTGCAAAGAGCGAGATCTTAAATCTCTCCTTGCCTATTTTGGAACATAATAGAAACTGTTTAAGTCTAATGGCCAATGGTTCCAAAATTAAATAAAAAAGAAGGGGTGACATAGGACAGCCTTGCCTGGTACCTCTACCTAGAGAGAAAGCAGAAAAAATGTAGTTATTGACCAGAATTTGTGGCACTGGAGCCAGTGTATACATCTAAACCAGATTTTAAAAAATTTCCCTTCAGGCCAAATCTCATTAAGGTCTCAGTCATAAAACTTCACTCCACTCTGCCGAAGGCCTTCTCTGCATCCAAGGATACCTGGAAGGCCTCCGGCAGAGTTGAGGGCTCCTCCCACCACTTTCGCCCACAATATTGGCAGATTACTTGTAGAATCTTCCTAATATTCATTTCTGGGGTTTTCCCCATCGCAAAATCTGCTTGGTTTAAGTGAAATAGTTTGGGCAAAATTAGTTTAAGTCTATTGTAATCAAGATTCAACAATGATATGGGCCTGTAAGAGGACACCTGTGTAATATCTTTATCTTCCTTTGGCAACAGTATAATATTGGCTGCTTTAAACTGAGGTGATATCTTCTTGTTATAAGAATAATACTGGTCATAAAGTTCTCTTAGTTCAAGTATAATCTCGTCTTTCAGGAGCCAATAAATTTCAAGTCATAGACCATCTGGTCCAGGAGCTTTGCCCGTCCTCATTCCTTTCATAGTCTTAGTAATGTCTTGCTCAGACATGGGTGCATTTAATAACTCTAAATCTTCTGCAGAAATTGGAGTCAATTTTATCTTTTCTAAAAAACCCTTAATATCTTCTCTCTTTGGAGTTTGAGAAGTATATATATTTGTAAACTAATTTTGAAAGAGCTTAGTTATTTCTTCTATTTTGTTTGTAGTGTTGCCCCCTTGGTTACTGTCACAATGGGTTTCTTCTATTTAGTTTTATTGAAGAGATTTGCTAAATATTTCCCCAACTTGTTTCCAAACCTCTCGAAACGCGTCAAACTTTTATCCATTGACTTTCTTGCCAGGCTTAATAAAAAATTATCTCTGTCCTTTTTTATTTTATAATAGTTGTATCTATTTTCCTTAGATGGGTGTCTTCAAAGACAGGATTATGCTTTAGAAAGAGAATCTGCTCGTTTTCTATTCTCATAGTTACCTTCTTTCCTTAATTTAATTAAATAAGACATTCGGTAATTTCTGCCTTCATTGTTACTTTAGCTGCCTCCCAGTAAATTATCATATTATTTTTATGTTCTATATTATTAAGCCTGTATTCATTCCATTTTTGTCTCAAAAATTCAATAAAATTTGCTGATTTGGCAAAAAACTGGGAAAGAAAAAAACATTATAATTGGCTTTATGTGGTTCACTTAAGGTTAAGATAACTGGGGAATGGTCCGAGAGAGCAACATCCAGGATTCTTACATCTGTGACTCTAGTCAGTAAAGAATCTGATGTTAAAAATAGATCTAGTCTTTCCCAAGGTATTGTGAGATATAGAGAAACAAGTTATTTGGATTTAAAAGTCTACATACATCAACTAGTTTATAGTTAATAGAAAATGCTGAGAATATCCTGTTTTCACAATTTAGGTTGGACTTTCATCTCTTAATTGTCCTGTTTTCATGGAGCTTTTTCCTATCTAAAAAGGAATTTGGTGTTACATTATAACCCCCCATGATTATTAGCTTACCCTGTGGGAATTTGTCTAAAACTCTATGACCTAGATTTGGAGTTTGGCGTTAGCCGTGAAAACCAGCGTTAGAGACTCCTAACGCTGGTTTTGGGCGCCCGCTGGTATTTGGAGTCAGTGATTAAAGGGTCTAACGCTCACTTTTCAGCCGCGACTTTTCCATACCGCAGATCCCCTTACGTAAATTGCGTATCCTATCTTTTCAATGGGATCTTTCTAACTCCGGTATTTAGAGTCGTGTCTGAAGTGAGCGTTAGACATCTAACGACAAAACTCCAGCCGCAGGAAAAAAGTCAGTAGTTAAGAGCTTTCTGGGCTAACGCCGGTTTATAAAGCTCTTAACTACTGTACTCTAAAGTACACTAACACCCATAAACTACCTATGTACCCCTAAACCGAGGTCCCCCCACATCGCCGCAACTCGATTAAATTTTTTTAACCCCTAATCTGCCGACCGCCACCTACGTTATACTTATGTACCCCTAATCTGCTGCCCCTAACACCGCCGACCCCTATATTATATTTATTAACCCCTAACCTGCCCCCCACAACGTCGCCTCCACCTACCTACACTTATTAACCCCTAATATGCCGACCGCAAAGCGCCGCCACCTACGTTATCCTTATGTACCCCTAATCTGCTGCCCCTAACACCGCCGGCCCCTGTATTATATTTATTAACCCCTAACCTGCCCCCCACAACGTCGCCTCCACCTGCCTAAACTTATTAACCCCTAATCTGCCGAGCGGACCTGAGCGCTACTATAATAAAGTTATTAACCCCTAATCCGCCTCACTAACCCTATCATAAATAGTATTAACCCCTAATCTGCCCTCCCTAACATCGCCGACACCTAACTTCAATTATTAACCCCTAATCTGCCGACCGGAGCTCACCGCTATTCTAATAAATGTATTAACCCCTAAAGCTAAGTCTAACCCTAACACTAACACCCCCCTAAGTTAAATATAATTTACATCTAACGAAATAAATTAACTCTTATTAAATAAATTATTCCTATTTAAAGCTAAATACTTACCTGTAAAATAAATCCTAATATAGCTACAATATAAATTATATTTATATTATAGCTATTTTAGGATTTATATTTATTTTACAGGTAACTTTGTATTTATTTTAACCAGGTACAATAGCTATTAAATAGTTAAGAACTATTTAATAGCTAAAATAGTTAAAATAATTACAAATTTACCTGTAAAATAAATCCTAACCTAAGTTACAATTAAAACTAACACTATACTATCAATAAATTAATTAAATAAACTACCTACAATTAACCTAACACTACACTATCAATAAATTAATTAAATACAATTCCTACAAATAAATACAATTAAATAAACTTGCTAAAGTACAAAAAATAAAAAAGAACTAAGTTACAAAAAATAAAAAAATATCTACAAACATAAGAAAAAAATTACAACAATTTTAAACTAATTACACCTACTCTAAGCCCCCTAATAAAACAACAAAGCCCCCCAAAATAAAAAATGCCCTACCCTATTCTAAATTACTAAAGTTAAAAGCTCTTTTACCTTACCAGCCCTGAACAGGGCCCTTTGCGGGGCATGCCCCAAGAAGTTCAGCTCTTTTGCCTGTAAAAAAAAACCCATACAATACCCCCCCCCAACATTACAACCCACCACCCACATACCCCTAATCTAACCCAAACCCCCCTTAAATAAACCTAACACTAAGCCCCTGAAGATCATCCTACCTTGTCTTCACCTCACCAGGTATCACCGATCCGTCCTGGCTCCAAAATCTTCATCCAACCCAAGCGGGGGTTGGCGATCCAGCATCCGGTGCCTGAAGAGGTCCAGAAGAGGCTCCAAAGTCTTCATCCTATCCGGGAAGAAGAGGCGATCCGGACCGGCAACCATCTTGATCCAAGCGGCATCTTCTATCTTCATCCGATGACGACCGGCTCCATCCTGAAGACCTCCACCGCGGACCCATCTTCTTCCGGCGACGTCCAACTGCAGAATGACGGTTCCTTTAAGGGACGTCATCCAAGATGGCGTCCCTCGAATTCCGATTGGCTGATAGGATTCTATCAGCCAATCGGAATTAAGGTAGGAATATTCTGATTGGCTGATGGAATCAGCCAATCAGAATCAAGTTCAATCCCATTGGCTGATCCAATCAGCCAATCAGATTGAGCTCGCATTCTATTGGCTGATCGGAACAGCCAATAGAATGCGAGCTCAATCTGATTGGCTGATTGGATCAGCCAATCGGATTGAACTTGATTCTGATTGGCTGATTCCATCAGCCAATCAGAATTTTCCTACCTTAATTCCGATTGGCTGATAGAATCCTATCAGCCAATCGGAATTCGAGGGACGCCATCTTGGATGACGTCCCTTAAAGGAACCGTCATTCTGCAGTTGGACGTCGCCGGAAGAAGATGGGTCCGCGGTGGAGGTCTTCAGGATGGAGCCGGTCGTCATCGGATGAAGATAGAAGATGCCGCTTGGATCAACATGGTTGCCGGTCCGGATCGCCTCTTCTTCCCGGATAGGATGAAGACTTTGGAGCCTCTTCTGGACCTCTTCAGGCACCGGATGATGGATCGCCAACCCCCCCTTGGGTTGGATGAAGATTTTGGAGCCAGGACGGATCGGTGATACCTGGTGAGGTGAAGACAAGGTAGGATGATCTTCAGGGGCTTAGTGTTAGGTTTATTTAAGGGGGGTTTGGGTTAGATTAGGGGTATGTGGGTGGTGGGTTTTAATGTTGGGGGGGGGGGTATTGTATGGTTTTTTTTTACAGGCAAAAGAGCTGAACTTCTTGGGGCATGCCCCGCAAAAGGCCCTGTTCAGGGCTGGTAAGGTAAATGAGCTTTTAACTTTAGTAATTTAGAATAGGGTAGGGCATTTTTTATTTTGGGGGGCTTTGTTGTTTTATTAGGGGGCTTAGAGTAGGTGTAATTAGTTTAAAATTGTTGTAATTTTTTTCTTATGTTTGTAGATATTTTTTTATTTTTTGTAACTTAGTTATTTTTTATTTTTTGTACTTTAGCAAGTTTATTTAATTGTATTTATTTGTAGGAATTGTATTTAATTAATTTATTGATAGTGTAGTGTTAGGTTAATTGTAGGTAGTTTATTTAATTAATTTATTGATAGTGTAGTGTTAGGTTAATTGTAGGTAATGGTAGGTAGTTTATTTAATTAATTTATTGATAGTATAGTGTTAGTTTTAATTGTAACTTAGGTTAGGATTTATTTTACAGGTAAATTTGTAATTATTTTAACTATTTTAGCTATTAAATAGGTTCTTAACTATGTAATAGCTATTGTACCTGGTTAAAATAAATACAAAGTTACCTGTAAAATAAATATAAATCCTAAAATAGCTATAATATAAATATAATTTATATTGTAGCTATATTAGGATTTATTTTACAGGTAAGTATTTAGCTTTAAATAGGAATAATTTATTTAATAAGAGTTAATTTATTTCATTAGATGTAAATTATATTTAACTTAGGGGGGTGTTAGTGTTAGGGTTAGACTTAGCTTTAGGGGTTAATACATTTATTAGAATAGCGGTGAGCTCCGGTCGGCAGATTAGGGGTTAATAATTGAAGTTAGGTGTCGGCGATGTTAGGGAGGGCAGATTAGGGGTTAATACTATTTATGATAGGGTTAGTGAGGCGGATTAGGGGTTAATAACTTTATTATAGTAGCGCTCAGGTCCGCTCGGCAGATTAGGGGTTAATAAGTGTAGGCAGGTGGAGGCGACGTTGAGGGGGGCAGATTAGGGGTTAATAAATATAATATAGGGGTCAGCGGTGTTAGGGGCAGCAGATTAGGGGTACATAAGGATAACGTAGGTGGCGGCGCTTTGCGGTCGGCAGATTAGGGGTTAATTATTGTAGGTAGGTGGAGGCGACATTGTGGGGGGCAGATTAGGGGTTAATAAATATAATATAGGGGTCGGCGATGTTAGGGAACCAGATTAGGGGTACATAGGGATAATGTAAGTAGCGGCGGTTTACGGAGCGGAAGATTAGGGGTTAATAATAATATGCAGGGGTCAGCGATAGCGGGGGCGGCAGATTAGGGGTTAATAAGTGTAAGGTTAGGGGTGTTTAGACTCGGGGTACATGTTAGAGTGTTAAGTGCAGACGTAGGAAGGGTTACCGCTTAGCAAACAATGGGGCTGCGTTAGGAGCTGAACGCGGCTTTTTTGCAGGTGTTAGGTTTTTTTTCAGCTCAAACAGCCCCATTGTTTCCTATGGGGGAATCGTGCACGAGCACGTTTTTTAGGCTGGCCGCGTCCGTAAGCAACTCTGGTATCGAGAGTTGAAGCTGCGTTAAAAATGCTCTACGCTCCTTTTTTGGAGCCTAAAGCAGCCTTTATGTGGACTCTCAATACCAGAGTTATTTTTATGGTGCGGCCAGAAAAAAGCCGGCGTTAGTTTTTCGGGTCGTTACCGACAAAACTCCAAATCTAGCCGTATGTATTTTCTTCCAAAACTTTCAATCAGTATTGGCCCATAGATGTTCCCTATTATATGATCCTTGCCCTCGAGATTGATATTTATAAATACGTATCTACCTTCCTTATCTATTGTTTTATGTTTTATTTCAAATTATGGCTTAGTAATATTGCTACCCCTCTCACTGCTTTGGTATAAGAGGAGCTAATAACCTCTCCTATCCACTTAGCCCTGATTTTTGAGTGTTCTAATTTTGTAAGATGTGTTTCCTGGAGGCCAATGATATCCATCATTTTCTTACTCAAATAGTTTAGAATGACTTTATGCTTAATCAGGGAGGGAATCCCTCCCACATTCCAGGACAGAATTTTAACCATTAATTAGTTGAATGAGTGTGGACCCATGTCGATAATAAACCAAATTGTCTGCAAAGGGAGAAAGAGAAAAAAAAAAAAAAAAAGAGAGAGAGAGAAAATAAAATAAACCGAAAACACAAAAACACATCTTGTGTCATAGGCTAAACAGGTTCCCATGAATATCATTCTTAAGCATTTTTCAATTTCTATTTTCAAGGTCATAAAACTAACTTCCCTTAAAAAAAAAAAAACTCCACTAGTGACATTGTTTATTCCATAACCATTATCTATGAACGATAGGATTAGCTAAAACCTACTATTTTACATTTAAATTCACCTTAATTGGTTACCTTCTCCTAACCTACCTTAAAACATTCTTATACTCTAGTATACTGTGCTATTACATTGTGAGTATCAAAAAAAAAAAAAAAAAAGGATCTCTAATTATTTGTATGGGAGACATCTCATCTCTAGAAGGAACAGCCATGTTTTATACAATTCATTGAGGGCTGCCCTTGCGAGTGTTGGGGTGCAAAACCACGTCATGACTGGTGATTTTTTTAGAATTGGGGCCCTAGTTATTAACTCAGATTGAATCAATGAGTTGTATGTTTTGTAATCCATTGAAAGATATCTTTTGGAAATAACACATTTTTTGCCAGGACTCATCCCTAGATTAACGGTTAGGATACATTTAAACTAGGGTTGCACCAATACCGATACTAGTATCGGTATCGGTGCCGATACCAAGTATTTGCATGAGTACTTGTACTCGTGAAAATGCACCGATACTTAAACCGATACCTCCAATTCCTACCCATATGCCATCTTGTGGCATTTTTCAAACTGTATGTTCCCATTTCATTTTAAGCTGGAATGGAGACTTAACTAAAAATTGTTCACTTCTGTTCTGCCAATACAAATTGCTGTTATTTGTATTATTTTACGTCAGAGCAGTGCTTTAAAAGTTGCTATTTTACAGCTGGAAGCCTCTCATCTTGCAAAATTATGCTCAAAACATACTGTACTCTGAGGAACACCGTTAGCCAGGGCTGGACTGGGAATAAAAAGCAGCCGTGGAAAAATATGAAGACCAGCCCTATTTTCTGTTGAGTCAGTAGAATACAAATGCCCCATTTTTCTCAAAGGGGATTACTGGGATACTCCTTCCCCAATGTTATTTTCATTATTAAATTATACGACTTTGTATTAAGTGTCAGATTTATCAGTTATATAGGCACCCTACAACCCAATTGCATCCAGTAATCGCCCCTTTAAATTGTAGCTTTCCAGTCCCAGCTGCTGAAGCTGTTATTTATTGTTGTTATTATTAATATATGTTATTGTAATAATTTTATTTATAAACATGTTCTGTGAACTTTGTGGCAACAAGCACATAAAACTGTTTTATTATTTCATAATGTCTTTTGAGATACAGTTCATAATTATAAAGAAGCGATCTTAAATAATTAGTCTGTATTGTGCTTGGTAAACTGTCATGACATTAAAAAAGTATCAGTAATTCGTATCGGTGAGTATTTTAAAAAAGTATCGGTACTTGTACTCGGTCTTAAAAAAATGGTATCGGTGTAACCCTAATTTAAACTTTTTAAAGTTTTCACGCCTGCAGAAAAACTGTTCAAAGCTTTAGAATAATGGTTTTAACTGTTTGAATAACAGAACATTTTTTTGTTTTTGTTTTGTCATTGTTTGTTCATTTTGTTTTCATTAAAAGTGCTACTTATTTTGTGTTTTGAAATGAGTACAAGAAATGCAACAAAATGATTATTTGTTTTTGCTTGTGACTTTGTTAATATTTAGATAACAATAGCTATTACCAGTTATAATAGCATTACTTATGTTTACTGTGGCTAATTCTGTAACATTGACATTGTATGATTCAGAGGGGTACACACACCACAAAAGAGCAAGACAGAACATGTAAGGCTTTAAGTTACTTTGACCTTTTTTTATTCTTTCAAAACCACTAGCTTAAGGAAAATCTCTAAAGTAATAAATCAACCTCACTCAATGGCTCTAGAAAACTAAGTTGGATGCATTCGGCGCATTTATCATTGTTTAAGAAATTTTGACATGTTGTTCTCTACTGAATTTAAAAAGGACCCTTTACAGAAGCTTGTCAGCAAGAAACCAATAACAGGTTGTGTAAGTGAGTAGGTGTACATTTATAAAAGGGACATTTTGTTATGATATGTTATAATAATATCTACCTTGGCAAATGCAATATCCATAAGGAGAACAAATCTAAGATCAGCTCAATGTTAGAAAAATACATTAATAATTACCACTGATGTCTACTAACCAACATGAAAAATAAGCTATATGATTTTTTTTTATAATACCTTGAGTTCTGGAAAGAAAGCTCTGCATCACACAGAATGCCATATAAGTTAAAAAATGCTTTTCAAATGCTTAAAACTTTTGAATATTTGGATGATTTGACAGTTTTCCCTGGACTTGGAGTCATTACAAATCCCAGTTATCAAGAAAATATTTATTAAATATTTTTACAATATCTATAATAATTTTAATAATTATCTATAATAATTTATAAGAATTAATTTTTATTAATTATTAATAATTTAATTTTTTATATGTAATATTTCAATAACACATTTTAAGATAATTCAATTTTCATGTGATAAGTGATAAGTGTTAGGTTTTATTCTTCTAAACTCTCTCCCCATTGAAGTCTATAGGGCAAATACGTTAGTGCGGTTGAGGTACCCGAATTCTTGAAATTAGTGCACGTCAGGTTTCGCTCACTTGCAAACTTTTTATTTTCAACATGTACAAGCCTAATTCTGAAAAAGTTCGGATAGTATGGAAAATGCCAAAAAATAAATAAATAGTAATTTTACAAATAAATTCAACACTGTACTATATTGAAAACACATTATTAACACATTATTAACACATTATTTGTATTTTTTAAAATATACATTAATTTCAATTCTGATGGCTGCCACATGTTCCAAAAAAGTTGAGACAGGGGCAATTTAGGACTAATAGCGATGTGACAAGATGAAATAAGAAGGTGATGTGAAACAGGTGAGGCAGTTGTGTAATCATAGTATATAAGGAGCCTCTAAAAATGCCTAGTCCTTCAAGAGCAAGGATGGGTTGAGGCTCGCCAATCTGCCAACAAATGCGTCAGTGAATAATCCAACACTGTGAGAACAACATTCCCTAAAGACAAATCAGTAGGATTTTGGGCATTTCACCTTTTACAGTGCACAATATAATTAAAAGATTCAAGGAATCTAGTAAAATCTTGGTGCGTAAATAGCAAGGCCGAAAAACCACTTCTGAATGCACTTGATCTAAGAATCCCTCAGATTTCACTGTCTCAAAAACCACCATGAGTCTGTAATGGAGTACTTTGTTAAACCTTTGTCAGTCAACACCATTCACCTCTTTATACACAGATGCAAGTTAAGGCTTCACAATGCAAAGCAGAAGCCATACATCAACACTGTCCAGAAGCGTTGCCGACTACACTGGGATCGGTCTCATCTGAGATGGACAGTAGCACAGTGGACTCATGTTTTGTGGTCTGACTAGTCAACATTGGGTAACTTGTACATCTGTGAGGGCACATATGCTGCTCCCAAGAGGTCGTCTTTTCCAGGGATGTCCCTGCATTTTCCAGCAGGATAACGCCAAACCATATTCTACCCAGATTACAAGCGCGTGGTTGCATAAGCAGAGAGTGCAGGTGCTAGCATGCCTGCCTGCAGTCCTGACCTGTCTCCGATTGGGAATGTTTGGTGCATTATGAAGCACAAAATAAGACAACGAAGGCCCCCTACTGCAGCTGAAGACATGCATAATGGATGAATGGGGGAAATCTCTTCTTGCAAAACTTAACCAACTGGTGTCTTCAGTGCCCAAACTGTTATTAAAAGAAAAGGTGATGTTACGCAAAGGTATTACATCCAAAGCACTCCAGCCACCAGAAGAAATCTTTGTTTAAAAGACCTTTATTTTCATTAGTTGTGTCCAAAAGTTTACAGGAAAAATGTTTCGAACCTACAATAGGCTATTAGTCGTGTACACTGATTGCATACAGGTTTGTACTTTTTATACCCTCATCTGGATAATACAGAGTTCTAGGTAACAGTATAGTGACATCTGCCGGTAACATATTGGTATTGCATCTTTCAACTTCAATATTAACCCTTAATGTACCAAACTCTAAAAAGTTAAGTTATAGATAAAGTAAAACCATTATATACAAAAAATATATTTTTAAAAGAAATCAGAATTTAACACAACAGATATATGTCATTTTACAAAAAGAGATTCCAATCAAAGTCTTTATTAAGACCCTTAGGTATCATAGTGTCCAATTTATTTATCCAATACATCTCCCTTATTTTTAGAAGGTGTTACCTGTCACCTCCTCTCCTAGGGACAGCCACTTGTTCGATAACTTGAAACTGAAGCTGGCTGATGTTATGTCCCCTGGAGAGGAAGTGAGAGGAAACAGGTACTTCTTTATTTTTGCATCTAATGTTTGACTTTTATTCCATAAGTCTATCTCTGGCCTCTCTACAGGTCTCACCAATGTAAATAAAACCACACAGACATTTGGTTTTATTTACATTTACATTTTCTTCTCCTCTTGATACTCGAGGATCAGTTCCATTCTTAGTTTGGGTTCAACATCCCCCAAGTATCTAAGTGCTGTCTGTAGCTCAGACTCCATGACACTTACAGGGTTAACAGTACCAGGTAACAGTCCTTGGGCTACAGGAGGGTCAACAGTGTTAGGTACCAGGTCTTGGGTTACAGCTTACACAGCAACCCTTTCTGTGACTGTTTCAAACTCTGTTGTGATGCCCTCTGCCTGCAGCAATTTCTTTATCAGCTGCTCTTTCCCTTTGCCAAGAATTGTAACTCCTCTTTTCTTGCAAAGAGACTCCAGAGACCATTAAGGCATTCTCCTATATTCTTCTATACTGAGAGTAGCAACAAATAACAAGAGGGAAGGGAAAAAAATGATTCTTTGCACTGTATGTCACAGTAATTAGGCACTGAGTTTGGTCTTTGGGAAATTACACATAAACATGTAATTTCTTTTAGTACTATACAAATAGCACTAAAAAACTCTAAATATTCCAATGCTGCCAACCAGTTTGTGCCGAATTAAACCTTTTCAACGTCACAATAGAGATGTGTAGGCGTGAAGGGGTTAATAGCACACAGCTCTCGTTCCCTTAACCTTGTAACTCTACAAAAGAACCTTAAAACTCCCAAATCCTGTCCACACCACTCTAATTAACAATTTCTGCCACCACCAAAACTTCTAAATAAGATGGGGCGTTTTGAAACCCCAATAACTCACACAATTAGGTAACGTGCCTTTAACCTTGTCTCAACAGAGTGTGAATTCAGATATTAGAGCCCGAAGACAGAACGAGATTTAATAACAAAAATATCAAAACAGGTTACACAGTGCCAACTTATAAAAACATTCCTAAAACATACATGTGCAAGATTACAATTCTTTAAAATGAAAAGGGACATGAAATAATACACATTCTCTAAGCTTTTTTTTTTACCAAATTCCTTTAGATATGTGGAAAACTGCCTTCCATGATGTTGGCTGCTTGAGTCCCAGGGAGTTCTATCCAAAAGTATTTTTGTTACATACACTTAAAGGGACAGTACACTGTAAAATTGTTTTTCCATTAATGTATTTGCAATGACTTGTTATACCAGCTGCAGAGTATAAAATATTTGAAAAATTGCATTTTCAGTTTTATTTGTGTATATGAAGTAGCAGGTTTTGAGCTTTGAAACCACAGCCTATTACAAGGGGTTGAACTTAAGGTAATATCAGATCTCATCATTATGTTATAACTTTGTGTACACAGACTTGCTTCCTTATCTTATAATTGTCTGGAACACCAAAGCTCAATACATAGAGAGAACAATGGAAAATTATCATTTTATTACTTAACTATCCTGTATCCCACTGAGAGTGTAATCTCTTCTGCTGGCTGTGTTTACTTATGCTTGTCAATAGCATATACTCCAATATCAAAACTTTCAGTATAGGTTGGGAAACCACAAGCTAAATCAGCTATTTCAAATGCCAAAATAGGGGTAAAGGAGCTACTTGCAACCAATTTAATACACTCTAGCAGGTAAAAAGGATCATTGGGAATAATTTAAAGGGGAGAAAGTTTTTGGGTGAACTGTCCCTTTAAGCTAAGCTTCCTTTGTCTTGTCAAGGACACCGCCCTTGTTATAATTTACGATGAGTTCAGCCAAAGCAACAAGTCTTAGCTCCCAGTATGCATCTCCAAAAGGAGGGGTGGTCTTGAAACTTCCTGCATTCCTACACACACATTACACAAAGAACATTTTACATTAAACCTGTGACAGGCTAAGGAGGAGGGAAGGAGGGGGGGTCTTAGCTTACAGCCTTCCTGAACACAGATATCACACAAAGAACAAGCAGTTCACATTAACCCTTTCCAAGCTGAGACCACAATAACACCTCTGCTTGGTAGCCAATCCAGGTATCAACTACGTCACATGATTATATCATGACAATGTGTTAATAATGTGTTTTCAATATAGTACAGGGTGAATTAAATTTTCAAATGACTCTTTTTGTTTTTTGTTTTCTTGCATTTTCCATACTGTCCCAACTTTAGCCTAGTTTCCATTGAGGTTTTCCTAGGCAGCCGTATACCAGCTATTCCGACTGCCGGACTTTAGCACATTTAGTGCAGCCTGCCACTAGCCCCCGGGCACTCGGGGGTTTCACTATACGTCCGGTCCACGCTCCTGGTGATTAAGAGGCCTCTCACCCGGGTCTGTCTGGGCATCATTGACCAACCCTTGACCCGACCGGGTGCGATCAAAGAGCGGCGGTACATACTGCTTGACGCCGGACGGAGCCAAGAGACAGAGGGAACCTTCTATAAGCCGACTTGTGTTTCTGCCTATTGTTACGGTAAGAAAGTTGCGTCTTGCAATTAACCTGACTACACCCACAACCAAGCTGCACTTTCCAGAGAGCGGAAGTATATACAGTACATACAGCCTGGTCCTGTATGAGAGGTTTGGCCCATATCATCCCTGCTATCATTGAATGGAGCCTGGGTGCCGTGGATAACAGCCTCATATTCAATCCTGAATACGTCTCCATAAGCAAGGTCCGCCCCTGGAAGGCCCTACAAAGGCGGTGTGTGTGACACCGGGACCCGATTAAGACGCCACTCATAGGGCTTGCCCACAGATACCCTGGAAGTTCCGGAGAACAGCCCTAGTGAACGAAGATTTTCCTGGTTGGGCCAGGTGCCCCTACTAAATTCGGCTATACCGCAAGTGTCTGCTGTCCAGGGTGGAGGTCTAATCCTGATTGCAACCGGAGTTGCTTTAGCCCAGCTGTTTTACAGTTAAGGCTGCCAGCTTAGAAGGCAATTGGATCCAGTCCACCTATAGGTCCTATGCTGTGACACCGGCAATCTTCGTTTCATCTTATGAAGATCCCCTTTATTATAAAGGTACTCAAAATGATACCGCCATTGATCCGGTAAGGTTGCCAAAAATTAAAGTTATAAGTCGCTGCTTGTTTGATCACGTTATCGACACCTGACTAAGGAAATACAATTGTAATATACAACGCTAACTTTACAAGCTGTCCAAGTTTGTTACCCTGATAACGCTGTGCAACCCGCTTACTCTCTTTATGCTTTTCTCTATGCCCTCTAAGGTGATATACCAGAAGCTTTACTAACATGCTGGCAAGACTGTGACTTTGGATAACTTGTTACTGCAGATGCTTATTTTGCTACTAAAATCCTAACCCTTCTTACCAAAAAATTTAAATATAATTATTCGGACACTTGCTTGCTGGACGCTAAGACCCATTTCACGGGCCTGACTTAAGACATTTTGTTGCTTTTCTTTTTTTTTCTTTTTTTTTTTTTTTTTTCTTTTTTGCTATATTACTGTATTTTGTTCGCTGCTAATTGCAGATTTTATTTTGCTTTCTATTATAGTACTCTACTTCTGTTAATTAATCTGATTACGCAACTGGCCACAGGTCCAAACACAAGCATAAGGTTATAGCCGAGCAAGGGTTAAATTTCTGCTAAGAACGCTTAAATTGTTGCTGTAAGGTGTAAACGCATTTGCTGGTCTCTCTTTACCCTTTTTAAAGCCGGCAAGGTCCAATTTTTGATGATCTTGCTACCTTGGGATTCTCTCTGCTTTTCAAATTTTTTTTTTTTTTTGTCAACCTGGATTTAAAAGAATCCTACTTACTATAAAAAATATATTATCCTCCAATTACAGACCTGGTCACCGGAGCTGACAGGTCTCTACACACTCCCCACTGAGCAAAAGCTGATTTAACTACCCCCTCACTTTTTTTATCACTACCATTTAATACTCACCATATGCACGATACTCACAACATTCATATTATTTTATCACCTTTTTCTGGAGCACATCACCTTTTTTTTTTTTTTTTGTACACTTGCACTACCACTATATGGATAAATTTATTACTAACCACAAGTTAAATACCCTAGCTATGCCACCCAAAACAAGAGACAAGAAGTCCAGAACCAGTGAACCAGTGTAGACAATTCAGAAAATTTAACACCATTAACTAAAATGGTAGATATAGCCAGGGAGCCCCAAGACATAGTGAAACAAATATCAGACCTTATGATCCCTCAATTTGACTATCTCAAAGCTGAAATAGTAAATCTTACTAATGAGGTAAAGCTTTTTACAAACAGGTTAGACGAATTAGAACAACGCATGTCAGACCTAGAAGATACAAATGTACAACAAGCAATCACTATACGAGAGCAATCAACACAACTGGTTAATGTCCAATATAAACTGAATGAGCTCGAAGATCAACAATATTAGAATAATCGGTCTACCAGAGACGCGGATTTCTCCAATCTCATTCAGTTTGTGTCAAGGTCATTACCGCTGGCACTAGATATGGACGCCAATACCCTTCTGTTGGCAGTTGAAAGGGCACACCATACAGTGGCACTAAGAAATTTATCCGATGGAACAAATAGGAGCAGACCAATAATAGCAAGATTCCTGAACTTCCAGGATAAGCTCAGAGTCATGCAGCACTATAAAAAAAGAATCCTTTTTCAATACAAGATAAGTCAATATTTATATTTCAAGACTTTTCGTCTGAAACAATGATACAGCGCAAAGAGATGACGCCCCTTTGTTCTAAACTCATCGCCAGTGGCATTAAGGCTACTGTTGTATACCCAGCCAAAATAAGAATATTTTCTGAAAGTGGACCCATGACTATGAGCGACCCCAGGGAGATCAGAGAATTTGCACATAAAAAAGGTATTATTCTGTAAAGACAGAGTTAAAGTGTATATTGATTTATGTTATCTATAATACAATTATGACGCTGATAGTTGGTAATGTTAACCCAGTAGAGTTTTTTTTTTCTTTTTCCTTTGTTTTTTTTTTGTTTTTTTCATTCTCCCTCATGTGTCTTCCCCCTACTACACACTGCTAGCTATATTCCCATGATGTATGTTTAAATGAGACCTCAACTTAATTTAGCATCATGGAACATTGGTAGCATTACGTCACCGCAAAAACGGAAAAAAATCTTATCACAACTTAAACGTTATAAGCCAGATATAGTCTTCCTACAGGAGACCCACCTGAGGGAAGCGGAACTTTTGAAACTTAAGATGAGATGGGTAGGGGAGGTTAGAGGTACCCCATGTCAGAATAGGAAGAAGGGAGTAGCATTTCTTTTTAATAAAAATTTACAATATAATATAATAGATTTAGTACTGGACCCAGAGGATAGATATATGATCCTGCAAATCTCAATTAATGGCATGGTCTTCAATCTATGTAATCTTTATGCCTCTAATAAAATAGACTGAGCATTCTGGGATAAATTGCAGACTCTTCTCTTTAACCTACACACGAAGAATCTTGTTATCGCCGGTGATTTAAATTTAACTATATTCCCGACCTTAGATAGACTCAAACCAGCTTTAAATAGAAATAACAAACAAGAATCAAAATTATTTAAAAACTTTATAAATTTCCTACACATGAAAGATATATGGAGGATACAGAATCCAGACATAAGACACTTTACATTCGAGTCGCATTCATATCAAACAATGTCAAGGATAGACTATTTTCTGGTGGCTGAAAATATGCTGGGGTTAGATATGCTAGCAGACATAAAAGAGATGGTTATTTCAGATCATGCGATTCCCACACTAAAGATCACTTTAAGGAATACATTAGATGGCACTAACAATAGGCTGTTCTTCCCAAGATACTTGTCGGAGAATGTTAATTTTAAAGCATGGCTGAGAACAAAATGGAACACATTTTTTTAAATAAATTTTTCTCCATCTATCCAGACAGAAATCTTGTGGGAATCTTTCAAAGCCGTAATTAGGGGGGAAATTAAGGCCTACTTAGTAATCCAAAAAACGATAATGACAAAGAAGGATATACATTTAGCGAATCAACTTCGAAATGCCTATAATTCATATGTTAGTGACTCTTCACAAAAATTCTGGCAGATCTATCAACAATGTAAAAAGGAAAGAGAAACCTTCTTATCGCAAAGGGCTGCACAAGACACCCTCAGAACTAGGTCATTTTATTATAGACATGGGGGGAAAGCTGGGAAGTTCCTGGCAGGCCTTACTAAAGCTAAAAATAAGAAAGTCATGATTGAGGCCCTTAATACCCCTTCAGGCAGAATTACTAAACCTAATGAAATTACTAATTGTGTTTCAGAATATTTTCAAGAGCTGTATGCGAAAGATAAAACAGATCTGGCTTCCAAACATAAATTTTGGCAAAATATCCAAATCTCAAAATTAAACATAGACCA
Source organism: Bombina bombina (assembly GCF_027579735.1). NCBI lineage: Eukaryota > Metazoa > Chordata > Amphibia > Anura > Bombinatoridae > Bombina > Bombina bombina. The sequence continues at coordinate 1,110,275,259 of NC_069503.1, forward strand.
ACAAGAGGCACTAAACGCCCCTATTACCCATAACGAGGTAATTAAGGCAATAAAAAAAGCAGCAACAAATAAAGCTGTAGGCCCCGACCAGATCCCTATAGAACTTTATAAAATCCTATTAGAGGATATAGTACAGACATTAGTACTACTGTTTAATAGTTATTACTCTGATGCAAAACCCCCCTCTAGATATTTTTCAGCCTCTCAAATAGTTTTAATATTAAAAAAAAATAAAGACCCGGAGCTGATCAGCTCATATAGGCCGATATCTCTTTTAAATAGTGATTATAAAATACTAACGAGTATCCTTGCTGAAAGGCTTAAGCTAATAATAGGTCCCCTTATTCATAAAGACCAGGCTGGCTTTACGCCAGGTTGGAATGCAACATGTAATTTGAGGAGACTCCAACTGATTTTAAATAAATTTTTCTGAGAGAAGAACGGTCCATTAAAATCATCTGACGCTGCATTAATTGATGCCGAGAAGGCCTTCGACTCCATTTCCTGGGACCATCTGTTTTCCACCCTTCCCAGGTATGGAGTCGAGGGTACCTTCTTAAGCTTCATCAAATTAATCTATAAATCCTCTAACACCTCTATCTTGATTAATAATTCCCACACTATCAACTTCCCACTTCTCAAAGGCTCAAGACAGGGTTGTCCACTCTCCCCCTATCTTTTTAATTTAGCGCTTGAACCTTTAGTAATATACATAAGAAAAGAAATAGAGGGGATTAAAATGCGGAAGAGGAGAATCACTACATTACTGTACGCCGATGACCTTTTAGTCTTGACAGCCAATACAGCTAGTAACATACCAATATTAACACAGATTCTTCAAGAATTTAGCAGCTTCTCAGGGTATAAAGTTAACATGTTAAAATCAGAGATCTGTTGGCTTAAAAAACATAAAGACTCGGCGCAGTCATATTATTTTAAGGAAGCAAATTCCACTTTTGTATACCTGGGGATAACAATGTCTCTGGATAGTAAGGAATGGTACGACCTAAATTATAAGCCAATTTTCATTAAAATTAAACGTGACCTAGGAAATTGGGCTAAATTTCATCTTACACTATCTGGCAAAATTAACTCGTTTAAAATGGTGACTTTTCCCAAAATTTTACACTTGATGCAAAATCTTCCAATTATAATAAAACAAGCAGACATAAAAATAATCAAGCAGCTAATTACACAATTCATATAGGGGGGGGGGGAAGAAAAGCTATTGCATATAATAAATTAGTTTTAGCCAGACGTGACGGGGGACTAGCATTGCCAGATATAGAATTCTATAATTTAGCGTGTATTTCTAAAATAGCGCTGGACTGGCTAACAGAACCAGATTACTATACAGATTTAGTAACAAAAGAATCATTTGTTCAGCCATACTCTCTGAAGGCCCTGCTTCACTGTAACCCTGATAAATGCCCAGCGAAAATTAAGAAGATGCCTGTTATCTATAATGTAATTCAGGCTTGGTATACATTATCAAAAAAATTAAATAGTTCTCACCGCTACTCTAAATTTCTGACCATAGCAGGCAATCCAAATTTTACACCAGCCTTAAATTCAAAAATTTTCAACGAATGGGCTAAAAAGGGTTTAAGATATATAGACCAGTTAAGAGACCCGGTTACTGGAGATTGGCGTTCAATGAAAAATGTAATTCAAGAATTTGAAATTTCTAATAAAGATTTGTTTCCTTTTTTTCAGATACGGCATTTCCTACAGGTCCTTTTACAGGACATACGGGAGGTCACAATTTTTGAAATATTAGAGCCTGCATTTATACTCTTTAAGGCAGGGAAATATAATATAACCACACTATACAAATTAGTCATGAATCAGAAAGGCTTGGATAATGTTAAAAAATTAGCAGATTGGTGGAAAGTCTCGGTTGATACTATATATAAAAGCTATAGGCGAGCAGATGCATCAACACTCGCTACTGCATGGAGAGAATCACACACGAAAATTATCAATCACACTTATATCACACCGTGGATGAAAGCATGATGGGATAACCTAGGCTCTTCCTGTCCTAAACAATTTAAAGCAGACATAAAACACTATTTTTGGGGATGCCCAAAGGTTAGGAAATTCTGGAATAAGATTAATCTTTGGACGAATAAAGTTAATAATACCCAGTTTCAATTAAAAGAAGACCATATCTTTTTCTTTATAGACATAAATAAAGAAGGATTAAATAAAAACACACTACATTTAAATACGGTAATAATGGCATCTAGGCTATTGATTCTTAAATATTGGAAATCGTTTAAAGCCCCTAACCTGTCAGAATTTATTCAAAAACTTAAAAAACAACTTATAATGGAACAAATGGATACCTCGATAAACTCTGAGGCACAAATCAAACATTTCTTAATTAAATGGAAGAATGTAATTAACAGCCTTCCTAAAGAAATTCAATTGTTACTAATCTCGCCTTTTCGAGGTACAGAAACTTTAGAATTGGCCCTAATGAATAATGAATATCCGGAACTACAGCTGGATTAACACTATTTAATCGGAAGCTTGCTTGTAGTTTGAGTGGTGGGTGGAAGCAACTTGAGGGAAATTTATTTACTCTTTTTTTTTTTTTTTCTCTTTCCTTTTTCTTTTCCCCCCATCTTCTTGGGAAGTTAATATGGTAAAATCACCAACACATTGTTTGGATATAAGTAATTATGAGAATTATAGAAATTCAGGAATCAAGTGTGAATTTACATATTATTATTTAAATGACTAAAAGCAACTTTGTAATCTTGTAAAAGAGCGGCTTTAATTTATGTATTGCCATCTCTTGCTTGGTTATGTTTCTGTTTCTTTTTTTTGTTTTTTTTTTCTCATTTCATATTATTGTTTCATAAATGTGTTGGTTACAAATAAATATTATAAAAAAAAAAAAAAGTTTCCATTGAGGTGGTAAAGTTTGGAAACTGGTGGTAAAAACATTTTTATGTTACCACCAGTTTCCATACTTTACCACCTCAATGGAATCTAGCCCTTTTTAGGGAATTGGGGATGAAAAAAATGCGCATAATGATTACTTCTAGCAAAATAGCGTACCATTTGTAATCTAGCCCCTAAAAGGATAAAATATCTATAGCTTTAATAATTAATTATTGCTAAAGAAACTTTTTTCACAGCTCATGTACCTTTAGAGCTATATTACAAGTGGCATGGTATTTTTAATTTTTTTGCGTAAATAAAAACTCTGCTTCAAGATCTCATAGCTTTGAGCCCTTATAACTGTTTTGCGCAATATTTTTTTATTAGACAGTGTTAATATTGTGTAAATGTACTTTGTTATGTATTTTTGGTGTGTTTTGTGCAACTTTTTAGTTTCAGAAAACAGTTAACCAGAGCACTGAGATCGCTGAAAGGATTGAGGGGCCCATTTATCAAAGGGCTTGCGGACCTGATCCGACACTGCGGATCAGGTCCGCAAGACCTCGCTAAATGCGGAGAGCAATACGCTCTCCACATTTAACATTGCACCAGCAGCTCACAAGAGCTGCTGGTGCAACGCCGCCCCCTGCTGACTCGCGGCCAATCGGCCGCCAGCAGGGAGCTGTCAATCAACCCGATCGTATTCGATCGGGTTGATTTCCGGTGATTCCTGTCTGCCTGCTCAGAGCAGGCGGACAGGGTTATGAAGCAGCGGTCTTTAGACCGCTGCTTCATAACTTGTGTTTCTGGCGAGTCTGAAGACTCGCCAGAAACACGGCCCTTCAAGCTCCGTACGGAGCTTGATAAATGGGCCTGTGAAGCTGCACTTGTAATATCAGCAAAATAAAAATGGCTTGCAGAAACACAATTGCACTAGCGCAAAACCGTTTACGCCTCACTTGTAATCTTGCCCTTAGTGTTTTTATGTGTGTGACTCATATATTGAATACCCTTAAGTCTTTGGCTCAAGCGCATTGCAGCCAATATATTAAAATCTGTTTAATTTGAATTGTATGTTTAAAAACTAAAAGTAGCTAAAACAATTATGTTAACATTATAGTTATCTTTTTATATTTCAAAGTAAAAACCAGGGACATTCCTATTTTTCAATATATATGTCCTACCCCCTTCTTGTTCCTAAATGCTGCTATGTGTATTGTTACTAGAGATGTGCACAGGTAAAACATTGCTTTCACCAAAAGATTCATTTAAGATTTTTCCCAATGTTCGGTTCTGCCAAATTTTGTTTCGGATAAATATTAGATTCAGAGTTGTGACTATTATTTCCAAAGGGAACAGCAAATATAACTAATTTCAACAAAAATGTCCCAGTAGTATACTAATTGCAAAAACTGTGAAGACAAGTTCTTGTCATTTTAATCCATGTGACATCTAGAGGAAAACGTAATTTTGTCCATGATATCATGAGATATTCTATTTTAGGGTTTACATAAGGAAGAGGGGGAGGCGCAGTATTCTTGACCTATTGATTTTATTTTATGAACCAACCTGAACTAGCGTAGAGTAAATTAAATATTCACACAGGGTTATGTTACCTTATCAGGACACTGAAGTCCATTTTAAATGTATGCGTTAGAAATTATTCACTACATTGCAACAAACATGCAAACAAAATAAATGTTTTAAAACCTTTAAAATGTCATTTTGTTAGAAAAATATGCATTGTTTTTGCATATCCAGAGCATGTCCTTTTAAAAGCCTCTTGAATATTGTTTATCTTACTTACTTTAATGTGAGCAACTAGTGACAGATACAAATGACGGTCTTCAGATATTAACCAATCACTGTGCAGGAAATAGGAGTGCCAGGTTTCTGCATTCTGTCAAATGATCTCCAGTCTGCAAGATAGAGTGGAAACACTACAAATTAAAGGGAAAATAAGCAAAATGAATGATTGAGTGAAAAGTTGTATGTCCTTGTCATTCAATCACCTTGTAATATACCATATACCTTTTAACCATTATAAAAAACTGTATTAATATTTCTATGAATATTTTTTTTTTTACCAGATAGTGTATATAAGAGGGTAACACTTTATTTGAATGTAATTATGTTGTGTTTGGTTAGCTTTTACCCTTACACAAAGTTTTCACTCGCGCAAACCTTATGTGCGCTAATTTAGGACTAGATTACAAGGGGAGCGCTTATTTATCGTGCGCCCGCAAACGGGAAAATTTGCCTGCTTGCGGGTGCACAATAAATACTCAGCCATTACAAGTTGCTGGTTAATGCTACCGCAAGCTCACTTTAGCAAATAGTGCTTATAAAATTAACCAGAAAATATATCTCTGGTTCATTTTATAAATGTCTACAAAATGCCCCAAAAATACAGTGTAATATATTTTATTAAAAAATAAAGATAGCAGCATCTTTTAATAAAATAAAATAAAAAAATAACCGCAAAAAGCAGTTTTTAGGATTTTAAATGAGGCACTATTTACATAGCGGTCTATAAGGAACGGTGTGTTCCCTGTATACATATATGCTTATATACATATATATATGTGTTATTAATGTGTATATACACATATTAACACATAAATATATATGTATATAAACACATACATATATATTTATATTTGCTGCCATCGCTGAGCTACTTACCTCCTTTGCTGCGCTTAGGTTCTGATGCCCTCTCTGATAGCTTCCGAACAAGACTCCCATTAGAGCCTATGGAAGCACGCCTGTAAGCGCAATGCTTCAGTGCAATGTGAACGCGAGGTTGTGTTTGCATTGCACCTCACCTTTTATAGCAGCGCACATTAGCGTGTGCTGGCATTACAAAGTAGAGTGCAAATATTGCTTTAGCGAAAACGATATTTTGCGCTCCACTTATAGCGAATGCAATTACCTTCAACTTGTAATACGTGTGCAATCAGCTCTGGAGCAATATTGACTGTACAGGTGTAATAATCAACAGGCATAATTCTTGTCCTATCTGACAATTAGGGGCATTATTTATGCTTTAAATAAAACTGTAGAACTAGCACTGATATACCAAGGGATTAACCTTGCTTAATTCCTTATTTGATGGAAAATATGGTAAATATCATAGGGCTACATTACAAAAAGAGAAAGTAAAATAATGTGCTAATTAAAACAAGGACTGTCAGTAGAGCTTGTATTTGGGTTTTGGGGGGTTTCTGCTTCTTTAATAATTATTGCACCACCCTAATTCTCAGAGGTGTCAGTAGCTATAAAAGTGTAGCCTCTTATTTACACAACCTACATTTTTGCCAAAAAAGAAGAGAAGTAAATTAGGAAAGTGGAATTTAAATAATAACAAAAAAAAGTTAGAGGGGCCTATTTATCAAAGCGTCAACTGAAAATACGCTTGAATTCCGCGTCGGAATTGTTGTGAGATTGATCCGCCGTAGTTATCAAAGCGTCAAAATTGAAATTTGTGACGTAAAATATGATCCCACAATCTCAATCCGACTGTAACATACTGTACCTTTTAGGTACATAACTCCTCCTCTTATCCCTATTTATTGTGACTGGATACTTCACTTCCTTGCTTGGTAATGAAGTATCCAGCTTCCCCCTAAGCCTCACTACGTGCCCTCCTGCTTGTAGTGTGAAATCTTTGTTTCCTGAAGTGCTATCCTGCACTCTCCTCCTGCTCACTGCAGTAATCATCCTCCTACCTTACACCAAGATCAGCTGCTCCAACTCCGCTCGCCGATCCGGGTCTGGCCTCCTCCTTGCTGCATGTGTGACGTCACCGGACAGTGTCACTTCCTCTAGATTGTGCATCAGCGTCTGGCCTGCTGTACTCCGAGCTGCTCAAAGAGATTCTGGGTGCCCTTAAACTTACCTGATACCGGATTGCCCCACCATATTACCGCTCCTACCTGGTAAGCTACAACTTACATATTATTACCGCTACTGAAATAATTAATTATTTAAAAACTGCAGTTACTAAAAATAGTGTTGCTTTGTTTGTGAGAGCATCCGGTTCCCTACTGCACAATCCATTAACCCTCACAAACAACAACACCACCTTTATAATAAATTTCATATGTAGGTGCAGATAGTATTCTCAGACATAATTTATATCTGTGCCTATTCATGATACATCACCTTAAAGGGACATAACCATCATTTACTTATTAAATCCTAAGTTGAGTTATATAAATATTCACTCAATGTCTATAACTAAGACTTTATTAATTTATGGAAGCCTTAATATTACAGAATTAACAAGCCACTGGAATTAAGAACATGATGACTCAAAAGGATATCACAGCACATGTTATGCACTTATCTAATAAAGTAGATCTGCTATCACAGGGATTGAGAGAGTTGCAGGTTGAGAATCTTACCTTAAGGAATATCATAAAGGAAAGTTTAAGCACCGTAAAGACCCCTGAAAGTGGAAACCCAGATCCTCCTATATCACCACTGGATAAATTCTCTGGGGATAGGAAGTCTTTTAGACAATTCCATAATGCTTGTAAGCTATTCCTGACCCTTAAACCTAAAACCTTCCCTAACGATCATATAAAAGTCCTCACTGTTATATCTTTTTTGAGAGGTGAGCCCAGAATCTGGGCAGATATGTTCCTTGAACATAATGATCCAATCTTAAACTCTGTAGATGATTTCTTCAAAGCCATGGCTGACCTTTATGATGATCCACACAGGCAGCTTAATGCTGATACTAAGTTGTGTGGTCTGAAACAACATAAAAGGCCAGTTGAAGAGTACATTTCAGAGTTTAAAATATGGCAACAGGATTCCCAATGGAATCAAATTTCATTAAAAAATCAGTTTAGAATTGGTCTCTCTGACACTATCAAGGATGAGCTGGCTAGAACAGATATTCCTGGCTCCCTAGAAGCATTAATGTCCTTATCCATTAAAATTGATAGAAGAATTACAGACTTCTCTCGAAACTGTTAACTTATTAATAAACCATGTTATAAAGCTCCATGGGGTACCCACAACTATAACATCTGACAGGGGTACCCAGTTTACCTCTAAGGTCTGGAAGCAAATGTGTTCAAGTCTCCAAATTCAGCAAAGATTATCCTCCGCTTTCCACCCTCAATCCAATGGTCAGACTGAAAGCACCAACCATTGGCTTGAAGAATATATCAGGTGTTATACCACTCAGCATCACAACAACTGGACATCTTTGCTCCCACTTGCAGAATTCGCTCACCACAATACCTACCATTCCACCATCAAAACAACCCCTTTCTTTGCAAACTTTGGTTATCACCCGACTTTTCACTTATACCCGGAGGTTCACGGTGATTGTCCAGTCATAACCGATCTCACGAACACCTTGTCTGAGACCTTTTCCTTATTATCTGACAACATCAAAGATGCGCAACTAAGACAGAAGAAGTATTATGACCTTTCGACATAGATCACCTCCTGCTTATGCTGTGGGTGATCTCGTCTGGTTGTCAATGAAAAACTTGCATCTCACTGTTCCCTGTAGGAAGTTGAACAGACTTTTCATAGGGCCTTTTCCTATCTCCAGGATTATTAATGACAACGCTGTAACCCTTACATTACCCTCTCATTACAAAATACATCCCACCTTTCATGTTGCTCTGCTTAAGCCTTACAGGATTCTTCGGGCTTCTCATGTTCCACCATCAGATGCCATCCCTATTTCACCGGACGTGGAATATGAAGTGGAATCGATCCTCGATTCTAGGAAGGTTTCTGGTCGTCAACAGTATCTCATTCATTGGAAGGGCTTTCCTTCCGAGGAGGATTCTTAGGAACCATCGGCTAATCTATCCGCACCTAGGCTTTTGTCTTTGTATCATAGACGACATCCCGATCATCCTAGGCCCTGAACCTCGGAGAGGTTCCTTAGGGGGGGACTCTGCAACATACTGTACCTTTTAGGTACATAACTCCTCCTCTTATCCCTATTTATTGTGACTGGATACTTCACTTCCTTGCTTGGTAATGAAGTATCCAGCATCCCCCAAAGCCTCACTATGTGTCCTCCTGCTTGTAGTGTGAAATATTTGTTTCCTGAAGTGCTATCCTGCACTCTCCTCCTGCTCACTGCAGTAATCATCCTTCTACCTTACACCAAGATCAGCTGCTCCAACTCCGCTCGCCGATCCGAGTCTGGCCTCCTCCTCACCGCATGTGTGACGTCACCGGACAGTGCCGCTTCCTCCAGATTGTGCCTCAGCGTCTGGCCTGCTGTACTCCGAGCTGCTCAAACAGATTCCAGATGCCCTTAAACTTACCTGATACCGGATTGCCTCACCATATTACCGCTTCTACCTGGTAAGCTACAACTTACATCTTATTACCGCTACTGAAATAATTATTTAAAAACTGCAGTTACTAAAAATAGTGTTGCTTTGTTTGTGAGAGCATCCGGTTTCCTACTGCACAATCCATTAACCCTCACAAACAACAACACCACCTTTATAATAAATTTCATATGTAGGTGCAGATAGTATTCTCAGACATAATTTATATCTGTGCCTATTCATGATACATTACCTTAAAGGGACATAGCCTTCATTTACTTATTAAATCCTAAGTTGAGTTATATAAATACTCACTCAATGTCTATAACTAAGACTTTATTAATTTATGGAAGCCTTAATATTACACCGACACAGATTGATGCAAGTTGAAACCGTGGTATTCATGCAGAATCGTGTTCATTCGCCCTCCTATTCAACACTATTTGAAGCTCTCACGAAGTTATAAAAAATTCTACAGTTACGCTTGTGTCTTTTCCGACTCAGTGTACCTAGTTTTCAATCCGCCACTCTTGAGGTCGCTGATGCCATAGAACTCAATGGGAGTCGGAAAACACAGAAAGCTTATGTTCGATGCTGCAAGAGAATGAAGTATATTACATAATTAGAAACTTTATTAAAATTGCATAACCTTTTAAAATCAAACAATATTATTGCTACTCATTTGGTGCACTAGTAGATATAGGGATAAAAATGAAAAATACATTACTACTTATCGATTATGCTACTACTTTGTCTCTCATTACAAAGCAAGGGGACAATATTATTTCTACATATTTGGTGCAAAGTTTTGCCCCAAACTTGTTGCACTAATAGATATTGAGATAAAAATGAAATAAATACACAACATAATATAGCTAACTTCCTTTTTATTTGTTGGAAAAATCTATGTGCAAGCCATGTAATACAGGTCCCACTCTCAACTTTGCGCCAAAATTGACTCAACACTTTTTGCACCATTTATGAAGCAAACTCCTAAACAACCCACACACTAGTGAATTTTTCCACCACTTTTGATTGGAATATGCATAATAACATGATTTATGACATCAGCCAATCTGATTAAAATACACATTATAAACTATCACTAACGAATCAAATTGCTTAAAACTTGTGTCATTGATCACTCATCAGCACTTGTAAGTGCCATTTGTTGCATTGTGCATTATACTTTGAAAGTATGTATATGTGTAATTAGTGTTAAAGATAAACATTGAGGCTGACATTAGGACACACAGTGTAATATTTTAGACAAGAATTTTAAAATTCGAATTGATGTTTGATTCAATAGAATCTTAAGCTGATAGCTCAAAGGGATAGCCCACTTAACTTTAAACTGTCATGCTATTTTCAGTGTATTTCTTCCTTCTTGTGAATTTCTTTTTCAGTAAGAAATGTCATCTTATATGCCACACCTGTGTAGGGGTGGTTTTTTAAAAATAGATTGCAATCAGGAGGGGTTACACAGGTGCAGAGAGAAACCTGGCAAAGCTCTTAAAGGGACAGGAAACCCCAAAAACCCCAAAACATACCATTTTAAACAACTTTCCAATTTTCTTCTATTATCAAATTTGCTTCATTCTCTTGTTATCCTTTGCTGAAGGAACAGCATTGCACTACTGGCAGCTAGCTGAAAACATCAATTTAGCCAATGACAAGAGACAAATGTGTGCAGGCACCAATTAGCAGCTAGCTCCCACTAGTGTAGGATATGTGTGTATTCTTTTCCAACAAGGGATACCAAGAGAACAAAGCACATTTGAAAGTAGAAGTGAATTTTAAAGTGTTTTAAAATTAGATGCTCTAGCTGAATCATACAACTTATATGTTTACTTCCCTATCCCTTTAAAATATCTGTTGATTGCAAATAAATACATATGGTACTCTGATTACATGTTATATGGGCAACTATTCCTGCTCAGAATAAGAATACATTAACAATATATACATAAAATATAAACACAGAGATATTACAGACAAAATTGTTTAGAACAAAAAAAGGAACTTAGGGACATGCAAGATTTCTGACATAACACACACACATATATACACAAGAATGTGCAAGGATATATGTACAAATTCTAGCATTAATAATAATTTAAGAAATAAATAAAAAATATGACTCCTAGAAATACAAATACACATTAATTTCTGTGAAAGTATCATACAACAAATAAATATAAAAATAACTTTCTTGGAGATATTATTTGTTGAGGTATACATCAATCTATTTCTTGGACATTAACAGATGAAAAATGAAAGATTAGCTTTAGAGAAATGTGCTTGTTCATTGACAGGAATTAAATGGTACAAATAAAGTTTAGAAAAACCAGAATTACAGCGGCATTGATGACTGTTAATTAACACCAGTCCGATGCTCTTCGCACCATACTTGACGCGCGTGTTTTTGAAGGGCTTTTTTGATAAATAAGGAGACCATATTCAGGTCCGCGGCAGCGATGTCTTGACGATGATGTTGACGCTTTGATAAATAGGCCCCATAGAATACATAGTAATAAAACTTACGACCCACCTTTAATAGCACTCCCTTGTTTAGGGTCCTGTTATCACTAAGATAATAATAACAATGATATATAAAATATAACATTTACAGCTTTGTAGGTGGTGGTGATACCTATGTTCTATCTGACATAAATTTGTGTAACCCAGCGCACACAAGAAATAAAGCATTTATATCTTAATTTTGTTTTTTATTACATGTGTTGTTTTTGCAACATTTAACAAGAAATATTTTTTTTTCGGAGTTAAAGTTTTTTTTATTGAGAACTTCACACATCACAACAACCAGATCAGCCATTTTTTACAAATACAAATCATATAATCCAAACAGTTTGGAAGACACAGCTTCCTATTCATATGCCAAGTCTTGTAAGAAACAACTCCTATTCAAAATCCATTCGTTATAGCTGCCAACTCGGCATGCTGTAGATGGGGGGAAAAAAAAAAAAAAGGGGAGAACCACCACCAGAAAGACACCAAAATGAGTCTGCCACTTGACTAGAAGTTCGGTGCATAGCGCCTTAAAGCCAGTATGCCGGGAGAACCTCACTAGCAACCATCATCATGAAATTAATATTATTCTTAAGGGGTGAAACAAATTGAATCTGTGCCTGCTGGGGCCAAGATAAAATTACCCTTTTCCACTTATCAAAGAAGAGCCTGAAGACCTTTTCCGACCCCCCAGCTAGGTATTGCCTTTCAATAGTCATTTGTAGCTTAATAGTATTAGCGAACTCGCTTACCGTTGGGGCCTCAGGGGCTCCCCATTTGCAAAATATCATGTGGCGGGCTGCCAAAATAACCATGTTGATTAATTGTCCCTCCCCTTTTTTTTTTTTTTTTTTTTTTTTCAAAGTGAACATTTTATAAGTGAGGCATTAGCAATAGAATTATACAAGAATTGAACAAGGATTCGGCAAGGGGCAAAAAAAAGGCAGGTACTTTTGTAATATTATGTTTTATTTACCTTATTGTTTTCTTATGCAATTGCTACTGTAACACTGTGTCTTATGTGTTTTACTGGTTCCCTCTTTTTTGTAAAAATGTCTAATATCATCTTTTTTTTTTTTTTTTAAAAAAAGCTTTTTTTTTTTTTTTTCAAAGTGAACATTTTATAAGTGAGGCATTAGCAATAGAATTATACAAGAATTGAACAAGGATTCGGCAAGGGGCAAAAAAAAGGCAGGTACTTTTGTAATATTATGTTTTATTTACCTTATTGTTTTCTTATGCAATTGCTACTGTAACACTGTGTCTTATGTGTTTTACTGGTTCCCTCTTTTTTGTAAAAATGTCTAATATCATCTTTTTTTTTTTTAAAAAAAAGCTTTATTGAACATAAAATCACTGCATACAACGCAGAATTAAAACAGTTACATATGCAACAGTGTGGTAATGATTCCATATACATTTTTTTCAACATATATGAGTTGTGGGTATATTTATCGTTCAATGGACAAATTTAGATTGCATAGGTAAGTTATTTAAACTAGGTAAGAAAGAAATTAATTCAATTAAGTGAATGAAAAAATACAATGAACAATTCAAATGGATGTATAAATATATATTCATACGTACATGGTTCCTGCAGAGGTGTAAATTGTTGTGTCAGTGATTATCGGGCTCTTGAAATGACCTTCTGTTCAAGTTAAGGTAATAAGAGAAGGCATCTGGTCTGTCAGCTAAGGGTAGTCAGTGAATGTGAGTTTAAGAAGTAGATGTTCGGGTGGTGGGTTTGAGTGTGGGGGCAGTCTGATTAAGATATTCCTCCCACAAAAAGTATATCGAGTGATAGTCGGCTATTTGTTTGTTACGAGTAAAGCAATATTTTTCTAGTTGGAGAGACTGAGTAGTTGTTTCTCTCATGACATGGATAGATGGAAGTGTATTGCATTTCCAGTTTTTGGGAATTAGTAGTTTTGCTGAGTTTGTCATGATAGTGAGTAGAGCTAGTCGGAGTTTGCAAGTTATTTTGGTAAATTTATTAAAGATGAAAAACCAGATGTCGAGTTTCAGGCTTAGAGATAGAACTTTTTCGAATTCGGCTCTGATAGCTTCCCAATATTTTTGGGCTGTTGGGCACGTCCACCAGATGTGTGTGGGGGTGCCAATGTTTTGGCAACCTCTCCAACACTCCGGCGAGTGTGTAGTGAAAATGGTGTGAAGTCGGTGGGGTGTGTAGTACCATCTATATAATAACTTAACATTCATTTCCATTACATATATGGATGAGGAAGATTTTGTCATGCAGGAGAAGATTTTTTGCCATTCCTTAGGGTTTGTGTAATGCCAATCTCTGTTTCCCACTTTTGTGTGTACGAGGGGAGGGACGTGCTGCTCGGCTGCATAAGTAATTGGTATGTAAAAGATAGAAAGCCCCTGTGTAGGGTGTCATAGATGCAGCTGCTTTCAAAACCCGTATGGAAGCGAAAAAGTAGTAGCTTATGTGGATGTTTGACAAGGAAGTCTGTTAGTTGATGGTATTTAAACCATTCTATATGTATTTTGTCCAGGATGGGGGCGAGTTTGGTTAAAGGTTTGATTTTCCCGTTTTGAATGACTGTAAGGCAGGGAGAGGAGTTTATAATGTGAGGTGTTTGAGTTGTGTGGGTGGGGAATGGTATTGGAGAATCTGGGTTTTCACAAAGGGGTGTTAGTGGAGAGGGTACAGTTGAGATATGGTTATATTGTTTTATGGATGTGTCCCATAATTTTAAAGTTTCTCTAGTGATTGTTGGTAGATATGTAGGTAAGTTTCTTTTGGAGGGATGTAGCCAGCACTTGCTGCCAAGATGTGAAGTATGCGATAGCGAGTGTTCTAGAAGAACCCATTCTTTGTGAACTGAATGTCTGCACCAGTGTATTATTCTGGTGTAGAAGCTAGCCAGTCTATATTGGGTAAGGTTTGGGATCCCGAGGCCGCCCAATTCTTTGGGGCGATAGAGAGTGGCAGTAGCTATCCGAGGTCTTTTGTGTTGCCATATATAGGAGATAAAGGATTTTTTAAGGTTGTGTATCACAGATTTGGGGATTGGGATCGGTAGTGTTTGAAACAGGTATAGTAATTTGGGGAGAAGAATCATTTTGACTGAATTAATTCTGCCTAACCATGAGAGTGGTTTATTGTTCCAGGAGTGCAGTGTATTTTGGATTGAGTCGGCTATGGCTTTATAATTGGTGTCCAGTGTGACTTGTGTAAGGTGGGAAATATACACACCGAGGTATTTTATAGCGCGCGGTTGTATGTGAAAGTGTGCGAGTGCTTGTATTGCAGTGATTTCCTCCATCTGTAATCCAAGTGGGAGCAATTCTGATTTGGTAATATTTATTTTGAAGTTTGAAAAATTGCCGTATAGGTGTAGTGTTTGAATGAGGGGGGGAAGTGAGTTATGTGGTCGTGTTAGTGTGAGAAAGAGGTCATCAGCGTATAAAGTAGCTTTATATTCCTGGTGAGCAATTGTGAACCCCTGTATGTCTGTATTGTGTCTAATATGTGATGCTAAGACCTCCATTGCAAGGATAAATAATATAGGGGAGAGGGGGCATCCCTGTCTCGTTCCGTTTGTGATTGAAAATGGTTGGGACAAGGTATCGTTCAGCTTTATTTTGGCTTGGGGGCTGTTATAAAGGGAGAATATTTTTCCAGTGAAGATTGAATTGAAGCCGAAATGTGTGTCTCCTTCAGAAATTGCCAGTTTAGCCTATCAAAGGCTTTCTCCGCGTCCATAGAAATGAACACGAAGGGGATATGGTTGTGAACTGTGTGTTCCATTAGTAATAGAGTCTTGGTCGCATTATCTTTAGCCTCTCTAAGAGGAGTGAAACCGGCCTGATTAATATGTACAATTGTTGGGAGTATTAAGTTGATGCGGGTGGCCAATATTTTAGCATAAAGTTTGATATCTATGTTAAGAAGGGAGATTGGGCGAAAGTTAGCGGGCGTTGTAGGGGGTTTACCTGGCTTTGGGATCACTACTACTTGCGCTTCTAGCATGGATTGGGGGAACGGATTAGTGTCCGTTATCTCGTTGAATAATTAAGTGAGATAAGGGGAGAGTTGAGAAAAGAAGGTGTGATAGTACTTTCCAGTGAAACCATCCGATCCTGGGCTTTTCCCATTGTTAAGTGATTTTATGGCCGTGAGGAGTTCAGTTTGGGTAATGGGTTTGTTGAGGGTGTTAAGTTGATCAGTTGTTATAGTGGGCAGATGTGCACTGGAGATATAAGAGATCAGATCTGGGGTAGGGCCTTAAGAGGGTGCATTACTTTGAATATTATATAGGGTGGAATAATAGTCATGGAAGGATTGTAGAATTTCTTTAGTAGTTTTTAGGGTGTGGGGACAATTAGGTGTTTGTATCTCGTTAATATAGGATTTCAATCTCTTTTTTTGAAAGGGTCTTGCTAATAACTTGCCCGACCTGTTGCTTTCGTAATAAAATATGCTGTTAGTTTTTGCGCGCAGCGTCTGGTATTCTATTTTTAGGAAGCCGTCTAATGCTTGTTTAGCATTTTGTAAGTCAGTCAGTATATCAGGGTTTGTAGGGGATTGTTTATGGGCCAAATCCAGTTGGGCAAAGGTGTCTAATAGCTCTTTATATTGTTGTCGGTGTAGTTTTTGGAAATGAGCCTTTAATTTAATTAATTCGCCCCTGAGCACGCACTTATGTGCTTCCCATATTGTATATTTGTTGGCCGTTGAGGGGATATTCAATCTAAAATATTCTTCAATGGTGCTAGTGAGTTTCTTAATTGTGTCTGGATTGTTAAGAAGGGAGTTATCTAATTTCCACGTATATGATGTTAGTGGGGTGTTGACTAAGGCTAGGGCTGGTTGATTGGTGAAAATGTAGTCTATGCGACTATATGTTCTGTTAGGATGGGAGAAAAAGGTATAGTCTCGGGTGTCCTGGTGGATAAAACGCCAGGTGTCGTGGAGGTTAAGGTTTCTCAAACCTGTCCATAATACGTTAGTGACCTTTTTTGATATCGCTATTGTGGGATTGGAGCTGTCCTTTGTAGGGTGAATGGGGACATTAAAATCCCCCACAACAAAGATAGGTCCCTTTGCGATGTCTACAATGCGGTTAAATATTTGTTTAAAGAAAGGGGCTTGCTTTATATTTGGGGCGTAAATATTTACCAGGGTGATAGGTCTGCCATAAAGTAGACCCACTAGGCCGAGAAATCGGCCTTCAGTGTCTTTAGAGGTTTGTATATGGGTGAAGGGAAGAGACTTATGCAGTAGTATACTAACTACACCTCTTTTTGAGGTGTTAGAGCTGTGATAGTGAGTGGTGAATGTTTTCCCAAAATATTTGGGTTCCTTGTTTTTCTTAAAATGAGTCTCTTGTAGGAATAAGATGTCTACCGGTCTTTTTGAAAGGTCTAAAAGGGCTTTAGATCGTTTGTGTGGTGAGCTGAGTCCCTTAGCATTTTGTGTTAGAAGGGTTAGTTTACGAGTTTCATCGTTCTTAATTTTGGTGTGTTTGCTGGGGTATGTTGTTTGGTTGTGTGTATGAGGTCACATAGAGCCCATTACATATACAGGGAGTGCAGAATTATTAGGCAAGTTGTATTTTTGAGGATTAATTTTATTATTGAACAACAACCATGTTCTCAATGAACCCAAAAAACTCATTAATATCAAAGCTGAATATTTTTGGAAGTAGTTTTTAGTTTGTTTTTAGTTTTAGCTATTTTAGGGGGATATCTGTGTGTGCAGGTGACTATTACTGTGCATAATTATTAGGCAACTTAACAAAAAACAAATATATACCCATTTCAATTATTTATTTTTACCAGTGAAACCAATATAACATCTCAACATTCACAAATATACATTTCTGACATTCAAAAACAAAACAAAAACAAATCAGTGACCAATATAGCCACCTTTCTTTGCAAGGACACTCAAAAGCCTGCCATCCATGGATTCTGTCAGTGTTTTGATCTGTTCACCATCAACATTGCGTGCAGCAGCAACCACAGCCTCCCAGACACTGTTCAGAGAGGTGTACTGTTTTCCCTCCTTGTAAATCTCACATTTGATGATGGACCACAGGTTCTCAATGGGGTTCAGATCAGGTGAACAAGGAGGCCATGTCATTAGATTTTCTTCTTTTATACCCTTTCTTGCCAGCCACGCTGTGGAGTACTTGGACGCGTGTGATGGAGCATTGTCCTGCATGAAAATCATGTTTTTCTTGAAGGATGCAGACTTCTTCCTGTACCACTGCTTGAAGAAGGTGTCTTCCAGAAACTGGCAGTAGGACTGGGAGTTGAGCTTGACTCCATCCTCAACCCGAAAAGGCCCCACAAGCTCATCTTTGATGATACCAGCACAAACCAGTACTCCACCTCCACCTTGCTGGCGTCTGAGTTGGACTGGAGCTCTCTGCCCTTTACCAATCCAGCCACGGGCCCATCCATCTGGCCCATCAAGACTCACTCTCATTTCATCAGTCCATAAAACCTTAGAAAAATCAGTCTTGAGATATTTCTTGGCCCAGTCTTGACGTTTCAGCTTGTGTGTCTTGTTCAGTGGTGGTCATCTTTCAGCCTTTCTTACCTTGGCCATGTCTCTGAGTATTGCACACCTTGTGCTTTTGGGCACTCCAGTGATGTTGCAGCTCTGAAATATAGCCAAACTGGTGGCAAGTGGCATCTTGGCAGCTGCATGCTTGACTTTTCTCAGTTCATGGGCAGTTATTTTGCGCCTTGGTTTTTCCACACGCTTCTTGCGACCCTGTTGACTATTTTGAATGAAACGCTTGATTGTTCGATGATCACGCTTCAGAAGCTTTGCAATTTTAAGAGTGCTGCATCCCTCTGCAAGATATCTCACTATTTTTTACCTTTCTGAGCCTGTCAAGTCCTTCTTTTGACCCATTTTGCCAAAGGAAAGGAAGTTGCCTAATAATTATGCACACCTGATATAGGGTGTTGATGTCATTAGACCACACCCCTTCTCATTACAGAGATGCACATCACCTAATATGCTTCATTGGTAGTAGGCTTTCGAGCCTATACAGCTTGGAGTAAGACAACATGAATAAAGAGGATGATGTGGTCAAAACACTCATTTGCCTAATAATTCTGCACTCCCTGTATGTATCTTACTAATGTGTGAGCACACCTCTGCAGGAGAAAAACATTCATTTGACAGGTGATAACTTAAACAGTATCTCATAACAAACGTTATAACATTATAAACCATGAAAAACATTAACATATTAACAAACAACAAAAAATCTCTCTGCCTATCATAGGTCATAACTGAGAGTAAGTTGGGGGTAGTACCATAAAGTGCCCTGTAAATTTCACATATTTTAAATGATATTGATTAGGAATCCTGAAGTGGGGAAGGTGAGGTAGGTAGGTCGGAGGGGTGGGTAGGAAGGAGAAAGGATAGGTGGGAAGGGGGAAGAGGATGGGATAGGCATGGTGGGAGAGGAGTTATCTAAGTCTGCCTTTGCTCTCATGCTGATAATAGCAGAAGGTTCTAAATTGCTGAGTTGCAAAAAGACAAGACTAAATAATGATGACCTGTACTTGCCTGTCCCGAGGGGGCGACATTTACCAAAATGTCAATCTATTTGTTCAGTATTACTGAATTAGATGTAAAAGAGTTCACGAAGGTGAATTTTCAGAGGAGGTCAAGCTGGTAGTGGGTTGCCTTCTTGTGGTGGCTTCTTTTGATTTGGCTTTCTTAGGAAGGGCTTTATGCCAGGACTCATTTGGATTGATTCGTCCCTTGGAGAATTGCGAGTTCTGTAGTTCAGGTAGAGTTTCCATAGGTGGTTCAAGTCCAAGTGCTGTACAAAAAGTTTGAAGGTCCTCTGGAGTTTTGCAGATCACACGGGTGTTATTGCTGATGGTCCAAAGATGTGTTGGAAAACCCCATCTGTAGGAGATTCTCTTATTTCTTAGCATGGTAGTAAGAGGTGAAAATTCCTTCCTGCGTTGTAAGGTGCGGGTTGATAAGTCCTGGAAGAATTGTAAGACATTACCTATAAATCTTACAGGCTGAATTTTGCGGGATTGTCGTAAGAGCATTTCTTTTTCTTGAAAGTTCTTGAAACGGATCACAATATCCTGTGGCGGGGCTGAGTCAGAAGGTTTTGGTCTCAAAGTTCTATGAGCTCTGACCCATAGGATATCCTCAGTGTAGGAAGATTCTTTCAGATGTCGAAATAGATCCTGCAAATAAACCGGGAAATCCCTGGGTAAGACTGACTCTAGCACTCCTCAATATTTTTGCGCCTGCTTCGATTCTCGAGGTCGTCGAGCTTATCTTGAAGAGAAAGTATGGTCTCCTGTTGAGAGGTTACTTGGTCAGTTAGTTGCTGTACATCCTCTTTAATGGTTTCTTGGTTACTTTCAAGAGATTCAACTTGAAAACCTAAGGTGTGAATGTCCTTTTTTAATTCAGCCAGCTCCTCTCTAATACAGGAACGGACTATGTCCGCAATGTCCTTTTTCGATGGTAAATTTTGCAAAAATGATGGAGAGAGCTGGCATTCAGCTGGTAAAGGTCTGTTTGGTTGAGATTCCTGTGACAGGGTTTGAGGAGTTTTGTCACCAGTTTTAAGGGAGGCAGGAGAGGTATTCGTTGTGTCTGAACTATGAAAAAAGAGGACATAAGGCTTGATTTCCCTGTGATAGACTTTGACATTTTATCGTGTTTGATATTGCGTTTAGTCGCCATGTTGGGCCAGGGATACACATGGCGTGACTCCTGGGTCTCTTGTGACAAGATTGTCTTATGTCGAGTAACACTTATGAGGTATATGGAGGTGTAAGAACTAGTCCTCAAAACAGGCAAAAGGATCTTGTAATCACTGGCAGTAAATAAAAGATGCACAGCAGTGGTATATTGCAGATGGAAGGGTTAAGGTCTGCACTAGAATCACAGCAACAAATTATGGAAATAATGGTTTTATCTCCAGACTGGGTTTAAAAGCCAAGCATTGAATGTTACTGAGGATTTATGTTTCAAAAGAGCTGCAGAATCAGTGGTTAAAGGCAGCAAAACTGTTAATTATTTCCTCTGATGTACATAAGGATATTTGAAGTATTAGAGCTGCAGATCCTATTTCATTAATTAGGCAGGAACATTCGGTTAGATTGTGCAGCTGGTCTGTATCTGGAGCTGTTCCTGTATTAGGCCCAATCCCTAGGATCAATGTGTGGCAGAGACTTGCACAGGCCATGCAGTTGCTGATTATTTATTGTGGCCAGGTTACAGTTAGGGAATGTGCCTGTCTCTGTGTGGATGAGCTGGTATAGTAAGGTATATAAAAAGTTCTTACCCTGGAGGAAGCGGAGTTCCGGTGTAGGCCCAATCCCCGCGCTAAATTTATTTTCCGGTCCGACTCGAAAATCGGGTGCTATTTTTCAGTCTTGGAACCCTTCGTTTTAGATTGTGGGCCTTCCTGGGAGCTTGGTTGTGGCCCCTGATGACCAGCAAAGGGGTATATTTGTGGCTTGATGTCAGATGCGGCCTGAATTCGGTCTGGAGTGCTGGGTGTCTCTGGTTCAGGGGGAGATGAAAGAATTATCCCTCTGAGTTGTTGCCACAGGCTTTAAAGGTGCTGGGGAATGTTGTAGGAGAGTTTAGGAGCAAGGATGATGAGGATTCCTAATGATATAAGGGCCTTTACAGCGGAGCTCCGGAGTTATGCTGCCATCTCTGCAGCTGCCGGCTCCGCCCCCCAATTGTCCCTCCCCTTTAAGTCGCCCGCATTCTTTTAAAAGAAAGATATATCCTAATTGGAGAGCACACTCCTCTCGTAAAAACCTGTTCACCCAGAATTGTATTCTACTCCAAAATTGTCGGATTTTAGGGCAATCCCATATACAATGTTGCAGATCAGCTCCTTCTTTCTGGCATTTAAAGCAATTCCCCTTATCCCCATTCTGCTCCCATTTGCTCATCCTCCTTGGGGTTAGATAGAAATTGTTTAGAAGCTTAACCTGTGATTCTTTCCAGCTCACTACTCTCGTGGCAGCGTCTGCTAGTTTAATGCTCCTTTCAATATCTTCGGCTTGCACTAAATTGATATATTTAGGGAGAAACATTTTCCTTTTATTAATTTGTTCTTTCCCTGATATATTTAATAAGAATTTATACCAGTATGATATAGATCTTTTCCCCACAGCGTTTAATTTCACTCCTGAATCAATTCCTGGCGGTCCCACACAATTCTATGTGTTTGCAAAGATTTCAGGAGGTAACTTCGGGTTTGTAAATAAGCAAAGAATGTACTTGTAGGTAACTGATATTGTTCAGCCAATGTTTAGGGTCCTGTTATCACTAAGATAATAATAACAATGATATATAAAATATAACATTTACAGCTTTGTAGGTGGTGGTGATACCTATGTTCTATCTGACATAAATTTGTGTAACCCAGCGCACACAAGAAATAAAGCATTTATATTTGAATTTTGTTTTTTATTATATGTTGTTTTTGCAACATTTAACAAGAAATATTTCATTGAAAATATTATGTCACTCTTATCAAGGCTCTTAACAAGGCAAATTAATCACTTTTTATCATAATGTTATATAAAAATATTTTTAGATATTTTGTCAAATTTGACTTTGGCAATAATCACCCATAAGGGCTATCTGGCCCTAGCCATAGTAGCCATGCTTTTGTTTTTGCATCAAAAAAGATGGGTGCTGTTAATGAATCAACAAACAAATGATTGAATGCAGCTTAACCCTTTATGCCAGGGCAAGTGTTTACATTGTAGTAGTTCCAATGTAAACACTTGCTTGAATAAACTAAATAACACGATAACATCATTTCAAGGCTCGGATCAGATCATAGTATGTGCATTTCACATTTGTTTTCTTTTGCCAATTCATTAGGGGACATATAAAAAATCTGATAAAGGTCCCTGCGGGACAAATCTGCTTCTTGCATGCCTAGACAGTGCCCTTATACACACACAATTAGATGGAGAAAAAGATATGAGAGAGAACGAAAGGAGGAGAAGAATAACAGAAAGAGAGAGAACAGGCAGAAGTGGGAAGAAGATAGAGATCTTTTCGTGTGATGTGGCTGGCTTGTAGCAGTAGCACCTGGGTAGCACTTGCTTATTGGTGGCTAAATATAGCCACCAATAGGCAAGCGCTACCCAGGGAACTGAACCAAAAAGGGGATGGCTCCCAAGCTTACACTCCTGCTTTTTCAAATAAATATACCAAGAGAACAAAGAAAAATTTATAATAGGAGTAAATTAGAAAGTTGCTCATGACAGAAAAAAATTATTATTTTAATTAATTATTATTATAATGTATGGTAATATTTGTATTCCTTTTTAACATACGTGGTAAAACTCTGGAATAGAGCAGGTGAACCTCTAGCATGATTGCTTATGGTTGAAATTTTTACCTCCTTGCCACTAGATTACAAGTGACGCTGTATATTTTTTTTCACGATTGCAAAAACTCTGCTAGCGTTAAGTTTTGGTGCTAGTCGGGTTCTGCTCGTATTACAAGTTAAAAAGAAATAAAATGTATTTTGTGCTAGCGGTAACCCAATAGCACTTAAAATCGAACATCAAACTACCAATTGCGTTTTTGCATTCCCCATAGAACTCAATGGAGACAAAAAAGTTTAAAAAACAACAACCACTCTTTGTAATGCTCGTGGGATACTCCACTATCAGACTAAACTTGGCCAGTAGTCTTCTTATACCGGCATTGCGCCAGAAATATAGGAAATATCCCAGAACAGAGAAAGTTTGCAAGATGAGAAAAGTAGCACTCACCACAGGCAGGATAGTCTTCAGCGGCAACGGTAACGGTAAAGCAGTCCAAAAGTAAACAACATGAATGGTCAGGCAAGCAGGGTTTTTTGCAACGGTAAAGCAGTACAAGGGTAAACCACTAGAATGGTCAGGCAGGCAGGGTTTGGCAACAGAGAGGCAATCCAGAACAATAGGGGTTAATCAAGCAGAGTTCAGTAACAGTATATCAATCCAGCAAATTAAGGCTAATCAAGCAGAGTAGTCAGACAAGCAGAGTTCAGTAGCATTATATCAGTCGAGCAAATTAGAGGTTAATCAGGCACAGTAGTCAGACAAGCAGAGTTCAGTAGCATTATATCAGTCGAGCAAATTAGAGGTTAATCAGGCACAGTAGTCAGACAAGCAGAGTTCAGTAGCAGTATATCAATCCAGAAAATTAGGGGTTAATCAGGCAGAGTAGTCAGACAAGCAGAGTTCAGTAGCAGTATATCAATCCAGCAATTCAGGGGTTCAACAGGCAGAGTAGTCAGGCAGGCAGGGTTCATCAATGATAAGGCAAATAGCAGTAACAATCTATCACACACAGGAGCACACAAAGTAACATCTATACTTGGGCGCATGGACAGAGGAGCATGCGGCGATGACGTCAGCGCCGCACACATCCGGACCCGACACAGCCCCTGACAAACGAGCCCTAGCAACCAGAGTCGGCTTTAAAGGATGAGCAACATCGAATCTGGAGACCAAAGATGGAGCATGTACGTCATGGGCAGGAACCTAGGAACGATCTGCCACAGAATAACCCTTCCAATGTAAAAGATACTGCAGTTGTCTGCGCCTGTATCTGGAGTCCAGGATCTTAGTAACCTCATATTCAGGGTCGCCAAGGACCAGGAGTGGAGGAGGAGGAGTTCTGAGTTTGGTATATCTATTCCTGATGTAAGGCCAGTTTGTAGGCAACAGGAAACAGTTTCTTCAGGATTTTGTAAGGGCTGATAAACCTAGGCCCTAATATTTCAGACTTCATAGTAGGCCACCATACATGTTGGGAAAGATGCTTAAAAGTCCTAGTCAAACCAGGATGTCCTGAGAGTTTACTATCATGAGCCCAAGATAGCACAGGGGTGCGTAGGTTCAGAGGCACAAAGAGGATATCGGAGGCCACGGGGGCTCCAGGAGGTCTTTGCAGAAGGGTGGTATTTAGTTGAGAAACCACAGAGGAGGGAGGTATGATGTGTTCAATAGGAGCTTCAGAGGAATTACTTGAGTGAGGGAACTTACGGGTAAGGGCGTCCGCCTTCTTGTTCTTGTTGGTAGGAGACCACAAAGTTAAAATGGCAAAAGAACAAGGCCCACCTGGCCTGTCGAGGATTGAGTCAATGAGCAGTCTCTAGGTAAGTCAGATTCTTTTGGACGGTGAGAATCTAAATGGGATTGGCAGTGCCCTCTAACTAATGACGCCATTCAGTCAAAGCCATCTTAATGGTTAAGAGTTCACGATTACCCACATTGTAATTCCTCTGTGCAGGAGTAAATCATTTAGAGAAAAAGGCTACATGGTGTGACTTGGAAGTCAAAGGATCCCTTTGGGTTAGAACTGCTCCAGCCCTTATCTCAGAAGCATCAACCTCTAAAGTGAACTGTAGGTCATGATCAGGATGGCGGAGAACAGGAGCAGAACAGAAAGCTTTTTCCGACAAGAGAAGGCATTTATGGCTTCAGGAGGTGAATGTTTACAGTCTTTGTTACATTTTGTCAATTCAGTGAGTGGAGTGACTGTTTGAGAAAAGTTCTTTATAAACTTGCGGTAATAATTGGAGAACCCCAAGAACCTCTGCAATTCCTTTAATGAAGTAGGTTGAGGCTATTCTAGAATTGCGGTGAGTTTAGCCGTATCCATGGCAAAACCCTCCTTCGAGTTGAAATAACCAAGGAATTGGATCTGAACTTGATCAAACTCACATTGTTCTAGCTTGGCTACCAAAGAATTGTCTCTGAGATGTAGAAGTACCTGTCTCATGTGTTTATGATGTTCTTCCAAAGTGGAAGAGAAAACAAGGATGTCATCCAGATAGATGATGACAGTGCGGTTGAGGAGGTCATGGAAGACATCGTTGACAAATACCTGGAAGACTGCAGGGGCGTTACACAGCCCAAAGGGCATTACAAGGTATTTGTAATGGCCAGATCTTGTGTTGAAGGCGGTCTTCCATTAGTGGCCTGGGAAGATACGAATCAGATTGTATGCCCCACGTAATTCCAGCTTGGTGAAGAGGCAAGCATCCTGGAGTGAGTCATACAGTTCGGTGATCAAAGAAATGGGATAGTGATTCTTGAGAGTGATATTGTTCAAGGCCCTGTAGTCGATGCAGGGTCTGAGCCCACCATCTTTCTTGCTGACGAAAAAGAAACCAGCCCCAGCAGAAGAGGAGGAAGGGCGAATGAAACCTTTAGCTAGGTTCTCTTGGATGTACTCCTCCATGGATTTGGTTTCAGCTTTGGAGAGTGGATAGGTCCTCCCTTTTGGAAGTGGGGCTCCGGGAAAGAGGTTGATCTTGCAGTCATAAGGATGGTGGGTTGGCTGCTTTTTTCTCAAACACATCTGCAAAGTCTGCATATACTGGCCATGGGGATGTGGAGCAGAGGAGTGACTTTAGCAAGGCAGGAGTGGAAGCAGGAGGTACCCCAGGGGGCCAGTTGTCCTTAAGCCCAGTCGAACTGTGGATTGTGCATCCAAAGCCAAGGAAGACCAAGGATGACAGGCTGTGCTGGGGAATGAATAACCTCGAACTGCAGCTGTTCGGAATGAAGGACTCCCATAGTCAGGGGTGCTGACTCAAAGTGGATCAACCCTGAACCATCCAGAGTAGTTATTTTAAAAAATGTCTTTTCTGCAGAAGAGGTAAGCCAGTTTGAATCATAAAACGGTGATCCAGAAAGTTTCCTGCTGCCCCTGAATAAATGAAGGCTTGAGTGTGGACAGTATTCTGAAGGAAGGTGAGGGTTACAGGTACCAGAATCCGAGAGGAGTGAGGGGATTTAGTAGAGATCATGCTTAGAGGTACTTCAGTGTTATCCCCTAAGCATTGGCTTTTCCCGGATGAATGTCACAGTTCTTTAGTTGGTGGGAGTTAGAACCGCAATAAAAGCATAGTTTCAATCTCCTTCTTCTCTGTCTTTCAGACTCTGTGGGTCCCTCTACTGGGGTGGCTGGAGAAGTTGAAGGGGTAGAGGATACTGCAGAAACCGGATGAATAGAAGGATGGGAGGAAACATATTTTAAGTACAGGAAGATTCTATAGAACTTCTAAATGCTAATTTCAACTGTAGTTTTGGTTCCAGGATCTGCTCCAAACACAGGAAATGCAATTTTTTAACTTTGTTACCCAAAACAAAGCTTAATTAAACTGTAATTTCTTAACTTTAAATTCTACACAATTTCCCATACAATTCAGAATTAAATTTATGTATAGGGCAAGCTACAGTCCTGGGTGTAACACATTCACAGAAATGAATCCTTTGTAAAAAGAAATAAATAAAAAACCTTACTGTTGGCAGTTATTACATAGTACTGTAAAGCTTTTGTTTGTAAAAAACATTTAGATGGGACCAACACAACACATGTCTCTAAAATTCATTAGAAAACTGATAGAAAACTGGCTCAACAATAAAAGTATCCAGTTTCCAAAAACAAGAGAAATACAAGAGTTAAAGGGACAGTCTAGTATAATCAACTTCACAATTTACTTCCATAATCAAACTTGCTTTTTTTTTCTCTTGGTATTCTAAGTTGAAGCCAAGCATAGGTAGGCTCATATGCTGATTTCTAAGCCTTTTAGGGTTGCCTCTTATCACATGCTTTTTAAAAAAAAAAAAAAAAAAAAATCTATTTTCAACACAAAGAGACACTGTGGGGGTTATTTAAGATTTAGCAGGCTACAAAACAGGCCTTCCCCTATGCAAATGCAAATTTATACAGACCAGAAATACAGGTTTTTTTTAAAGCCATGCTTTTCTTGAAAACATACAACAGGCCTTTGAAATCAACCACTATTTGAGCTTTTTTAAATAAAGTACTACATACAAAACTTGCTATAAAACATCAAATCTACATTTAATGCAGTTAAATTTAAAATAAATCAACATTCATTTGATTCCTGCAAAACTAAATGGCATATGGATTCGTCTACAACTTCATGGCCGCCAAAATGTGGTCATCTATTAATTTAAAATATCTCTAATATAATATACTAAATCTCTATGGTGAAACCACTAAAACCAACACAGATAAATTGTGAAAATAAACTATATGAGGATCCTCCATTATTTGTCAAACAGTTTATTTAGGAATCAATATATGTTAATAATAAGATAAATATTTACAGATATATATATATCAATCTATTTTACAGATACAGTCCACATTTTAAGATACAGGGCAACTTTTCTAAACTAACCCCAATTGTGCTACACAGAATATTATCCCAGAAATACTTAGCCAGATTCTCTGTGTCCAACATCATCCATCTTTACAGCATGCCCAGGATACAAAAGAGAGAGAGAGGCTCTGGTGTTACAATATTTTATAACCCAATTCAAAAGGGAGTGGCTTATCAAATGCCACTCAAAAAGACCAATGGGAGTGTCTATAGTTCAGAGAGAAAGGTGTACCTGGGGGAAGGGATCCCAATAACAGCTAAGTGAATATTCCAGTGATAAAATGTCACCACAGAAGGTCTCTCCGAGTTCTGTCTCTCTCGGCTTGTCTCTCCTGGAAGCGAGATTCTAGACTGATGCAAAGTGTTGTAAAGTCAACTTAAGAAGACGGTATATCACGATAAATGAGTTCATCTTTGATGGGTTCATGCAGACCCCTCATAAAGGCTGCTTTAAGGGCAATGCCATCTTAACTGGTCTCTTGTGCCAAGGTGCGAAACTTGATGGCAAATTGTGCCACAGTTCTATTGCCCTGGCAGACATCTAGGAGAGAAAATTCTGCAGCAGAAGTATGGCCAGAAGTCCCAAACACAGAAGTAAGTGCAGAAATGAAGGCATCAGCATCGTTCAGGAGTGGAGCGTTCTGTTCCAAAAGGGGAGAGACCCAGGCTAGGGCCTTGTCTTTCAGTAAGGAAATGATAAAGGTGACCCTTGACTGGTGAGACTCAAAGGTGTGAGGATCATTGCGGACGTGTAGCCTGCATTGGTAAGAAAACCCCTGCAATCAGTAGTACCCTCATACTTGTCAGGCAATGGTACCGGGGGTATACTTCCAGAAGCAGAGGAAGAATTTGCAACAACCAGGAGCAGAGATTGGCGGTACAACAACAGGGGCGGTATTCCTCACTGTAACTAGTAAAGAGAGTTGGGCGGTCATAGCCTCTAGCTTTGAATCCATACTCTGCAACTGTGTGGTATGGGTTCCCAGCATCTGTCCCTGAATATAAACTGCTTGTGCTACCTCATCTGGCTCCATGGCCAAAGTATAATGTAATGCTCGTGGGATACTCCTCTATCAGACCGAACCCGGCCACTAGTCTTCTTATCCTGGCGTCGAGACGAAATGATAGGGAATATCCAAGAGCAAAAAAAGTTTGCAAGATGAGAAAAGTAACACTCACTACAGGCAGGATAGTCTTCAGCGGCAACAGTAAAGCAGTCCAAAGGTAAACCACTAGAATGGTCAGGCAGGCAGGGTTTGGCAACGGTAAAGCAGTCCAAGGGTAAACCACTAGAATGGTCAGGCAGGCAGGGTTTAGCAACATAGAGGCAATCCAGAACAATAGGGGTTTATAAAGCAGAGTAGTCAGACAAGCAGAGTTCAGTAGCAGTATATCAATCCAGCAAATTAGGGGTTAATCAGGCAGAGTAGTCAGACAAGCAGAGTTCTTTAGCAGTATATCAATCCAACAAATTAGGGGTTAATCAGGCACAGTAGTTCAGTAGCAGTATATCAATCCAGCAATTTAGGGGTTAATCAGGCAGAGTAGTCAGACAAGCAGAGTTCAGTAGCAGTATATCAATCCATCAATTCAGGGGTTCAATAGGCAGAATAGTCAGACAGGCAGGGTTCATCAATGGTAAGGCAAATAGCAGTAACGATCTATCACACCCAGGAGCACACAAAGTAACACTTATACTTGGGCAGTGATAGATCATTACTGTGGAACTTACATAGGCGCATGATCTGCGCCACAGGAATCTGGACCGGCATGGACAGAGGAGTGTGCAGATCCGGACCTGGCACAGATTTAAGCTGTCAGTGTCCACTGTGAGGAACATTGTGAGGAAATGGATGACCACACGCACAGTTCATGTTAAGGCAAGAAATAAAATATTGGAGAGGCAAAGGCAAAGTATGGTGAGAACGGTCAAAAACAGCCCACAGACCACCTTGAAAGACCTACAACATCATCTTGCTGCAGATGGTGTCACTGTGCATCGTTCAACAATTCAGCGTATGGGAGAGTGATGCGGAAGAAGCCTTTTCTGCACACACGCCACAAACAGAGTCGCTTGAGGTATGCAAACGCACATTTGGACACACGCCAGCTTCATTTTGGAAGAAGGTGCTGTGGACTAATGAAACAAAGATTGAGTTATTTGGTCATAACAAGGGGCGTTATGCATGGCGGCAAAAAAACACAGCGTTCCAAGACAAACACTTGCTAGCCACAATAAAATTTGGTGGATGTTCCATCATGCTGTGGGGCTGTTGGGCCAGTGTCGGTACTGGGAATATTGTTAAAGTTGAGGGTCACATGGATTCCACTCAATATCAGCAGATACTTGAGAATAATGTTGAGGAATCAGTCACAAAGTTGAAGTTACGTCGGAGCTGGATATTTCAACAAGACAATGACCCAAAACACTGCTCAAAAAAAGTACAATGTTCTGGAATGACCATCCCATTCCCCAGACCTGAATAGCATTGAAAATTTGTGGTGTGATTTGAAGCAGGCTGTCCATGCTCGGCAACCATCAAACCTAACTGAACTGGAGATGTTTTGCAAGGACGAATGGTCCAAAATAACTTCATCCAGAATCCAGACACTCATTACAGGCATTAGGAAGCGTCTAAAGGCTGTTATTTCTGCTAAAGGAGGCTCCACTAAATATTGATGCAATATTTCTGTTGGGGTGCCCAAATTTATGCACCTGTATAATTTTGTTTTGATGCATATTGCACATTTTCTGTTAATCCAATAAACCTCATTTCACTACTGAAATATTACTGTGTCCTTCAGTTATTTGAAAGATCAAAATGAAATTGCTGATCCAAACACCCAATTATTTATAAATGAAAATCATGGAAATTGTCAGGGGTGCCTAAACTTTTGCATATGACTGTATATGTATATACAGTATATATATATATATATATATATATATATATATATATATATATATATATATATATATATATATATATATATATATATATATATATATATATATATATATATATATATATATATATATATATATATATATAATGCATTAAAATTATGGGGGGGGGGGAGATAAAAAGCTGAAATTAAAATCCTCCATGTCTCAAAATTAAATCAATGTAAATATTTGCATAGGAAATTAGCACATCTAGGCAAGAATCCCCGCTTGCTGTTCCCCCAGAAATAACTCATATACAATGTTACCAATGCACAAGAGAATTTTGGGTAAGTTATGCAAATTTTTTTGCTCCAAAAATACTGTTTTAACACAGCTATCCTTTTAACATGATTACTGATTTGCTGCTATAATCCTTTTAAAAGGATAGCTATGTTAAAACAGTATTTTTGAAGCAAAAAAAATGAGAATTTGCATATCTAATTTGCATAACTTACCCAGAATTCTCTTGTGCAGTAGATGTTTAGACATGTATCTTTATGTATCTTTATGCTAAAGCCCTTTTTTCCCCTTACACTCGAGATCTCATATGTATAAGCCCTTATAACTTTTAGTGCAATATTATTTTTAATATAACTTTTATTAGATGGTGTTATTATGAGTGTAAGGGGCATATTTATCAAGCCCTGTGTTAAAGGCTCGCCGGAAACAGAAGTTATGAAGCAGCGGTCTAAAGATTGCTGCTCCATAACCTGTCCCCCTGCTCTGAGGCAGCAGACAGACATCGCCAGAAATCAACCCGATCGAATGCAATCGTGTTGATTGACACCCCCTGCTAGCGGACGATTGGCAGTGAATCTGCAGGGGGCGGTATTGTATTTTGTTTCACGATTTTAGTGTTAATTCTTTTTGGTAAACTTAGATTTTTTAAATTTTTCGTAGGATTTGTTTTTTTTATTAGTTTCTGCGATGTCGGGAGCGGCAGATTAGGGGTTAATAATGTTTTTTAGGTGTCGACAATGTCGGGGGCGGCAGATTAGGGGTGTTTAGAGTTGGGGTTTATGTTAGGGTGTTAGGTTTAAACTTAACTTTTTTTCCCCATAGACATTAATGGGCTTGTGTTACGGATTTTTCATTCCGCGCTTCAGGTGCTAGTTTTTTTTCTAACACTCTCTCCCCATTGATATCTATGGGGGAAAGTGTGCAAGAGCACGTCAAAGCAGTCCTTGGCTTTTGTGTGGTATGGAGCTTAACGCCACTATATCGCACGCACAAGGAGGCTTTTTAGTAACTCGTAATAGCAGGGGAGGCATTCGTTTTGCACCCTGTTTAGCGCAAAACTCATAATCCTGGTCACTACAACTGTATTGCCAAAGCTAGAGGCACAATAATAACAATCAAAAGTTCAACGTATTGAGGCTGTTAGGCAGGGTACCAGTAATGAAAATAAATTCTTAGGTGATATGCAGTAGTTCCATGCAAGTAAAAGTTGGAGTAAAATTTCTCCATTTTCGCCACATAAGTCCTTGCGCTGAATATGTGATAACGATTTGCGATGCAGTTCTATGTTAGCTTATGGGAGTAAAAATTGTGGGTGACGGATGAAATATACGCCCCAAATTTATATGTGGCGCCGTGTATGTGATACTAAAACTGCGTAAAATCCCAGCATTGCCGGGTTTTGCGGTTGACGCTGCATATGTAATCTTGCCCCACGTTTACAGAGGCGGAACAATTTAAAAGTCTAAAAAGATGGACTACTTAAGTCAGAATTTTATTGCTTTCATTGATTTATGAACGCAGTGGAATAATTAGTCCAGTGAAGTATAACTAATACAGATGTCATGCCCTACAATTATTATTTTTAATACAAATATACAACTAGCAATTTTTTGCCAAGGGAAATAGTCATGCTATATTGTGAATAAAATACATGAATAAATGTGCTAAACTGCTTATTTGATGACGGATACAGTGAATGATAAAGGTCATTAACACAATAGAGAGAAGAGAGTAAAATAAGTGTTTAATTAAAAAGATAACCATCAGACTCAGGTAATTAAAATGAGTGCCTCTTATGCCCACTGTAAATGATTCCCATATTGTAAAAAAAAAAAGATAGAAAATTCTTGAGAGGATTCAAATGGAGAAGAGAAAAAAATTATAAGATTAAAAAATGTAATCAATTCATGTCAGTTTTAAAATACATAATTTTTGTTTTATTACTGTAGATCTCTGGTGAAAATTCCAAAAGGTTGGATACTGGGATTGCACTTTTTTATAACCTTTCCTTAAAAAATAAAAATTGACTCAGACTTAGCTTGTCCTACCAGACACTAAGAACAATGAATAAAGTTCAGAAATCATAAATAAGCCACAGTATAAAGATATACTGAGGGCTAGGAAATATATAAATAAACTGATGGGAAATAAACACTTCCTTTCTTTTTAATCTACCTGTAAGAGGACATATAAACTTTTCTATAAGTAGTGGAACTGTCTATTTTAAAATCTGGTTACATATTTCTTCCACTGGGGTCTGTTACATTTTAAAACTAAGATAATTCAGTCTTTTAATGATGTTATAAAAAAGGACGAACATCTATTTGCTTATAAACAAAAATGACATGTATAAAAGTATACAGATTTAGAGAACTCCCCAGTAAATAAAACATTTTTTTGTTATTTCAAAACCATATATTTTTTTAAAGAGATATATAACTCCTTTGTGTAGAGATATATAGCTCCTTTGTGTAGAGATATATAACTCCTTTGTGTAGAGATATATAGCTCCTTTGTGTAGAGATATATAGCTCCTTTGTGTAGAGATATATAGCTCCTTTGTGTAGAGAGATATAACTCCTTTGTGTAGAGATATATAGCTCCTTTGTGTAGAGATATATAGCTCCTTTGTGTAGAGATATATAACTCCTTTGTGTAGAGATATATAGCTCCTTTGTGTAGAGATATAAAACTCCTTTGTGTAGAGATATATAACTCCTTTGTGTAGTGTTAGGGGTAATATGAACCTGACGGCAGCCATCTTGTTCCCCGCAGCCATCTTGTGATGATTAGCATCCATTTTGTAATGATTAGACTTTTTTTATAGTGGTTTATTATGTAGTAAGAAATATGCTGATGTTAGGGAGACTTGCATAGATATAATAGCCCTGAGAATGACCCTGAAGATGTGCATTGTTATCTCTACAAGATGTCAAACGGCTGTGATTTGTGCTGGGCCAGGAGGCCCAGTTACTGTTTATCTGTATTTAGGTATTCCTGTAGAAATGACTCCCTAACACTCCTTTTATTCCAATTATATTTTCTATGAGTTTCTTTGTTCTTATAGAAATACCATGTGAAATGATGTAATTATGAATACGTCACTTGTTAAACCTATATGCTGTAACTCTTGAGATCCTACATTACTCCTTTGTCCTGTCAGTCATAAATTTACTTAATGTCTGCAAGGATATCTGACAAATGTGATGTACAACTTACAGGATGCCAGATGTTTTTCCTTATCTTAGAAATGAGCTAACGACTACAGATTTCAATGTATTCTGGAATGTATATAACTGGCCACCCTGACATAATAAAGTTAGAGTTGTTCTGCAAACATATCCTTGTGTGTTTTGTGAAACAGCCCTCCAAGCGCTTGTCTTTACACTTTGCAGTGCAGATACCAGAGTCCTGAAGCAGAGGAGAACAAGAGGGTCGTGGTCCTAGAGAAGTCCTCTAATAAATGGTGCCAGAAGTGATAGCTTGTCAAGGGGTGAGTGAAACACTTGTTTTGCACTGTTTTTTGCTTACCCATTGTCAATCTAGAACCTTATAAGACCAGAACCTCAGGTTATCTATAAAAAAAAAAAAATTGTGGGGAATGTGTATGTATGTTATGCATATCTGTGTATGTTGTGTATATATGTATATTTAAGGTGTTTTTAAGGTGTTTTTTTATGGAAATTTTTTGGTAAAAGTTGTTTTTGGTTATAAAGTAGTATCTGAGGTTAGAGGCCTCCAAGTGATACATGGTTTATTGATTAAATGGTATCTGAGGTTAGAGTCCTCTGAATGATACATATTTATTGTTTTTTTAGATATGATATCTGAGGTTAGAGTCCTCTGAATGATACATATTTATTGGTTCTTTGATATTAAATAGTGTCGGAGGTTAGAGGCCTCCAGTGACATATGATGAGGTTAGAGTCCTCTAGAGACATATGTTTTTTATTAGTTAAAATATAGTATTTTTAAGGTTAAACGGAGTTCAAGTCTCTGTTGGAATATGAGGATTTAATACTGGTATTTGAAGTATATAGTGTTGTATGCGGTATATATGTTGTAAAATTAAGGGGTATAATTCATAACATTTATTGCATATTATCCATAAACTCTGGTATCAGCCTGGAAATTGTTTTGCTATCTTTGTCTATGCGCAATCTGTTTCTTTCATGCTTGCTATAAACTGAACTTGCTGTATTGCATTTGTTTTTCTGCTTGCACACTTCAAATTGCTGTATTGCATTTGCATTTTCTAATTGTTTTTAAAGTTTGTTTTTTTTATTGCTATATAATTACTGTGCTGTTTTGTGCTTAAAATATATATTAAGTGACTGTGCATTTTATTACTGCTGCTCTTTTTGTGTTGTTAAAGAAAAAGTTTATTTCAGGCACAAAGGCACCCACTCTAGAGAGGGAGGGGGGATCATAAAAAAATCTGTCAGTGAGCAGCTGTGTAGAGTCAGTGAAGAGAAATTTAAAAAAAAAAAAAACTGTTTCAGAAGCTCCGTTGTATGTGTGTGTGCAGTAAGGAAATTTAGGAGATTTTGTCTGTCGGTCCTCACTGTGGTATGCGTGTAACAGATTTACTTTAAACCAAAAAAACAGAATGTATTATTTGAAAATGATTATCCCAATCCAGGCAAAAAATGGCCATTTTGCGTGGAATCGGAAAGAAAAATACATTTTGAACTTGGTGACAGGTTAATCTGGTGGTTTTTAATATATATATGTTGTACGTGATGCAATAGATGTTTTTCTGCGAAAAGAAAAAAAAAAAGGGGGAGTGAATCTCTGGTATGCGAGATGGAATGAACTTGTGTGCCTGAACATAAGAATGTTTCTTTCTGTTTCTCTGCTGGGAAATCAGACGTTTTTAGAAGATATTTGGTAATGTTATTTTATATACCTGTATTTTAAAGTCACCAGCATGTTTTAAGTATGTGGTATTCATGTGCAGTTTTAGTTTTAAGTGATAATTGTGTGGTGGCATGTAAAGATATGATATTGCTTTCTGCAAGTGAAGTAACGGCTTTGAAAGTGGTTTTGAAAGTGCGATGGTGTGTGTGATTTTTTTGTCACGCTCTGGTAAATATGAAACTGTTTCTGGTATGATTAATGGGTTAACGTATGTTGTATTTGTAAGAGTTGGTGCACCCAATGACATATAGTTATAAGCTGTAATTGAAAGTTTATTTAAAAGTGCGTCCGTTTTTGTTGCAAGTAAATTAATCTGCAGGGCATGCTACAGTACAGAGGTGAAATTTGTGTGGTAAATCATACAAGCAGCCTAAATTATGGTTAGAATATACATATGTAATTTACGTGATGAATGGTTAGTCCTTAAAGGGACAGTCCACTGTAACAAGGTGTTGCTATTAATGTATTGTCCATGACTTGTGATACAAGCTGCATAGTATAACATATAGGAGAGATTCTTTTTGCAGCATAACTTAATTCTCTCTGTAATGCAAACTGAAGTGATAAGTTGTTTACAATTTTAGTGTAGGGATCCGGGAGACTAGCGGACAGAAAAAAAAAAAAAATATGAGAAAAAACAGAGGAGTGAAAATATTTAAAGGGATACAGGCAAACTGATATAACATCTGAGATTTTAAGGAAATATTTACAGAGAAGACAATGAGGTTTACTGTAAACCTAACACTAGTATATTTAACTGTGTCAGCAGTTTCAATTAAAAATAATTTTTAATTTGAGTAAAATGTCCCTTTAACTAGCCTGCATCCCACTGTGTGTTTTTATGCTGGTTATGCTTGCTTAGGCTATTTAATGAATGTCAGTATACATTTTTATTATAAGTAAGGCCAATGACTCATTGGGAATAATTTAAAGGGGACATTTTTATTATTATTTTTTGTAGAAAGCTTATTTTATTTTTTTGTTATATACATTTGTTACATTTGGCTAGAGAGCCGCAGAATGGTGAATATCAAATTATAAACAAAGTTAAATCAAATAATTGTGTTGTTATTAAAATTTTGGTTATGTAAAAGTATAGACTGGATTCTAGCAGCTTTTCACAAATTATTTGTGCCACATCTGATTTACTTAAAGGGACAGTCTACCATATAATTGTTATTGTTTTGAGGATGGATAGTCCCTTTATTACCCATTCCCCAGTGTTGCATGGCCAACACAGTTGTATTGGTATGCTTTTTGCCTCTGTAGTTGCCTTGTGTCTAGGGGCATTCTTCCAGCTCCCTGGTCACATGACTGTGACTGTTTATGGTCTATTGTCTTAAATTTAGCATTGTTTTGTGCTGGATCTTGGATGACCCCCTGTGCCTGAACACAGTGTTATCTATATGGCCCACGTGTATTTTGTCTCTCTGTGTTGGAAAGAGATTTTAAAAAAAGCCTGTGATAAGAGGCAGCCCTCAAAGGCTTAGAAATTAGCATATGAGCCTACCTATGTTTAGTTTAAACTAAGAATACCAAGAAAAAATTTGATGATAAAAGTAAATTGGAAAGTTGATTAAAATTAAAAGTCCTATCTGAATAATGAAAGTTTAATTTATACTAAAATGTCCCTTTAACAGTGGATTTGCATGGTGCATGTGAGCAGGAGCTATATAGAACAGTGGCTGTATCATTATTATCTAATTATTCCCAAAATTGGATACTTAGGTGTTTGTGTGTTCTTTTGTAAATTTATGGTTAGGGATTTTATGTGTAAATATGCAACTGGAGTTTATTGAGCATCTGCGGTGATTGCATTATTAGTGTGATCTCATAGAATTGTACATGGTAGAAATTGCAGAACCACGGTATAGATGGTTGTTTTAGGATTTTAATTATTTTGTAGTGTTTTGTGAGTGCTGCGTTTCAGGGAATGGCAGAATTGGTTTTGAATTTCAGGTTAATTTTGGTTGTTAAAAGTTTGTGTCGGCTGTTCATGTTTTGTTTTGTAAAATGGACAATTGGTTTAAGTGTTTTCTAAGAGAATGTTGTGTTTTTATTTTTCGTGAATGCGTGTGGTAAGGTGCTGTATGAATGGAATATTGCATGTGGAGGTGTA
Source organism: Bombina bombina (assembly GCF_027579735.1). Classification (NCBI taxonomy): domain Eukaryota; kingdom Metazoa; phylum Chordata; class Amphibia; order Anura; family Bombinatoridae; genus Bombina; species Bombina bombina. The sequence goes on from NC_069503.1 coordinate 1,110,313,440, forward strand.
TTTGATTTTGCTTGCTATTGAGAATTGTATTCTGCATGCATGAGTGGAGTGCATAATTTGTCTTTTCGTTTTTTTGTTATGTTGTGTTTGCATGCCACATGGGATGTTTCACGCAAACATGGGGGAAGTATTGATGAGTATTGATGAATATCGTTATGTAATGGGGGTGATTGCTTTAAGGAGGTGAACCTAAAACGTTTTTGAATCTCCTCGTACAATGTTATTGTCTAACCACCAGCTGTACCCTAAAATGTCCTTGTCTTACCCCAATGCAGGATGCACTACGTCCCTAGGATTGTCTAGAACTTTCCTTCATTGGGAATCTGGCCACGGAAAAGCATCTACCTTGCTGGCCACCCCGGTCGTAGCCTGTACACCCACACCCCACTTTTTTTTTTTCCCTCCCTGGTGGATTAGATCTTTTTATTGTCTTTCTGTGTTTTATTTTGCTCTCATATTTCAGATGCCTAAAATGTTTTATTTTTCTATGTGGTTATTAACACTATATTTGTATTTGCAGGATGAGATCATGAAGCTGTCTTCAGAGATTAAAAGACACTAACTGAATTATTTTTGAGTTTCCATATTTAGGTGAAATCTGTACAGGCAAAATTCCATAAGTGCACTCTTCAAAAGATTAAAGATTGAAAGCAAGTAAACCTTTAAAGAAAGAAAAGAAGAAAATGAAAGACCTTTTGTCAAGCTTGTTTTAACCACCATACTGCAGTAAAATAAGTTACTGAACTATCTTTGGATCCATTCTTTGCTTTGCATGCTGATACCAGCCCCAGAACTTGACTCTGGGTAATCCATGACTGTTTCCTCTGATGTGTGTCTTCAGGACATAAAGACTATCCTTCTCTGGACTGTGCCTTACCGCTCGATATGGAGGTCCTGTTATGCTGTTACAGGGTCAACCAATTAAATTAGGGGAGTATTGTTTTAACTCCATTCCTTATATTGCTTGTTTTGTATTCTCTTGTATTTGTTTTATTTTTATTGATCATATTGGGTATAAGACATCATATGCTTCATTGGTATTAGTGCACATTGTAGTTTATGTGCTTAACATAGTCATTTTTAGATAAATGTAACTGTGAACTGTGCAGTATTGTACCCTATTGAATGGCCCACTGAGTATAAAAATATGTTTCAGGAAAATGCTGCAATATATCATAATATCTTAGACCCTTCACCCTTTAGAACATAAGGAGGACACGTCTAAGCTAGAAGTTTATAGTAAATATACAGAGAAATGTTTGTTTCAGGGAATAGCCTAATTATAGTTTATGAAAGCAAATGTATTTTTCCCTTTTATTAATTAGTATGGTATCTGCAAAGTGAATTTGGTCATTACTGATGTTTGTCAAAGAGAGTAATTCTTACCATAAAGATGTGTTTACCTTTAAAAGAACTTGTAGTTTTAAATGATGTTCTGTTTGTATGCTTTCCTCATACAGGAGTGTGAGAGAATTTAGGTTGGAGAATTATAAACATTATAGATAGCAGCCATCCAGAATAAAGCAACACGAGGTTCTTTTATTTTTAGAAGTTCAAAGTGACAGTGTAAAGAAATTCATTTATTTTTATTAACTGTTTTCTTTTTTTCCATTTTTGCTACAGGGCAGGCCTTAGCATAAGTTTTAGCATAACCATTCAGGCCCTTGATGAAGTCTGACAGGTTTTCACTTGCGTAGTATTCATGAAGTATCATTTAAAAGTGTATAGAGAAGTTGTAAATTATTCTCTGAGAAATGTCAATGTATTTAGTTTGTATTATATATCAACAATGTTTTGTTTGATTTTAAATGACATAGGATGAAAGTGACGTTTTATTTGGACATAATTGTGATTGTATTGCGGTGTGTACTCATCCTGTACTGTTTCTGTTTGCTTCCTAGACTCCCTGTGACTCGAGTGTTTGCTTGCCATGGGTATCCACTGGTTGCCTTGTCTACCCCATGAACAAACCATCAGATTTCCAGTATCTCCCTGCGGAAGAACCGTGGATAAGCACCCCTACTGCAAATGAACTGTTGGAGAACTGTATTATAGCAAAGTGTCAAGGTGCAGCGCTCTCAAATGGACAAAGACTGTTCTTAAAGTGATCAGAGGCCACCTAGAGACAGTTGTGCTGTTGCTATGTCATGCTTTAAAAGGAACTGTTGGACATATTGGGGGGTGCTAGCAATGCAGGTGGAGAGATAGAAGATGCAGAGTTGTTTGGGGGTAGATGGGGGGCTGGTTGGGTCTCTGTGCTGGTGGACCCGTAGTTTTGGGAAGGCTGGAAGATAGATGGAAGGTATTGGAGGGACTGTACCGATATGCAGTGACAATTAGCCTATAAAAGTATATCACGACATGCGATTATTTTTCTCTTTAGTATTCTCACAGAGTTCTGTTACCATAATATAAGGCTTTATTACTTTTCTATGCCAGTCTATTTTTATGTTATTCTGTTAGAATAAAAGGATGGTATGTTAGGGGTAATATGAACCTGACGGCAGCCATCTTGTTCCCCGCAGCCATCTTGTGATGATTAGCATCCATTTTGTAATGATTAGACTTTTATTATAGTGGTTTATTATGTAGTAAGAAATATGCTGATGTTAGGGAGACTTGCATAGATATAATAGCCCTGAGAATGACCCTGAAGATGTGCATTGTTATCTCTACAAGATGTCAAACGGCTGTGATTTGTGCTGGGCCAGGAGGCCCAGTTACTCTTTATCTGTAGTTAGGTATTCCTGTAGAAATGACTCCCTAACACTTCTTTTATTCCAATTATATTTTCTATGAGTTTCTTTGTTCTTATAGAAATACCATGTGAAATGATGTAATTATGAATACGTCACTTGTTAAACCTATATGCTGTAACTCTTGAGATCCTACATTACTCCTTTGTCCTGTCAGTCATAAATTTACTTAATGTCTGCAAGGATATCTGACAAATGTGATGTACAACTTACAGGATGCCAGATGTTTTTCCTTATCTTAGAAATGAGCTAACGACTACAGATTTCAATGTATTCTGGAATGTATATAACTGGCCACCCTGACATAATAAAGTTAGAGTTGTTCTGCAAACATATCCTTGTGTGTTTTGTGAAACAGCCCTCCAAGCGCTTGTCTTTACACTTTGCAGTGCAGATACCAGAGTCCTGAAGCAGAGGAGAACAAGAGGGTCGTGGTCCTAGAGAAGTCCTCTAACATGTAGAGATATATATCTCCTTTGTGTAGAAATATATAACTTCTTTGTGTAGAGATATATAGCTCCTTTGTGTAGAGATATATAGCTCCTTTGTGTAGAGATATATAACTCCTTTGTGTAGAGATATATAGCTCCTTTGTGTAGAGATATATAGCTCCTTTGTGTAGAGATATATAGCTCCTTTGTGTAGAGAGATATAACTCCTTTGTGTAGAGATATATAGCTCCTTTGTGTAGAGATATATAGCTCCTTTGTGTAGAGATATATAACTCCTTTGTGTAGAGATATATAACCCCTTTGTGTGGAGATATATAACTCCTTTGTGTAGCGATATATAACTCCTTTGTGTAGAGATATATAACTCCTTTGTGTAGAGATATATAACTCCTGTGTGTAGAGATATATAACTCCTTTGTGTAGAGATATATAACTCCTTTGTGTAGAGATATATAGCTCCTTTCTTTAATGATTCAATTTGACACAAGTTTCCAATTTACTTCTATTATCAATTTTACTTAATTATCTTGGTATCCTTTGATGAAGAAGCAACAATGCCCTACTGAGAGCTAGCTAAACACACCAGTATTCCAATGATAAGAGGTAAAAATGTGCAGACACCAATTACCACTTAATTCCCATGTCCTGAGATTACCAAAGGATACCAAAAGAACAAAACAAATAAGATGATACAATTAAATTGGAAAGTAGCTTCATATTGTATGCTCTGTCTGAATCAGGAAAGAAAGAAAAAAATAGGGTTTCATACCCCTTTAAGTTCCAAAATTGTCTACTCTCTTATCCCTAAGGGCAGGAGCTACAATGATAAATTGTAAGTGCTCATTTTTCAAGAAAACAAGTAAGTTGTTTGCTATTGTTTTTTTACACAATCTGTTTCTTTTCATGTGTACTTTGATTTAACATATTTGTTTTTACTGAAGGAGCATTGTTTAATATCCCTTTCCCTTTAACATGTATCTTTGCATCATTTACCAAATTTCATATAGTTGGTTGAAATGTGAGAAAGCCCAGAATCTGCAACTGCTTAATTAAAGTGACAGTATACACCAATTGTCATATAACTGCATTTAAAAGACACTGCTATAAGGAAGAAAATGCACAGTTATTGATATAAAAAAACAAAATTTATGCTTACCTGATAAATTTCTTTCTCTTGTGGTGTATCCAGTCCATGGGTTCATCCATTTCTTGTGGGATATTCTCCTTCCCAACAGGAAGTTGCAAGAGGACACCCACAGCAGAGCTGTCTATATAGCTCCTCCCCTAACTGCCACCCCCAGTCATTCGACCGAAGACAAGCAAAAAAAAGGAGAAACTATAGGGTGCAGTGGTGACTGTAGTTTAAAAATAAAAAACACCTGCCTTAAAGTGACAGGGAGGGCCGTGGACTGGATACACCACAAGAGAAAGAAAATTATAAGGTAAGCATAAAATTTGTTTTCTCTTGTAAGGTGTATCCAGTCCACGGGTTCATCCATTACTTGTGGGATACCAATACCAAAGCTTTAGGACACAGATGAAGGGAGGGACAAGGCAGGAACTTAAATGGAAGGCACCACTGCCTGCAAGACCTTTCTCCCAAAAATAGCCTCCGAGGAAGCAAAAGTATCAAATTTGTAGAATTTAGAAAAAGTATGAAGCGAAGACCAATTTGCCGCTTTACAAATCTGTTCAGCAGAGGCCTCATTTTTAAAAGCCCATGTGGAAGCTACCGCTCTAGTGGAATGAGCTGTAATTCTTTCAGGAGGCTGCTGGCCAGCAGTCTCATAAGCTAAACGGATTATGCTTCTCAGCCAAAAAGAAAGAGAAGATGCCGAAGCCTTTTGGCCTCTCCACTGTCCAGAGTAGATAACAAACAATGCAGATGTTTGACGAAAATCCTTAGTAGCTTGTAAATAAAACTTTAAAGCACGAACCACGTCAAGATAAACGTTCTTTCTTTGAAGAAGGATTAGGACACAGTGACGGAACTACAATCTCCTGATTGATATTCTTATTAGATTCCACCTTAGGAAGAAATCCAGGTTTGGTACGCAACACTACCTTATCTGTATGGAATATCAGATAAGGGGAATCACACTGTAAGGCAGATAACTCTGAAACTCTTCGAGCCAAAGAGATAGCTACCAAAAACAGAACTTTCCAAGATAAAAGCTTGATATCTATGGAATGCAGAGGTTCAAACAGAACCCCTTGAAGAACTTTAAGAACTAAATTTAAACTCCATGGAGGAGCAACAGGTTTAAACACAGGCTTGATTCTAACTAAAGCCTGACAAAACACCTGATCGTCTGGAACATCTGCCAGACGCTTGTGCAGAAGAATAGACAGAGCAGAAATCTGTCCCTTTAAGGAACTAGCTGACAATCCCTTCTCCAATCCTCCTTGGAGAAAGGATAATATCCTAGGAATCCTGACTTTACTCCATGAGTAACCCTTGGATTCACACCAATGAAGATATTTACACCATATCTTATGATAGATTTTCCTGGTGACAGGCTTTTGAGCCTGAATTAAGGTATCAATGACCAATTCGGAGAAACCACGTTTTGATAAATCAAGCGTTCAATCTCCAAGCAGTCAGCCGCAGAGAAATTAGATTTGGATGTTTGAATGGACCTTGGAGTAGAAGGTCCTGCCTCAGCGGCGGAGTCCATGGTGGAAGGGATGACATGTCCACCAGATCTGCATACCAAGTCCTGCGTGGCCACGCAGATGCTATCAAAATCAGTGAAGCTCTCTCCTGCTTGATCTTGGCAATCAGACGAGGGAGGAGAGGAAATGGTGGGAACACATAAGCCAGGCTGAAGGACTAGGGCACTGCTAGAGAATTTATCAGCGCTGCCTGGGGATCCCTTGACATGAACCCGTAACAGGGAAGCTTGGCGTTCTGACGAGACGCCATCAGATCCGCTTCTGGTTTGCCCCATAGTTGAATATGCTGGGCAAATACCTCCGGATGGAGCTCCCACTCCCCCGGATGAAAAGTCTGCCGACTTAGAAAATCCGCCTCCCAGTTCTCTACTCCTGGGATATGGATATCTGAGAGATTGCAAGAGTGAACCTCTGCCCATAGAATTATCTTTGAAACCTCTGTCAGAAACATTTTCATTTCTACTGAATCTATCAGTGTTCCTAGAAAGGAAACTCTTGTGAGAGGGGAGAGTGAACTCTTTTCTTCGTTCAACTTCTACCCGTGAGACCTCAGAAAGGCCAGAACAATGTCTGTATGGGACTTGGCGATTTGAAAAGTCGACGCGTGTATCAGAATGTCATGTAGGTAAGGAGCCACCGCTATGCCCCGTGGCCTTAGAACCGCCAGTAGGGACCCTAGAACCTTCGCAAAGATTCTTGGTGCCGTGGCTAACCCAAAGAGAAGAGCCACAAACTGGTAATGCCTGTCTAAGAAGGCGAACCTGAGAAACTGATGATGATCTCTGTGAATCGGAATGTGGAGATAAGCATCCTTTAAGTCCACGGTAGTCATATATTGACCCTCCTGGATCATAGGGAGGATGGTTCGGATAGTCTCCATCTTGAAGGATGGGACCCTGAGAAATTTGTTTAGGATCTTGAGATCCAAGATTGGTCTGAAAGTTCCCTCTTTTTTGGGAACTATAAACAGATTTGAATAGAAGCCCTGCCCCTGTTCCTCCCCATAACCAGCAGGTCTTGAACACAACGTAAGAATGCCTCTCTCTTTATCTGGTTTACAGATAATTGTGAGAGATGAAATCTCCCCTTTGGAGATGAAGCTTTGAAGTCCAGAAGATATCCCTGGGAAACAATCTCTAATGCCCAGGGATCCTGGACTTCTCTTGCCTAAGCATGGGCGAAGAGAGAGAGTCTGCCCCCCACTAGATCCAGTCCCGGATCGGGGGCTACTCCTTCATGCTGTCTTAGAGACAGCTGCAGGTTTCTTGGCCTTCTTCCCCTTGTTCCAAGCCTGGTTAGGTCTCCAGACTGGTTTGGACTGAGTGAAATTCCCCTCTTGTTTTGCATTAGAGGAAACTGAAGCTGCGCCACTCTTGAAGTTTCGAAAGGAACGAAAATTATTCTGTTTGGTCCTTAACTTATTGGACCTATCCTGAGGAAGGGCATGACCTTTTCCTCCAGTAATATCAGAAATGATATCCTTCAGACCGGGCTTGAATAGGGTCTGTCCCTTGAAGGGGATGTTAAGAAGCCTAGACTTTGAAGTAACGTCTGCTGACCATGACTTAAGCCATAGCGCCCTACGCGCCAAAATGGCAAAACCTGAATTCTTAGCTGTTAGCTTTGCTAAATGAAAAATGGCGTCAGAAATAAAGGAGTTAGCTAACTTAAGAGCTTTAATCCTGTCTAGAATATCATCTAATGGGGTCTCCACCTGTAGAGCCTCCTCAAGAGACTCAAACCAAAAAGCCGCCGCAGCAATAACTGGGGTAATGCATGCAAGAGGCTGGAGAATAAAACCTTGATGTATAAAAATTTTCTTAAGGAGACCCTCCAATTTTTTATCCATAGGATCTAGGAAAACACAACTGTCCTCGACGGGGATAGTTGTACGCTTAGCTAGGGTGTAGACTGCTCCCTCCACTTTAGGAACCGTCTGCCACGAGTCCCGTATGGTGGCATCTATGGGAAACATTTTTTTAAAAGCAGGAGGGGGATAGAACGGCACACCTGGTCTATCCCATTCCTTAGTAATAATTTCCGAAAACCTCTTAGGGACTGGAAAAACATTGGTGTAAACAGGCACTGCAAAGTATTTGTCCATTTTACACAATTTCTCTGGAACCACAATGGGGTCACAGTCATCCAGAGTCGCTAAAACCTCCCTAAGCAATAAGCGGAGGTGTTCAAGCTTAAATTTAAATGCTGTCATCTCAGAATCAGACTGAAGTAACGCCTTCCCTGAGTCTGAAATGTCACCCACAGATAGAAGCTCACCTGTCTCGGATTCTGAGCATTGTGAGGGTATATCGGACACAGGCAATAAAGCGTCAGAAAGCTCTGTATTAATTTTAGCCCCAGAGCTGTGTCTCTTTCCTTGTAGCATTGGCAGTTTGGAGAATACCTCTGTGAGGGTAGCATTCTTAACTGCCGCCATGTCCTGTAAGGTAAAAGAATTAGACGCACTAGATGTACTTGGCGTCACTTGAGCAGGAGTTATAGGTTCTGACACATGGGGAGAGTTAGATGGCAGTATCTCCCTCTTTTCAGTCAGAGAATCCCCTGGAGATAAATCTTTAAGCGCCATAATATGGTCTTTATAGTTTATAGAAATTTCAGTACATTTGGTACACATTCTAAGAGGGGGTCCACAATGGCTTCCAAACATATTGAACAAGGAGTTTCCTCTATGTCAGACATGTTTAACAGACTAGTAATGAGACAAGCAAGCTTGGAAAACACTTTAATAAAGGTGAAACAGCAATTAAACAAAAACGTTACTGTACCTTTAAGAGAAAAAAACTAGCACTTAAACTGCAAAACAGTGAAAAAATACAGTAAAATCTTTGAAATTTTACAGTGTGAATAAGGGACTAAAGCAGCGTTGCACCCACTTGCAAATGGATGATTAACCCCTAGGCCCCAAACCGGATTGAAAAACGTTAAAAAGCGTTAAAAATCAATTGAGCACCATGCCACAGCTCTGCTGAGGCTCCTACCTGCCCTTAAATACGGTAAAATGGTTCTCAGATGCCAGAGGACTCTTCTAGGGAAGCTGGAAGTCTCAGTCTGTATTAAAACTGCACAGTTAGAGTGCTAAAAGAGGCCCCTCCCACCATGTACTGGATGTCAGAGGGGCCTTAAGAAAATACTCCAAGGAGTATCTGACTAGCCATGTGGAAACTAGGCCCCAAATAAAGACTTATCTCCCTCAGAGAAAAAACGTCCTATTTATTAAATCATGTAAACGTTTTGTCACTAAGCAATATGAATATTAACATGAGTATTACCCTGTTATGTAAGCATGATCCCAGTCGCTGTTAAATCACTGCATCAGACTTACCTCAAATACACAAGGCTCTGTCAGCATTTTCTAGAACTTATTCCTCTCTCTAGAAATAAAAATACTGAACATACCTCAAAGCAGGTAATCTGCAGGCCGTTTGCCCAACTGAAGTTTTTCCATATTCTTCAGTTATGTGTGAGAACAGCAATGGACCTTAGTTACAAACCGCTAAGATCATCAAATCTCCAGGCAGAATTCTTCTTCTAATTTCTGCCTGAGAGAAAAACAGTACAACGCCGGTACCGTTTAAAAATAACAAACTCTTGATTGAAGGTAAAACTAAACTAAGTCACCACATATCTCTTGATACTTCCTTTCTTGTCGAGAGTTGCAAGAGAATGACTGGGGGTGGCAGTTAGGGGAGGAGCTATATAGACCGCTCTGCTGTGGGTGTCCTCTTGCAACTTCCTGTTGGGAAGGAGAATATCCCACAAGTAATGGATGAACCGTGGACTGGATACACCTTACAAGAGAAATCCAGCATAAAACCTTTTAAAATTGTAGTTAGAAGCTCCCAATTTATCATTGTTGATGAGGTTAGGCTGGAACATTTAAAACTTTGGGGCTTGGTTGGGAGTCTGAAAATCAGCACAATGTTATTTAAAAATACGCAGAACTATACATTTTTACAAAAACATCCCATAATGGGCTATATAAAGGGATCATCTACAAAGCATGCATGCAAAGAAAAATCTAGTGTGTAATGTCCCTTTAAGAAAGATTATCAGCAACTGCATAGCTCCTCATGATTTGAACCATGGACATTACATTTAAATAATCATTAATATAGTAGAAATGCATAGTCAACAAATGCATAGTAAACAAGACAATGCAAAAGCACTTAGGGCCCGATAAGCAATAGATTGCATGAAAAACATGAAGACCCACGTTTAGCCTCGCAGGGACGGTCTTTATGCTGTTATCAAAGATAAGGGGCTGTCAGGCTGTCCCTGCGAGTAATGAGCTGTCTCCAAAAGAAATAATGACAGCTCTCCACTATGTTAAAGTTTGCAATGGAGGACGACGTACACAGGAAGACACAAGTGTATGTTTATAGGGACATAAAACACTTAGGGCCAGATAACGAGTGAAGCGCAAATAAACCCTCCTGCTTGAGCGTTAATTGCGCTACAAGTACAATTTTTGCGTTTATCGGGTTGCTCTTGTTTTACAAGTTGAAAGTAAACTGTTTTCGCTCTAGCGATAAAACGACTAGCTAAAAAATCTGAAGAATATCACGTGAGCGTTCACGTATTCCACCATAGAAGTCAATGGAGGAAAAAATAGTGGGAAAAAAACAACCCACTTTCGCGCAAATACCATTGCATATTCTCGTGTACTAAACCAACATGAAAATATGAATATTTAATATTTCAATGTTTTTCAGATAACAGAATATGTTCTATTTATTCATAAATAATATATTTCCTTGTCCTCCCCCCTACTTATAAGGAATAACGAGGAAACATATTATGTTTGTTTCTTGAATGAATGAATAAAGTGCCATTGGTGTTAAGTATTCCTTATGAGTAGGGGGAGGATTTGGTTCATGTCAAAACCCCAAAAAAATCCTTATAAATCTAAATATAATATTTTGAACAAATCTAGTTCATTATAAAATCTTTTTCATAAATATCATTTTGATTTCTTCAAATTGGGATAATATGATAAACCCGCCGTTCTAGTAATTTAACTTAAAGAATAATAAATAAAACTCATTGGACATAATTTTCTTCATAAAAAATCTTGCCCTTAGGTGTAGGATAAAAACCTTTTTTGGAAAATAAATAGTACACTACAGCGAAAAGGAGCAGATTTTATTACCATGTCATTGGTATTTTTCACTTGCTTTTTGTTTAGCATAAAGAAATAAGTATCAAAGTAACGAATGATTATTACATGTATATGAATATGTTACCATTTTGCCCCAAGAAAGTATGCAAATTCAAAGGCTTCAAAGATGGGAGGAGTTTTCCTGCGTTACTTTTCTTTAAAGGGAATCCTAAAACACCAGCAATCATCTGATTACAATTTGGAGCCGGAAGAAGCCCCAGAGCCTTAGGGGTGAAACGCGCGTAGCTGGCAGCAATGTCGTTTGGAGACACAGGAGCTGAGCATTGCAAGTACGGAGACCTATGATTACAGTTGCCTGGAGGCTGGAGGCGTACCCGCCGCAAACAGTTGGCTTACGAGGTATCACTGGATAACAGAGAGGAGCACCCTAGGACAATCGTTCACCAATAATAGTGACATTGACAGAATTACCTAGGAGGTGTGGCACAGCGAAAGTGGGATTCTCTAGTAACTGCAAGTATTCACCGCTATGGCGGAGCAGGCTGTTATACACAGTATTCATTGTTGCAGAGAATCAAGATTACCGTAGCCATTCTGAGGGATTGTTAGAAACGCCCAATTGTTGTCATTAATCAAAGGGTCTACTATTGAGCTATCCTTTTAATACCCAGGCTCACTCCAACTATTTACTTCAATTTACTATGTGGAACATTTCTGTATTGGATATTTCTCCTCCATCATTGAACTGGAAATTGATCTATGTCCTGTGCAAATATCAGGAGTTTATTTATTTGTTTTGGGTAATTAATGTATATTCTGTAATTTTTTGGTTTCATTTGCATGCATTATTTTAGATGGGATTGCATGATCATAGTGCACTATGATAGGAGTTTTGAGTTATTCCAATAATATTGTCAATTTATGGCATTTTGTGAACTCCAATGAACACTGTACTTTTTGCTTTAGCTGTTTGCTCCTTTTCGTGTAGTGTTTGGATGCTATTTAGCATCGGTTTATTATTATTACTATTATTACTATCTAGCTATAAAGGGACCTGTCACTGCTCAGGGAGTATATCCATTAATTTATAGGGATTGGTTAGTGCTGGATAGGAATTGCTTAGGAATCTTTTTACCTTCAAATATATATATATATATTCAAGCAGAATACGAATCCTCCCTCCAAGATCAGCCACCTGGGTGCATGTAAGCAAATAATACTCCCCAAGCAAAAGTGCACTCTCAGGATTTTTCAAACAAAAAGTCAGCTTTATTGGATGACGTTTCAGGGAACTGTTATCCCTTTCATCAGATCAAAAAAAAGTGAACATACATAGTGTACAATTCTACAATATATAGTGACAACCAAGCTCACACATACCCCTCTCATCAAGAAATTGCACCAAACAGTGATTTGGAATGAATCTGTGCTTTCCACCCAGCCAAAACTGGAAGCTAATAGTGTATCCACTTCCGGTTTCGGCGGACTTGTAAATGCTTACAAACTAACAAATATATGCCTCAATATCACTAAATATATTAAACATACACTCCTAGGCATGTGTGTAAATGTATAATCTGTGATGAAACATAATACTCAAAAAATATATTGGTGTCAAAAATGGCAAATCGGAAGTTCACTTCCAGTTTTGCCAAAGTTGCAAATAATGTATTGCCAATACTGGCAACCTCAAAAATAGTGCAGGTAATTATCCACAGTAACAGGTACTGCACTCAACATCAGAAATGCTGCTAACCTCATAGCTATGTGCAGTGTAATACGTGCTCACGTGTGTATATATAAGCAGAACCACCCTAGTGGCTACCCTACACTCAGTGTAAGTGTGACTAAACTTACATTCATCCAAATATTAAAAAATACAAAATAAAAATGCATTCTGATTACAACTTATGTCCCCAGGGTCTCTGTCTCTACATTGATGTAAAATAGACAAATCATGCCTGTTGTACTGGCCACTAGAGCATAGCTAGATTGCACTGGGAGGACAAGTAGATCAAGAGTGTAACATAATCAGAAAAAGCACCTTAAAACCATAAATGCAACATTGCCATATTGTGTCCCTATGCATAAGTAGCCCCACTACAGGAGACCCGTAGTATATGTTGCATACGTTACATCTCATTACTTAGTATCAACTTTATAGTAAGTAACAAAGTATCCTATATAAAATGCAAACTAAACATGAACAGGTAGCACTACATCTCCTCCAATGCAAATATAGATTAAACTCCTATGTTGAAAGGCACATATTGTACATGAATATTCACTAATGGAATACTCCATTTATAATTTCATAATGTTCCATAAGTAGCGTCCGTATCATGTGTGGAAAAGAAACAACATCTTGCATCCTCCATGGGTGATGACATACCTCCCAGATTTAAAAAATGATGGTATCATCTGTAATGAAGGGGACACTATACTTTAGGTTTTGTGGGCACTCCTGAATTCCCCACCAGCAGATACCCTCCACCAGGTCGGGGTCCTCTTATGATAAAAATAGTGAACCAACAGTATCCCAGGATGCTGCCGGCACACTAATATCATACGGCACGACCCTATACCTCTGCACCCCAGGTATGTATCAGATCATTTTAACCCTTTGAAATCAGGTACAGAGTTTAACCCTCCCGGGTAGATAGTACCCAAACGGTAGATCCATTAGGCTTCTCTGTAAAGTAGACGTTTATCCTGGTCTCCCCCTCAGTCTGGCTTTGGTACATGATCAATCAGGGTATATCTGCTTAACTATTGGCTGGAGTAGGAAGTCAATGTACTGTGCCACAGGTTATGTAAGTGATTGAACAGCCAAGACAAAGGGGCATCCAGGCGGCTTGTTCAGATTCTTATGGACTTTAGGAATAGTATATAGTATTGGAATTCTGGGAAATTGTGTAATACAAAAATTGAGAATCTATTCATGTATGTAACCCTGTTCAAATCCAAAGTCCAACAGGGAGTCAAGTTTCTTTTTGAACGAACAAGTGGGATCCGCTACTAGTTTTTTATAAGTAGTACCATCCATAAGTTGTTGCAGTATGTCTTCCCTGTAGTCCTTATAGTCCATTAAGACTATTGCCCCGCTCTTATCTGCGGGCCTAATCACTAAGGATGTATCAGACCTCAAAGACTTGATAGCTGTGCGTTACACCCTGGTCAAATTGTGTTTCCATTTGATATCATGTGTCTCCTTTTCTAGGTCGTGTGTGACAAGTCTGGTAAATGTTTTAATGCTGGGGCTACAGTTGCCTGGCTCAAAGGTACTAGGCTTCCTAAAGCTACTGAGTTCTTGTTGTATGTCATCTGATCGAGTGATATGTTCCTGAAAAAATCTTATTTTAAATCTAGTTCAGATAAATTGTTACTAGGGTCTGTAGCGTGTGCCCCGCCCTCCTAATGTGGGGTCTATAGTGCCGCCCCCTCTGGATCTGGTCATAACCCCTAAAAAATTATTCTGTCCACGTTGTCCTCTATAAACTTGTGTTTGTATATTCTGAGGGATACTGGGTGTGGAGGTAGTCAGTCCAGTGCGATGGTCACTGTCCCTATCAGCGTCTGATGAATCAGCTCCACTAGTATCTACTGTGTAAAATCTGACATGCCTAGTGCGTTGTCTTCTTCTAGAAGTACCTTCCTGTGTGTTAATCAGTCACCTATATACCCTTCCCTGAGAATAATCATTGTTAACCATTTCAAGTTTTCTATTTTTGAAAATGACAAGATCATTCCGATATTTTTCCATTTGTTGATTGATCTTATTAAGCCAGTTCTCTTGTGTCATATGCTACGGGGCTCCTGTAGTGGGGCTACTTATGCATAGGGACACAATATGGCAATGTTGCATTTATGGTTTTAAGGTGCGTTTTCTGATTATGTTACACTCTTGATCTACTTGTCCTCCCAGTGCAATCTAGCTATGTTCTAGTGGCCAGTGATTTAAGTAGCCCTCATCCTATTGGCTGATTTGAAATTTTCATCCAACAGGAATGTAAGTTACCCCAATACAAAAAGGGTACCTTGCATTCAATCTTCAGTGTGCGGCGGAGGATCGCATGAAGAGGACCTACACGTTGCTGATGACCGCCACCGCCGAGGAGGACCGCCGATCCGGGTCCGCGTCTCGGAAGACTGATCCGCAGCTCCGGCAAGAAAAAAGAAGATAGTACCGAGATGGAAGAAGATGGATCCGCCTGGAGGAAGACTTTGCTCTGCCTGGAAAAAGATGGATGTCAAGACTTTAGGAAGAGTGAGTACATTTTTTGGGGTTAGTGTTTGGTATTTTTTTATTTTTTTGGGATGTGTTTTTTTTAAATTAGGGCTTTTTTATTTTTTAATGGGCAGCAAAAAAGAACTGATTTCCCTTTTAAGGGCAACGCCCATACAAACGCCCCTTTAGGGGCAATGGGTTGATTAGATTTTTTTAGAGTTAGGTATTTTGGTCTTTTTTATTTTGGGGGCTTTGGGTGGGTTTTACTGTTAGGGGTTAATTTGTATTTTTATATGTAAAAGAGCTGTTAAACTTAGGGCAATGCCCTACAAAAGGAGCTTTTTAAGGGCTATTGGTAGTTTAGATTAGGGGGTATTTATATTTAGGGATGGCTTTTTCGTTTGTATAAGGGTATTAGATTAGGTTTACATTTTTTTATTTTGGATAATTTTGTTTATTTTTTTATGTAATCTTAGATTTTTTTATTTTTTGTAATATTAGATTTTTATTTAAATTTAATCTTAGTTTTTTTATTTTATGTAATTGGAGTTGACTTAGGGGGTGTTAGGTCAGGGGGCTTAGTGATTAGATTAATACTTTGCGCTGTAGGGGAGATGGTGGTTTAGGGGTTAATAGGTTAATTAGGCAGATTGTGTTGTGGGGGGTCGGCGCATTAGGGGTTGATAGTGTTACCCAGAGGCAGAACTTTTTTTTATTTTCTGCAATGAGATTTTTTTTAGTGAAAAATGTTCTGCAGTGTCTTTAAGAAGCTGGTGTTGCTGTGTTTGTTGCCCTTACTCGGTGTGCATGAAGACAGGTTCATGTACAGCCTGTGTATACACCATACACACACACACGTACACCACACACACACTATACACACACCACACACACACCATACACACACACACACCACACACACACCACACACACACCACACACACACCATACACACACACACCATATACAAACACACACCATATACAAACACACACCAAATACATACACACACCCCATATACATAAACACACACCATATACAAACACACACCATATACATACACACACACACACCATATACATACACACACACACACCATATACAAACACACACCATATACATACACACACACACCATATACAAACACACACCATATACATACACACACACCATATACAAACACACACCATATACATACACACATACACCATATACATACACACACCATATACATACACACAGACACACACACCATATACATACACACACCATATACATACACACAGACACACACACACACCATATATACACACACACACACACACCATATACACACACACACAAACACACACCATACACACACCATATATACACACACCACATATACACACTCACACACACACCATATACACCATTTTCACACACACACAACATATACACCATATACACACACCACATATACACACACACCACATACACACACATACCACATATACACACACACAACATATACACACACACACAACATATACACACACACCACATATACACACACCATATACACACACACACACACCACACACACACACCATATACACACACACCATATACACCATATATACACACACACACACCACATATACACACACACCACATATAAACAAACAACATATACACACACACACACACAACATATACAAACACACACACACACCATACACACACACACACCATATACACACACACCATATACACACACACCACATATACACACACCACATATACACACACACACAACATATACATACAGTGGGGAAAAAAAGTATTTAGTCAGCCACCAATTGTGCAAGTTCTCCCACTTAAGAAGATAAGAGAGGCCTGTAATTTTCATCATAGGTATACCTCAACTATGAGAGACAAAATGTGGAAACAAATCCATACAATCACATTGTCTGATATGGAAAGAATTTATTTACAAATTATGGTGGAAAATAAGTACTTGGTCAATATCAAAAGTTCATCTCAATACTTTGTTATATATCCTTTGTTGGCAATGACAGAGATCAAACGTTTTTTGTAAGTCTTCACAAGGTTGTCACACACAGTTGCTGGTATGTTGGCCCATTCCTGCATGTAGATCTCCTCTAAAGCAGTGATGTTTTGGGGCTGTCGCTGGGCAACACAGACTTTCAACTCCCTCCAAAGGTTTTCTATGGGGTTGAGATCTGGAGACTGGCTAGGCCACGCCAGGACCTTGAAATGCTTGTTATGAAGCATCTCCTTCATTGCCCAGGCGGTGTGTTTGGGATCATTGTCATGCTGAAAGACCCAGCCACGTTTCATCTACAATGCCCTTGCTGATGGAAGGAGGTTTGCACTCAAAATCTCACGAAACATGGCCCCATTCATTCTTTCATGTACACAGATCAGTCGTCCTGTTCCCTTTGCAGAGAAACAGCCCCAAAGCATGATGTTGCCACCCCCATGCTTCACAGTAGGTATGGTGTTCTTTGGTTGCAACTCAGCATTCTCTCTCCTCCAAACACGACAAGTTGTGTTTCTACCAAACAGTTCTACTTTGGTTTCATCTGACCATAAGACATTCTCCCAATCTGCTTCTGGATCATCCAAATGCTCTCTATCATACTTCAGACGGGCCTGGACATGTACTGGCTTAAACAGAGGGACACGTCTGGCACTGCAGGATCTGAGTCTGTGGCGGCGTAGTGTGTTACTGATGGTAGCCTTTGTTATGTTGGTCCCAGCTCTCTGCAGGTCATTCACTAGGTCCCCCTGTGTGGTTCTGGGATGTTTGCTCACCGTTCTTGTGATCATTTTGACCCCACGGGGTGAGATCTTGCATGGAGCCCCAGATCGAGGGAGATTATCAGTGGTCTTGTATGTCTTCCATTTTCTAATTATTGCTCCGACAGTTGATTTCTTCACACCAAGCTGCTTGCCTATTGCAGATCCAGTCTTCCCAGCCTGGTGCAGGTCTACAATTTTGTTTCTGGTGTCCTTCGACAGCTCTTTTGTCTTCACCATAGTGGAGTTTGGAGTATGACTGTTTGAGGTTGTGGACAGATGACTTTTATACTGATAACAAGTTCAAGGAGGTGCCATTAATACAGGTAATGAGTGGAGGACAGAGGAGCCTCTTAAAGAAGAAGATACAGGTCTGTGAGAGCCAGAAATCTTGATTGTTTGTAGGTGACCAAATACTTATTTTCCCCCATAATTTGCAAATAAATTCTTTCCAAATCAGACAATGTGATTGTCTGGATTTGTTTCCACATTTTGTCTCTCATAATTGAGGTATACCTAAGATGAAAATTACAGGCCTCTCTCATCTTCTTAAGTGGGAGAACATGCACAATTGGTGGCTGACTAAATACTTTTTTTCCCCACTATACACACATACCATACACACACCATATATACACACACATACATACACACACACACACACACCATATACACACACACCATATACACACCACATACACACACACACACCACATACACACACGACATATACACACACACCATACACACACACACCACATATACACACCACATAAACACACACACACACCATATAAACACACCATATACACCATATACACACACACACACCATACACACACACACACCACATACCATACACACCATATACACACACACACACCATATACACACACACACCATATACATACCACATACACACACACACCACATACACACACCACATATACACACACACCATACACACACACACCACACATACACACCACATAAACACACACACACACACCATATAAACACACCATATACACACACACCATACACACACACACACATACACCACATATACACACACACCACATATACACACACAACATATACAAACACACAACATATACACACACACCACACACACACATACCATATAAACACACACAACATATACATACACACATACCATACACACACCATATACACACACATACATACACACACACACCACATATACACACACCATATACACACACACACACACCACACACACACACACACCATATACACACACACACACCATATACACCATATATACACACACACACCACATATACACACACACCACATATACACACACAACATATACACACACACACACACACAACATATACAAATACACACACCATACACACACACACACCATATACACACACACCATATACACACACACCACATATACACACACACACAACATATACATACAGTGGGGAAAAAAAGTATTTAGTCAGCCACCAATTGTGCAAGTTCTCCCACTTAAGAAGATGAGAGAGGCCTGTAATTTTCATCATAGGTATACCTCAACTATGAGAGACAAAATGTGGAAACAAATCCAGACAATCACATTGTCTGATATGGAAATAATTTATTTACAAATTATGGTGGAAAATAAGTATTTGGTCAATATCAAAAGTTCATCTCAATACTTTGTTATATATCCTTTGTTGGCAATGACAGAGGTCAAACGTTTTTTGTAAGTCTTCACAAGGTTGTCACACACAGTTGCTGGTATGTTGGCCCATTCCTGCATGCAGATCTCCTCTAAAGCAGTGATGTTTTGGGGCTGTCGCTGGGCAACACAGACTTTCAACTCCCTCCAAAGGTTTTCTATGGGGTTGAGATCTGGAGACTGGCTAGGCCACGCCAGGACCTTGAAATGCTTGTTACGAAGCCACTCCTTCATTGCCCAGGCGGTGTGTTTGGGATCATTGTCATGCTGAAAGACCCAGCCACGTTTAATCTTCAATGCCCTTGCTGATGGAAGGAGGTTTGCACTCAAAATCTCACGAAACATGGCCCCATTCATTCTTTCATGTACACAGATCAGTCGTCCTGTTTCCTTTGCAGAGAAACAGCCCCAAAGCATGATGTTGCCACCCCCATGCTTCACAGTAGGTATGGTGTTCTTTGGTTGCAACTCAGCATTCTCTCTCCTCCAAACACGACAAGTTGTGTTTCTACCAAACAGTTCTACTTTGGTTTCATCTGACCATAAGACATTCTCCCAATCTGCTTCTGAATCATCCAAATGCTCTCTAGCATACTTCAGACGGGCCTGGACATGTACTGGCTTAAACAGGGGGACACGTCTGGCACTGCAGGATCTGAGTCTGTGACGGCGTAGTGTGTTACTGATGGTAGCCTTTGTTATGTTGGTCCCAGCTCTCTGCAGGTCATTCACTAGGTCCCCCCGTGTGGTTCTGGGATGTTTGCTCACCGTTCTTGTGATCATTTTGACCCCACAGGGTGAGATCTTGCGTGGAGCCCCAGATCGAGGGAGATTATCAGTGGTCTTGTATGTCTTCCATTTTCTAATTATTGCTCCCACAGTTGATTTATTCACACCAAGCTGCTTGCCTATTGCAGATCCAGTCTTCCCAGCCTGGTGCAGGTCTACAATTTTGTTTCTGGTGTCCTTCGACAGCTCTTTTGTCTTCACCATAGTGGAGTTTGGAGTATGACTGTTTGAGGTTGTGGACAGGTGACTTTTATACTGATAACAAGTTCAAGGAGGTGCCATTAATACAGGTAATGAGTGGAGGACAGAGGAGCCTCTTAAAGAAGAAGATACAGGTCTGTGAGAGCCAGAAATCTTGATTGTTTGTAGGTGACCAAATACTTATTTTCCCCCATAATTTGCAAATAAATTCTTTCCAAATCAGACAATGTGATTGTCTGGATTTGTTTCCACATTTTGTCTCTCATAATTGAGGTATACCTAAGATGAAAATTACAGGCCTCTCTCATCTTCTTAAGTGGGAGAACATGCACAATAGGTGGCTGACTAAATACTTTTTTTCCCCACTATACACACATACCATACACACACCATATACACACACACATACATACACACACACACACACACCATATACACACACACCATATACACACCACATACACACACACACACCACATACACACGACATATACACACACACCATACACACACACACACACACACACACTCACCACATATACACACCACATAAACACACACACACACCATATAAACACACCATATACACCATATACACACACACACACCATACACACACACACCACATACACACACACACACCATATACACACACACATACCATACACACCATATACACACACACACACACACACCATATACACACACACCATATACATACCACATACACACACCACATATACACACACACCATACACACACACACACACACACACCACACATACACACCACATAAACACACACACACACACACCATATAAACACACCATATACACACACACCATACACACACACACATACACCACATATACACACACACCACATATACACACACAACATATACAAACACACAACATATACACACACACACCATACACACACATACCATATACACACACACAACATATACATACACACATACCATACACACACCATATACACACACATACATACACCACATATACACACACCATATACACACAGACACCACACACACACACACCATATACACAAACACCATATACACCATATATACACACACACACACCACATATACACACACACCACATATACACACACAACATATACACACACACACAACATATACAAACACACACACACCATACACACACACACCATATACACACACACCACATATACACACACACCACATATACACACACACACAACATATACATACAGTGGGGGAAAAAAGTATTTAGTCAGCCACCAATTGTGCAAGTTCTCCCACTTAAGAAGATGAGAGAGGCCTGTAATTTTCATCATAGGTATACCTCAACTATGAGAGACAAAATGTGGAAACAAATCCAGACAATCACATTGTCTGATATGGAAATAATTTATTTACAAATTATGGTGGAAAATAAGTATTTGGTCAATATCAAAAGTTCATCTCAATACTTTGTTATATATCCTTTGTTGGCAATGACAGAGGTCAAACGTTTTTTGTAAGTCTTCACAAGGTTGTCACACACAGTTGCTGGTATGTTGGCCCATTCCTGCATGCAGATCTCCTCTAAAGCAGTGATTTTTTTGGGGCTGTCGCTGGGCAACACAGACTTTCAACTCCCTCCAAAGGTTTTCTATGGGGTTGAGATCTGGAGACTGGCAAGGCCATGCCAGGACCTTGAAATGCTTGTTACGAAGCCACTCCTTCATTGCCCAGGCGGTGTGTTTGGGATCATTGTCATGCTGAAAGACCCAGCCACGTTTCATCTTCAATGCCCTTGCTGATGGAAGGAGGTTTGCACTCAAAATCTCACGAAACATGGCCCCATTCATTCTTTCATGTACACAGATCAGTCGTCCTGTTCCCTTTGCAGAGAAACAGCCCCAAAGCATGATGTTGCCACCCCCATGCTTCACAGTAGGTATGGTGTTCTTTGGTTGCAACTCAGCATTCTCTCTCCTCCAAACACGACAAGTTGTGTTTCTACCAAACAGTTCTACTTTGGTTTCATCTGACCATAAGACATTCTCCCAATCTGCTTCTGGATCATCCAAATGCTCTCTAGCATACTTCAGACGGGCCTGGACATGTACTGGCTTAAACAGGGGGACACGTCTGGCACTGCAGGATCTGAGTCTGTGGCGGCGTAGTGTGTTACTGATGGTAGCCTTTGTTATGTTGGTCCCAGCTCTCTGCAGGTCATTCACTAGGTCCCCCCGTGTGGTTCTGGGATGTTTGCTCACCGTTCTTGTGATCATTTTGACCCCACGGGGTGAGATCTTGCGTGGAGCCCCAGATCGAGGGAGATTATCAGTGGTCTTGTATGTCTTCCATTTTCTAATTATTGCTCCCACAGTTGATTTATTCACACCAAGCTGCTTGCCTATTGCAGATCCAGTCTTCCCAGCCTGGTGCAGGTCTACAATTTTGTTTCTGGTGTCCTTCGACAGCTCTTTTGTCTTCACCATAGTGGAGTTTGGAGTATGACTGTTTGAGGTTGTGGACAGGTGACTTTTATACTGATAACAAGTTCAAGGAGGTGCCATTAATACAGGTAATGAGTGGAGGACAGAGGAGCCTCTTAAAGAAGAAGATACAGGTCTGTGAGAGCCAGAAATCTTGATTGTTTGTAGGTGACCAAATACTTATTTTCCCCCATAATTTGCAAATAAATTCTTTCCAAATCAGACAATGTGATTGTCTGGATTTGTTTCCACATTTTGTCTCTCATAATTGAGGTATACCTAAGATGAAAATTACAGGCCTCTCTCATCTTCTTAAGTGGGAGAACATGCACAATTGGTGGCTGACTAAATACTTTTTTTCCCCACTATACACACATACCATACACACACCATATACACACACACATGCATACACACACACACACACACACACACACCATATACACACACACCATATACACACCACATACACACACACACACACCACATACACACGACATATACACACACACCATACACACACACACACCACATATACACACCACATAAACACACACACACACCATATAAACACACCATATACACCATATACACACACACACACACACCATACACACACACACACCACATACACACACACATACCATACACACAATATACACACACAAACACCATATACACACACACCATATACATACCACATACACACACACACCACATACACACACCACATATACACACACACCATACACACACACACACACCACACATACACACCACATAAACACACACACACACACACACACACACACCATATAAACACACCATATACACACACACCATACACACACACACATACACCACATATACACACACACCACATATACACACACAACATATACAAACACACAACATATACACACACACACACCATACACACACATACCATATACACACACACAACATATACATACACACATACCATACACACACCATATACACACACATACATACACACACACACCACATACACCACACCACATATACACACACACACCATATACACACACACACCACATATACACACACCACATTAACACACACACACACACACACACACACACCATATAAACACACACACACCATATACACACACACACACCACATATACACACACAACACATACACACACACACCATATACACACACACACACACATACCATACACACCATATACACACACACACCATATACACACACACACACACACACACACCATATACATACACACACCATATACACACACACACACAACATATACATACACACAACATATATACACACACAACATATATACACACACAACATATACACACACGCAATATATTTACACACACACACAAAATACACATACAGTTATTAAAGAACAAAAAACAAATCTGTCTAAGTATTTTGGTTGGCTCCTACACTCCTAGAATACACACACATACATACACACACACACCACATACACACACCACATATACACACACACCATATACACACACACACCACATATACACACACCACATTAACACACACACACACACACCATATAAATACACACACACCATATACACACACACACACACACCACATATACACACACAACACATACACACACACACCATATACACACACACACATACCATACACACCATATACACACACACACCATATACACACACACACACACACCATATACATACACACACCATATACACACACACACAACATATACATACACACAACATATATACACACAACATATACACACACGCAATATATTTACACACACACACAAAATACACATACAGGTATTAAAGAACAAAAAACAAATCTGTCTAAGTATTTTGGTTGGCTCCTACACTCCTAGAATACACACACATACATACACACACACACACCACATACACACACCACATATACACACACACCATATACACACACACACCGCATATACACACACCACATTAACACACACACACACACCATATAAATACACACACACACCATATACACACACACACACCACATATACACACACAACACATACACACACACACACACACACCACATATACACACACAACATATACACACACACACCATATACACACACACACATACCATACACACCATATACACACACACACCATATACACACACACACACACCATATACATGCACACACCATATACACACACACAACATACACACACACAACATATACATACACACAACATATATACACACACAACATATATACACACACACACACAACATATACACACACGCAACATATTTACACACACACACACACACACACAAAATACACACACAGTTATTAAAGAACAAAAAACAAATCTGTCTAAGTATTTTGGTTGGCTCCTACACTCCTAGAATACATTTGTTAAGACCTGACTTACCTTTTCTGTAATGTGCTGTTCCCTGTACCGCACTGAAGATCAGGAAGTGAGAGGAAATTGAAAAGAGAGGAACATAGAAAAAATTTCCATTGAGATAGAATGGAACAGTGACACCAGCAGGCAGAAATTAAAAGAGCAGGCAAATTTTTTTTTTAACTGACACTGCCGTTCTTTCTGCAGAGATCCTTCAGTTTCTGCGATAAGCAGGGCCGCCATCAGGGGGTGACAGGGGTGACTCCTGTCAGGGGCCCAATGGGCCAGGGGGGCCCCATGAGGCAAGAACTTGAAAAAAAAAAAATGGCAGCCACCAGTGGGTACTACAGCAGAATGCTAATTGAGCATGGGAATTGTTATTACAAGGAGTAAAGTATTAGCATTTGAGAGGATTTCAGAGTGTGCACTAAACCACTATGCACATACACATTGTCTGTTCCTTTTTAGGACATTTTGGCCTTACTATTGACTATTCACATCTTTCTACAGACTTTGAGACTAACAAGACCTTTCCGGAAGTCACCAATCCACCATTTAACCTTTAAATTATTGTTTAGGCAGTTCAGGGCCCTTCCTTTCAGCCACTGCATGCTGTTGTCATCATTTAGTTGGCATCTTCCTTTGCAAAAAATATAATCAGAACTCGATATTTTGTTTTCTAAATCTCATTTTATAACAAAACTGTAGTTTACCTCATTACTTGTCAGGTCAATGTAAACAAGTGCTGAGTGTCTGTTTGGGTGTCTGTGTCTGAGTGTGTTTGTGTGTTTCTTTGCGTGTCTGCTAGAGTGTCTATATGTGAATCCTTATGTGTGAGTGTGTGTGTTTCAGTGTATGAGTGTGTCTGTGTATTTGTATGTTACTACCTTTACAACAATTCCAATTTAAATAGACACTTAAGAATAAAGTGCATATACGTTTTAGTCACTTGGTCAAAAATTGCACGTCGACGAAAGGGGGGGGGGGCCTGATCAATGGTTAAAATTTCTAGTGGCGGCCCTGGCGATAAGAACGCAGATCGCACAGTGTTCTGCGCCTAAAAAACTTACTAAACTTTTAAATATCCCGTAACTGTCTAACACGCCTCCCAAACATCATCCCGACACGTATACCCCTCTATCCACAATCCCCCCTCTCACTCCTAATAATAAATGTATTAACCCCTAAACCGCCGCTCCTGGACCCTGCCGCTACTAAATAAAGTGTTTAACCCCTAAACCACTGCTCCCGGACCCCGCCGCCACTTACATTAAATGTATTACCCCCTAATCTGACCCCCCTACACCGCCGCCACCTACATTATATGTATTACCCCCTAATCTGAGCCCCCTACACCGCTGACACCTACATTATATGTATTACCCCCTAATCTGACCCCCCTACACCGCCGCCACCTACATTATATGAATTACCCCCTAATCTGACCCTCCTACACCGCCGCCACCTATATTAAATATATTAACCCCTAATCTGATCCCCCTACACCGCCGCCACCTATATTAAATATATTACCCCCTAAACCTAACTCTAACCCACCTATTCAAATCAGCCAATAGAATTACTGTAGCTCTCATCCGATTGGCTGATTTGAATTTGAAGGCTCAAATCAGCCAATAGGAATTCAAGGGATGCCATTTTTAATCGCATACCTTGAATTCCTATTCAGTGTAAGGCGAAGATCGTATAAAGAGGATACTCCACGCTCCATGGCTCTGCGGTCTTCAGTTCCAGCGTCGCCGATCTTCAGTTCCAGCGTGGCCGGTCTTCAGTTCCAGAGTCGACGGTCTTCAGCTCCGTGGTCATCGGTCTTCAACTCCTCCACTCCCCGCCGGCTGGTTCCTGGAAGAAGAAGAGGTCGCCGCTTGGAAGAAGACTTCACCACCTGGAACAGGACCTTCTCCGCTGGTCTTCAGGACAGGTAAGGACCACTTGGGGGTTAGACTTAGGTTTTTTTAAGGGGGGATCGGGTGGGTTTTAGAGTAGGGGTGTGTGGGTGGTAAGTTGTAATGGGAGGGGATTGTTCTTTTTTTACAGGTAAAAGAGCTGATTACTTTGGGGCAATGCCCCGCAAAAGGCCCTTTTAAGGGCTGGTAATAGAGCTGATTACTTTTGTAATTTAGTTTAGGGTAGGGAAATTTTATTATTTTTGGGGGCTTTTTTATTTTATTAGGAGGCTTAGATTAGGTGTAATTAGCTTAAAATTCTTGTAATATTTTTTTATTTTTTGTAATTTAGTGTTTGTTTTTTTTTGTAATATAGTTTAGTTTATTTAATTGTATTTTAGTTTAGATAATTGTAGTTTATTTAATTTATTGATAGTGTAGTGTTAGGTGTATTTGTAACTTAGGTTAGGATTTATTTTACAGGTAATTTTGTAATTATTTTAACTAGGTAGCTATTAAATAGTTATTAACTATACTCAGCGTAAGGCTTGCTACGCCTGCATTTTGCGGCAAGGTGAAAATGGAGTAACGCCGTATATTGGATACCAAACTGCGCGTGTTGTGTATGTCAGTCTATGGGGCAAAAAACTACGGACGAAGGCAGAAATATATGAGCGTAACTTCTATGTTACGCCGTATATAGGATACCAAAACAGCGCAAAATTTGGCGTCGCCGACTTTTGCGGGCGACGCTGCATATCGGATCGGGCCCAGTATTTATGCTAATGGCTGTTCTTATTTAGATGTGCTAATTCTGACATTTCTGTGTCTGATAGCTTTAAAACAGTATTTATTTTTAGCATTAAAAACATATATATAGCCCCTCAAATAAATTATCTAAATATAAGGAGAAACACAAGCACACTTAGATTAAACTAATATTGAACAATCACTAGTTATGGTTGTGCATCTGTCTGTAATGTTCTCATTTTTATATAATCCTTTTTATGAATATCATTATAATATTTAAAACATAATTAGTAAATATTTGTGAAGAAATTAACAGCAAAGCTCAAAAATGATAAGGTAAATGTTCTATATCTGTCTTGTGATTGTGGTCAAACGTGAAACTAAGCGAGGTTTCAGAAATAAGGCATTGGCCCCTATTTAAGAAAGGTCTTGCATACACTCTCCGTATTCAGCATTACACCAGCAGCTCACAACAGCTGCTGGTGCAACGCCGCCCCCTGCAGACTCGCGGCCAGCAGGGGGGTGTCAATCAACCCAATCGTACTCGATCGGGTTGATTTCCGGCGATGTCTGTCCGCCTGCTCAGAGCAGACGGACAGGGTTATGGAGCAGTGGTCTTTAGACCGCAGCTCCATAACTTGTGTTTCTGGCGAGTCTGAAGACTCGCCAGAAACACGGGCCCACAAGTAGGGATGGGTGAATGTTTCTAAAAATTCGAAATTGAAAACGAATTTTGATACATTCGTTCGTTCGAATCGAATTTCAAATGTTTATATAACATTCTAACATTCTATTTTTGAATTTTCGTTTTCGAATTTTCAATAAAATTCGAAAATATTTGTTCGAATAATAGAATGTTTAGCTATGTATTCATTCAATTTCGAAATGTAATATTCAAATTTGAATGTGATATTCGAATTCGAATGTGACATTCAAATTTGAAATAGTATTTCCAGTCTACAACTGTCTTTAATAAATGTAATATTCAAATTTGAATGCTACATTCAAATTCGAATGTCACATTCAAATTTGAAATAGTATTTCTAGTCTAATATTATGTTTTAAATGTGATATTCGATTCGAATGTGACATTCGATTCGAATGTGACATTCAATTCGAATGTGACATTCAAAATAGTGTTTCTAGTCTACAATTGTGTTTTATAAATGTAATATTTGAATTTGAATGTGATATTCGAATATAACATTCGAATTTGAATGTGACATTCGAAAACTGTAAATAACATTCGAAAATCGAATTTTTAAGAATATTCGTTCTTATCAACATTCTATTATGTAAATCGAATTTCCACAATAACATTCGTTCTAACATTCGAATTCGGATATAAACACATTCGCCCATCCCTACCCACAAGCTCCCTACGGAGCTTGTTAAATGGGCCCGATTATATCAATTTACTACTTTATTTAGGAAGGATTAAATTGTGCTATATACATAATGCATAGTGTTGTGGAATATATTGTTGCTTTGCAAATGAATGACCATACATAAATAAGACAAAAGGATTCTGGGCATGTTGCAAAAACAAAATGGAAACTGTGAGCTCACTTATTAGAATGCCACTGAACAAAGGAGAGGTCCTGTGTTCCTAAAATGGAACCTATTGGTTGGTAAAATTCTTAGTGACAAATCAGAAGACAAAGAGGTTCAGGCAACCCCCAAACAGGTTGTTAAATGATAGATGAAATCCAAGGTT
Organism: Bombina bombina; assembly: GCF_027579735.1. Lineage (NCBI taxonomy): Eukaryota > Metazoa > Chordata > Amphibia > Anura > Bombinatoridae > Bombina > Bombina bombina. The sequence continues at coordinate 1,110,343,514 of NC_069503.1, forward strand.
TGTGCGCTGTTAAACAGTCAGATTGATGGTGGACTTACAGTAGTGACATTTTTAAACAAGGCCATTATGAAGCCTCTTTTCCTCTAAAGCTACAGTTGTCCAGACATAACCTTCCAATGCTCTTCATTACATTAAAGGAACAATGTACTGTAAACATGGTTTCCTCGTAATGTTTTCTCATTTATTTGTTATACAAGCGGCAGAGTATAAAATGCCTGGTAAAGTTACCCTTTAGGTTTATTTTTCTATATGAAAGCTGGCTTTGTTCTTTGAAACTTTATAAAATGACCTGAGCTTGCAGAGAGAGCAAAAATTACCAGGTAGAGTGGCAGCATAAAGTGGAACCAAGAGGTTTATTCAGCACAAAACGTTTCAGGAACTCCTTCCCTAAGTCATGCCTAAAGAGGGAAGGAGAAACTGCCTGCGCCTAAAAAACTTACTAAACTTTTAAATATCCCGTAACTGTCTAACACGCCTCCCAAACATCATCCCGACACGTATACCCCTCAATCCACAATCCCCCCTCTCACTCCTAATAATAAATGTATTAACCCCTAAACCGCCGCTCCTGGACCCTGCCGCTACTAAATAAAGTGTTTAACCCCTAAACCACTGCTCCCGGACCCCGCCGCCACTTACATTAAATGTATTACCCCCTAATCTGACCCCCCTACACCGCCGCCACCTACATTATATGTATTACCCCCTAATCTGAGCCCCCTACACCGCTGACACCTACATTATATGTATTACCCCCTAATCTGACCCCCCTACACCGCCGCCACCTACATTATATGAATTACCCCCTAATCTGACCCTCCTACACCGCCGCCACCTATATTAAATATATTAACCCTTAATCTGATCCCCCTACGCCGCCGCCACCTATATTAAATATATTACCCCCTAAACCTAAGTCTAACCCACCTATTCAAATCAGCCAATAGAATTACAGTAGCTCTCATCCGATTGGCTGATTTGAATTTGAAGGCTCAAATCAGCCAATAGGAATTCAAGGGATGCCATTTTTAATCGCGTACCTTGAATTCCTATTCAGTGTAAGGCGAAGATCGTATAAAGAGGATACTCCACGCTCCATGGCTCTGCGGTCTTCAGTTCCAGCGTCGCCGATCTTCAGTTCCAGCGTGGCCGGTCTTCAGTTCCAGAGTCGACGGTCTTCAGCTCCGTGGTCATCGGTCTTCAACTCCTCCACTCCCCGCCGGCTGGTTCCTGGAAGAAGAAGAGGTCGCCGCTTGGAAGAAGACTTCACCACCTGGAACAGGACCTTCTCCGCTGGTCTTCAGGACAGGTAAGGACCACTTGGGGGTTAGACTTAGGTTTTTTTAAGGGGGGATCGGGTGGGTTTTAGAGTAGGGGTGTGTGGGTGGTAAGTTGTAATGGGAGGGGATTGTTCTTTTTTTACAGGTAAAAGAGCTGATTACTTTGGGGCAATGCCCCGCAAAAGGCCCTTTTAAGGGCTGGTAATAGAGCTGATTACTTTTGTAATTTAGTTTAGGGTAGGGAAATTTTATTATTTTTGGGGGCTTTTTTATTTTATTAGGAGGCTTAGATTAGGTGTAATTAGCTTAAAATTCTTGTAATATTTTTTTATTTTTTGTAATTTAGTGTTTGTTTTTTTTTGTAATATAGTTTAGTTTATTTAATTGTATTTTAGTTTAGATAATTGTAGTTTATTTAATTTATTGATAGTGTAGTGTTAGGTGTATTTGTAACTTAGGTTAGGATTTATTTTACAGGTAATTTTGAAATTATTTTAACTAGGTAGCTATTAAATAGTTATTAACTATTTAATAGCTATTGTACCTAGTTAAAATAAATACAAAGTTACCTGTAAAATAAATATAAACCCTAAAATAGCTACAATGTAATTATTAATTATATTGTAGCTATCTTAGGGTTTATTTTATAGGTAAGTATTTAGTTTTAAATAGGAATAATTTAGTTAATAATATTAATATTATTTAGATTTATTTAAATAATAATTAAGTTAGGGGGTGTTAGGGTTAGACTTAGGTTTAGGGGGTAATATATTTAATATAGGTGGCGGCGGTGTAGGGGGATCATATTAGGGGTTAATATATTTAATATAGGTGGCGGCGGTGTAGGGGGATCAGATTAGGGATTAATATATTTAATATAGGTGGCGGCGGTGTAGGGGGGTCAGATTAGGGGGTAATACATATAATGTAGGTGGTGGCGGGGTCCGGAAGCGGCGGTTTAGGGGTTAAACACTTTATTAGGTATTGCAGGGGGGATTGCGGTTGACAGGTAGATAGACATTGCACATGCGTTGGGTGTTTTATTTTGCAGGCAGTTTAGGGAGTTACGGTGCTCCAATACTCAGCGTAAGGCTTGCTACGCCTGCATTTTGCGGCAAGGTGAAAATGGAGTAACGCCGTATATTGGATACCAAACTGCGTGTGTTGTGTATGTCAGTCTATGGGGCAAAAAACTACGGACGAAGGCAGAAATATATGAGCGTAACTTCTATGTTACGCCGTATATAGGATACCAAAACAGCGCAAAATTTGGCGTCACCGACTTTTGCGGGCGACGCTGCATATCGGATCGGGCCCAGTATTTATGCTAATGGCTGTTCTTATTTAGATGTGCTAATTCTGACATTTCTGTGTCTGATAGCTTTAAAACAGTATTTATTTTTAGCATTAAAAACATATATATAGCCCCTCAAATAAATTATCTAAATATAAGGAGAAACACAAGCACACTTAGATTAAACTAATATTGAACAATCACTAGTTATGGTTGTGCATCTGTCTGTAATGTTCTCATTTTTATATAATCCTTTTTATGAATATCATTATAATATTTAAAACATAATTAGTAAATATTTGTGAAGAAATTAACAGCAAAGCTCAAAAATGATAAGGTAAATGTTCTATATCTGTCTTGTGATTGTGGTCAAACGTGAAACTAAGCGAGGTTTCAGAAATAAGGCATTGGCCCCTATTTAAGAAAGGTCTTGCATACGCTCTCCGTATTCAGCATTACACCAGCAGCTCACAACAGCTGCTGGTGCAACGCCGCCCCCTGCAGACTCGCGGCCAGCAGGGGGGTGTCAATCAACCCAATCGTACTCGATCGGGTTGATTTCCGGCGATGTCTGTCCGCCTGCTCAGAGCAGACGGACAGGGTTATGGAGCAGTGGTCTTTAGACCGCAGCTCCATAACTTGTGTTTCTGGCGAGTCTGAAGACTCGCCAGAAACACGGGCCCACAAGTAGGGATGGGTGAATGTTTCTAAAAATTCTAAATTGAAACGAATTTTGATACATTCGTTCGTTCGAATCGAATTTCAAATGTTTATATAACATTCTAACATTCTATTTTTGAATTTTCGTTTTCGAATTTTCAATAAAATTCGAAAATATTTGTTCGAATAATAGAATGTTTAGCTATGTATTCATTCAATTTCTAAATGTAATATTCAAATTTGAATGAGATATTCGAATTCGAATGTGACATTCAAATTTGAAATAGTATTTCCAGTCTACAACTGTCTTTAATAAATGTAATATTCAAATTCGAATGCTACATTCGAATTCGAATGTCACATTCAAATTTGAAATAGTATTTCTAGTCTAATATTATGTTTTAAATGTGATATTCGATTCGAATGTGACATTCGATTCGAATGTGACATTCAATTCGAATGTGACATTCAAAATAGTGTTTCTAGTCTACAATTGTGTTTTATAAATGTAATATTCGAATTTGAATGTGATATTCGAATGTAACATTCGAATTTGAATGTGACATTCGAAAACTGTAAATAACATTCGAAAATCGAATTTTTAAGAATATTCGTTCTTATCAACATTCTATTATGTAAATCGAATTTCTACAATAACATTCGTTCTAACATTCGAATTCGGATATAAACACATTCGCCCATCCCTACCCACAAGCTCCCTACGGAGCTTGTTAAATGGGCCCGATTATATCAATTTACTACTTTATTTAGGAAGGATTAAATTGTGCTATATACATAATGCATAGTGTTGTGGAATATATTGTTGCTTTGCAAATGAATGACCATACATAAATAAGACAAAAGGATTCTGGGCATGTTGCAAAAACAAAATGGAAACTGTGAGCTCACTTATTAGAATGCCACTGAACAAAGGAGAGGTCCTGTGTTCCTAAAATGGAACCTATTGGTTGGTAAAATTCTTAGTGACAAATCAGAAGACAAAGAGGTTCAGGCAACCCCCAAACAGGTTGTTAAATGATAGATGAAATCCAAGGTTTGCGCGCTGTGAAACAGTCAGATTGATGGTGGACTTACAGTAGTGACATTTTTAAACAAGGCCATTATGAAGCCTCTTTTCCTCTAAAGCTACAGTTGTCCAGACATAACCTTCCAATGCTCTTCATTACATTAAAGGAACAATGTACTGTAAACATGGTTTCCTCGTAATGTTTTCTCATTTATTTGTTATACAAGCGGCAGAGTATAAAATGCCTGGTAAAGTTACCCTTTAGGTTTATTTTTCTATATGAAAGCTGGCTTTGTTCTTTGAAACTTTATAAAATGACCTGAGCTTGCAGAGAGAGCAAAAATTACCAGGTAGAGTGGCAGCATAAAGTGGAACCAAGAGGTTTATTCAGCACAAAACGTTTCAGGAACTCCTTCCCTAAGTCATGCCTAAAGAGGGAAGGAGAAACTGCCTGCGCCTAAAAAACTTACTAAACTTTTAAATATCCCGTAACTGTCTAACACGCCTCCCAAACATCATCCCGACACGTATACCCCTCTATCCACAATTCCCCCTCTCACTCCTAATAATAAATGTATTAACCCCTAAACCGCCGCTCCTGGACCCTGCCGCTACTAAATAAAGTGTTTAACTCCTAAACCACTGCTCCCGGACCCCGCCGCCACTTACATTAAATGTATTACCCCCTAATCTGACCCCACTACACCGCCGCCACCTACATTATATGTATTACCCCCTAATCTGAGCCCTCTACACCGCTGACACCTACATTATATGTATTACCCCCTAATCTGACCCCCCTACACCGCCGCCACCTACATTATATGAATTACCCCCTAATCTGACCCTCCTACACCGCCGCCACCTATATTAAATATATTAACCCCTAATCTGATCCCCCTACACCGCCGCCACCTATATTAAATATATTACCCCCTAAACCTAAGTCTAACCCACCTATTCAAATCAGCCAATAGAACTACAGTAGCTCTCATCCGATTGGCTGATTTGAATTTGAAGGCTCAAATCAGCCAATAGGAATTCAAGGGATGCCATTTTTAATCGCGTACCTTGAATTCCTATTCAGTGTAAGGCGAAGATCGTATAAAGAGGATACTCCACGCTCCATGGCTCTGCGGTCTTCAGTTCCAGCGTCGCCGATCTTCAGTTCCAGCGTGGCCGGTCTTCAGTTCCAGAGTCGACGGTCTTCAGCTCCGTGGTCATCGGTCTTCAACTCCTCCACTCCCCGCCGGCTGGTTCCTGGAAGAAGAAGAGGTCGCCGCTTGGAAGAAGACTTCACCACCTGGAACAGGACCTTCTCCGCTGGTCTTCAGGACAGGTAAGGACCACTTGGGGGTTAGACTTAGGTTTTTTTAAGGGGGGATCGGGTGGGTTTTAGAGTAGGGGTGTGTGGGTGGTAAGTTGTAATGGGAGGGGATTGTTCTTTTTTTACAGGTAAAAGAGCTGATTACTTTGGGGCAATGCCCCGCAAAAGGCCCTTTTAAGGTCTGGTAATAGAGCTGATTACTTTTGTAATTTAGTTTAGGGTAGGGAAATTTTATTATTTTTGGGGGCTTTTTTATTTTATTAGGAGGCTTAGATTAGGTGTAATTAGCTTAAAATTCTTGTAATATTTTTTTATTTTTTGTAATTTAGTGTTTGTTTTTTTTGTAATATAGTTTAGTTTATTTAATTGTATTTTAGTTTAGATAATTGTAGTTTATTTAATTTATTGATAGTGTAGTGTTAGGTGTATTTGTAACTTAGGGTAGGATTTATTTTACAGGTAATTTTGTAATTATTTTAACTAGGTAGCTATTAAATAGTTATTAACTATTTAATAGCTATTGTACCTAGTTAAAATAAATACAAAGTTACCTGTAAAATAAATATAAACCCTAAAATAGCTACAATGTAATTATTAATTATATTGTAGCTATCTTAGGGTTTATTTTATAGGTAAGTATTTAGTTTTAAATAGGAATAATTTAGTTAATAATATTAATATTATTTAGATTTATTTAAATAATAATTAAGTTAGGGGGTGTTAGGGTTAGACTTAGGTTTAGGGGGTAATATATTTAATATAGGTGGCGGCGGTGTAGGGGGATCATATTAGGGGTTAATATATTTAATATAGGTGGCGGCGGTGTAGGGGGATCAGATTAGGGATTAATATATTTAATATAGGTGGCGGCGGTGTAGGGGGGTCAGATTAGGGGGTAATACATATAATGTAGGTGGCGGCGGGGTCCGGAAGCGGCGGTTTAGGGGTTAAACACTTTATTAGGTATTGCAGGGGGGATTGCGGTTGACAGGTAGATAGACATTGCACATGCGTTGGGTGTTTTATTTTGCAGGCAGTTTAGGGAGTTACGGTGCTCCAATACTCAGCGTAAGGCTTGCTACGCCTGCATTTTGCGGCAAGGTGAAAATGGAGTAACGCCGTATATTGGATACCAAACTGCGCGTGTTGTGTATGTCAGTCTATGGGGCAAAAAACTACGGACGAAGGCAGAAATATATGAGCGTAACTTCTATGTTACGCCGTATATAGGATACCAAAACAGCGCAAAATTTGGCGTCGCCGACTTTTGCGGGCGACGCTGCATATCGGATCGGGCCCAGTATTTATGCTAATGGCTGTTCTTATTTAGATGTGCTAATTCTGACATTTCTGTGTCTGATAGCTTTAAAACAGTATTTATTTTTAGCATTAAAAACATATATATAGCCCCTCAAATAAATTATCTAAATATAAGGAGAAACACAAGCACACTTAGATTAAACTAATATTGAACAATCACTAGTTATGGTTGTGCATCTGTCTGTAATGTTCTCATTTTTATATAATCCTTTTTATGAATATCATTATAATATTTAAAACATAATTAGTAAATATTTGTGAAGAAATTAACAGCAAAGCTCAAAAATGATAAGGTAAATGTTCTATATCTGTCTTGTGATTGTGGTCAAACGTGAAACTAAGCGAGGTTTCAGAAATAAGGCATTGGCCCCTATTTAAGAAAGGTCTTGCATACGCTCTCCGTATTCAGCATTACACCAGCAGCTCACAACAGCTGCTGGTGCAACGCCGCCCCCTGCAGACTCGCGGCCAGCAGGGGGGTGTCAATCAACCCAATCGTACTCGATCGGGTTGATTTCCGGCGATGTCTGTCCGCCTGCTCAGAGCAGACGGACAGGGTTAAGGAGCAGTGGTCTTTAGACCGCAGCTCCATAACTTGTGTTTCTGGCGAGTCTGAAGACTCGCCAGAAACACGGGCCCACAAGTAGGGATGGGTGAATGTTTCTAAAAATTCGAAATTGAAAACGAATTTTGATACATTCGTTCGTTCGAATCGAATTTCAAATGTTTATATAACATTCTAACATTCTATTTTTGAATTTTCGTTTTCGAATTTTCAATAAAATTCGAAAATATTTGTTCAAATAATAGAATGTTTAGCTATGTATTCATTCAATTTTGAAATGTAATATTCAAATTTGAATGTGATATTCGAATTCGAATGTGACATTCAAATTTGAAATAGTATTTCCAGTCTACAACTGTCTTTAATAAATGTAATATTCAAATTCGAATGCTACATTCGAATTCGAATGTCAAATTCAAATTTGAAATAGTATTTCTAGTCTAATATTATGTTTTAAATGTGATATTCGATTCGAATGTGACATTCGATTCGAATGTGACATTCAATTCGAATGTGACATTCAAAATAGTGTTTCTAGTCTACAATTGTGTTTTATAAATGTAATATTTGAATTTGAATGTGATATTCGAATGTAACATTCGAATTTGAATGTGACATTCGAAAACTGTAAATAACATTCGAAAATCGAATTTTTAAGAATATTCGTTCTTATCAACATTCTATTATGTAAATCGAATTTCTACAATAACATTCGTTCTAACATTCGAATTCGGATATAAACACATTCGCCCATCCCTACCCACAAGCTCCCTACGGAGCTTGTTAAATGGGCCCGATTATATCAATTTACTACTTTATTTAGGAAGGATTAAATTGTGCTATATACATAATGCATAGTGTTGTGGAATATATTGTTGCTTTGCAAATGAATGACCATACATAAATAAGACAAAAGGATTCTGGGCATGTTGCAAAAACAAAATGGAAACTGTGAGCTCACTTATTAGAATGCCACTGAACAAAGGAGAGGTCCTGTGTTCCTAAAATGGAACCTATTGGTTGGTAAAATTCTTAGTGACAAATCAGAAGACAAAGAGGTTCAGGCAACCCCCAAACAGGTTGTTAAATGATAGATGAAATCCAAGGTTTGTGCGCTGTGAAACAGTCAGATTGATGGTGGACTTACAGTAGTGACATTTTTAAACAAGGCCATTATGAAGCCTCTTTTCCTCTAAAGCTACAGTTGTCCAGACATAACCTTCCAATGCTCTTCATTACATTAAAGGAACAATGTACTGTAAACATGGTTTCCTCGTAATGTTTTCTCATTTATTTGTTATACAAGCGGCAGAGTATAAAATGCCTGGTAAAGTTACCCTTTAGGTTTATTTTTCTATATGAAAGCTGGCTTTGTTCTTTGAAACTTTATAAAATGACCTGAGCTTGCAGAGAGAGCAAAAATTACCAGGTAGAGTGGCAGCATAAAGTGGAACCAAGAGGTTTATTCAGCACAAAACGTTTCGGGAACTCCTTCCCTAAGTCATGCCTAAAGAGGGAAGGGGTTCCCAAAATGTTGTGTGTCTTTTGTGCTTAATAAACCTCTTGGTTCCACTTTATGCTGCCATTCTGCCTGGTATTTTTTGTGAATTTTGAGGGTTGAGGTTGTTACCCTACGTGGCAGTGGCCTGTGTGCTGGACTGTGTCACCTGCATATCTTGCAGAGAGAGCAGCCATCCTTATCTTATTAATCTCTATACACACAAAGGCTTCCTCATTGTATCTCTGTATACACAAAGCCCATTTGAAGGAATAGAAAATAAACATTTTATTACCTATATCCTCACTGGCAGTGTAATTTCTTCTGATAGCGTTTTGTTTACATAGATTTTCTGTACTCATTCCTGGTACCCATTATATTGATATAATCTTGCTGGCAGTAGTATAATTGCTCTAATTATATGTGTAATATGTTTGTTTGTTTTCTTTCCCTGTATTTAGTGATTCATGTGCAGGTAAATCCATGCTATTTTAATATTTGTCTTTATTCAATGGTAGATTTGCATTCTGGGTTTGTTCCATGAAAACTGTTACAATTTTGAGGAACTTTGTGTTATTTTCAAGCTAAATCTATGACTTTTTATAGGAACGCATATAGCTAAGATATGGCTACTCACAATGTATTATTCATACTAAATATCATATTTCCACCTCAACTGCAGCTCATCTGTGTTATATTAATCTATTGATCATGGGCAGGTAACTTATGCTGTATAATTCATATGCCACTACTATCTGTAAAACAAGTGCTCATTACTAATGATCTTCATACTGTTTTATTCACATTTAGTGACATTGCACTGTCAGCGGCTGAGGAAGTGTGTCATATACACAGCTGCTTTCTTAGTGTATGGCACTATCTTTGTAGATTGAGAAGCCCTTTACTTCTACAAGCTACTTTATGACTATTGAGGGGAACTGACTTTTTTTTTTAGATGTCAGGAAATATTCTTATAAAGATTTCAGCATCCCTTGAGATTTTAGACTTATGCCTAAGGTCTTGTCTAAAAAGCTCTTATGCAGAGGTTTTCTAGCATTTTAATAAGCCAGCTCCACTTTTTACCAAATTCCTTATCTAAAATCACTACAACTTCAGCATTTCATCCACAAGTGTTAGTGTGTCATTAGCCATCTAGCATACACATTGCTTATATACCTCCCTGAGTCTAGTTATATATACTTAAGATATTTAATATAAAGATCTATTAGTAGTCATTTACCAGGGCTGGCTCAAGACACTGTGCTGCCTGGGTCAGAGAACAAAATTATACCCCCCACACACTTCTACCTATTTAACTCCATCCATAACACTACATCAAATTATTATACATGTAAAATAGTGTAATAGAACATGGGTATAAACATCAAATATGCACAAGAACACAAATACCTCCAAACACATAGTAACATAAAGACATACTGTGACCCCATAGTCAAGTTGTCCTTTAACCCCCCACCACAAAAAGCACTTCACATTCTGCTTGGGTAGAAAAGGCTGCAACTCATTTATTAACATAAATTATAAACATAAATAACTTAACTTAATAAACCAATCACAGTGCATGCTCCCTCTGTTAACTCCACAAGCCCCACCCAACTCACAGGAGGGGCTACCACCACTAAACCATCCCCCTGCTGCTCCAACAGGAAGTACAATCCATCAAATTCCAGACGTAAGCCTCACCAACCAGAGCAAGCACCCCGCCACTAGTGATGCCCGAACTGTTCGCCTGCGAACGGTTCACAGCGAACATAGCTTGTTCGCGTTCGTGTTTGTGGGCGAACACATGGCGATGTTCGATCTGCCCCTATGTGTCATCATTGTGGAAACTTTGACCCTTTATGTCACAGCCGCCTGACACATTAGAGCCAATCAACATTAGACACTCCCTCACAGACCCTCCCAGCTACTCGGAATCCGCCATTTTAGACTCATAACGACCTTGCTTTCTTAATGAGAGGACGTGTTGTGTTTTTGCTCCTGACATTAATAGGAAAAACATAGCTAGGCTAGTGTATTTACAGTCCAGAAGGACTCCACTAATCTCTGCTGCAAGCACAGCACCCCAAAAAAGCCCTTTTTAGGGCTATATTTCGTGCTGTTTTTTTTTTTTTTCGTTTTTTTTTTATTAGCATTTGCCTGGCTTTCAGCTGTGTGTTTAAGGCTCACAGCATATGCTGTGACTACTGCCACCACTGATATCTCCCTAACAACATTAGTTTAAATTTAACTAACCAAAAAATGTAATTATTTTTCTAGTGTAATTTTTTTTCATTTTCTATCAGGCCAGTGTCACACAGCATATACTGTGGTTCATTTCTCTGTGCCAGCCAGCAGCCACCAGTGTTAATATCCGTTTATAACATTATTTTAAATTAAAAAAAAAAAAAAATTTTGCTAGTATAATCTAATAACATTTACTATCAGGCCTGTGTCTGTCAGGCTCACTCAGCATTAATATGCCTCATTTTTTTCAGTCTTATGGTTAATTGGTCTGTGCCAGGCAGCCACCCAGCACTCATATCTATTTTTCTTCACCTTAATCTTAATATAAAAAATAAAAAAGTTTACATTTGTTTGCTAGTGTAATCTAATATAATTTTCTATCCGGCCTGTGTGTTTTGCTGACATACAGAGCGTACTGTGTTTACTTGCTGCCCTCCCTAGTCTATGAGCCACGACTCATATGTGTTTAACCTTTTTTTAATTCCCCCCCAAAAAAATAATTTCAATAATTTTTCTAGTGTAATCTAATAGTATTTTCTATCAGGTGTGTGTGTATCCGACTTACAGAGCCTACTGTTTTTAATAGCTGCCCTTCCAAGGCTATCAGCCATGACTCATATGTATGTGCTTAACCTTTTTCTTAAAATTTCCAAAAAAAAGTCTTTAAATCATTATGCTAGTGTAATCTAATTGTATTTTCTATCAGGCCTGTGTCTAACTGTCTATCTGACTTACACAGCATACTGTTGTTAATTGCTGCCCTATGTAGCAGCCAGCCAGTGCGACCACTTATAGAGTCATATGTGCATTGCACTTCTTAACATAATTTTAATATTAAAATCTAAAATTTTAAAATATTTTTCTAGTGTAATCTAACTTAATTTTTCTATCAGGCCATTGAATAGCACTTTCCTGCTGCCTTGCAGCCTGCTGTGAGCCAGGCCCACCTAGCCAATTGTTGCCAGCAATCATATTTCTTTTAACAGTATTGCAAACATTGTCAATCATCACTGTTTTGACTGTCAGTAATCAGTCTCCTAGTGTCCTTGAATTGCATCTACCTTCTGCCTGCCAGCCTTTTGTGCCAGGCCGTCTTGCCAACTATTTACACCAATCCTAATTTTTGGTCACAGTATAGTGACTAATTAAAATTAAAAAATTCTTGATTGTTGATATTCTTAATCCTCAGTTTGCTCGTGCCCTAGAATTGCACTTTTCTACTGCCTTCCAAGCCTGTGTGCCAGGCTAACTTGAAAAATATTTACACCAATCATATTTGTTGTGACAGTATTCTTAGTAATTAAAAATTAAAATTTTTGTTAATAGTTGTTGTGAATCCTCAGTTTGCTGGTGCCAGTGAATAGCACTTTCCTCCTGCCTTGCAGCCTGCTGTGTGCCCGGCCCACCTAGCCAATTATTGCCAGCAATCATATTTCTTTTAACAGTATTGCAAAAATTGTCAATCATCACTGTTTTGACTGTCAGTAATCAGTCTCCTAGTGTCCTTGAATTGCATTTACCTCCTGCCTGCCAGCCTTTTGTGCCAGGCCGTCTTGCCAACTATTTACACCAATCATAATTGTTGTCACAGTATAGTTACTAATTAAAATTAAAAAAATTCTTGATTGTTGATGATCTTAATCCTCAGTTTGCTCGTGCCCTAGAATTGCACTTTTCTACTGCCTTCCAAGCCTGTGTGCCAGGCCTACTTGAAAAATATTTACACCAATCATATTTGTTGTGACAGTATTCTTAGTAATTAAAAATTACATTTTTTGTTAATAGTTGTTGTGAATCCTCAGTTTGCTGGTGCCAGTGAATAGCACTTTCCTCCTGCCTTGTAGCCTGCTGTGTGCCCGGCCCACCTAGCCAATTATTGCCAGCAATCATATTTCTTTTAACAGTATTGCAAAAATTGTCAATCATCACTGTTTTGACTGTCAGTAATCAGTCTTCTAGTGTCCTACCTTGAATTGCATTTACCTCCTGCCTGCCAGCCTTTTGTGCCAGGCCGTCTTGCCAACTATTTACACCAATCATAATTGTTGTCACAGTATAGTTATTAATTAAAATTAAAAAATTCTTGATTGTTGATGATCTTAATCCTCAGTTTGCTCGTGCCCTAGAATTGCACTTTTTTACTTCCTTGCAAGACTGTGTGCCAGGCCTACTTGAAAAATATTTACACCAATCATATTTGTTGTGACAGTATTCTTAATAATTAAAAATTAAAATTTTTGTTAATAGTTGTTGTGAATCCTCAGTTTGCTGGTGCCATTGAATAGCACTTTCATCCTGCCTTGCAGCCTGCTGTGAGCCAGGCCCACCTAGCCATTTGTTGCCAGCAATCATATTTCTTTTAACAATATTGCAAAAATTGTCAATCATCACTGTTTTGACTGTCAGTAATAAGTCTCCTAGTGTCCTTGAATTGCATCTACCTCCTGCCTGCCATCCTTTTGTGCCAGGCCGTCTTGCCATCTATTTACACCAATCATAATTTTAGGTCACAGTATAGTTACTAATTAAAATTAAAAAAATCTTGATTGTTGATGATCTTAATCTTCAGTTTGCTCATGCCCTAGAATTTCACTTTTCTACAGCCTTCCAAGCCTGTGTGCCAGGCCTACTTGAAAAATATTTACACCAATCATATTTGCTGTGACAGTATTCTTAATAATTAAAAATTAAAATTTTTGTTAATAGTTGTTGTGAATCCTCAGTTTGCTGGTGCCATTGAATAGCACTTTCCTCCTGCCTTGCAGCCTGCTGTGAGCCAGGCCCACCTAGCCATTTGTTGCCAGCAATCATATTTCTTTTAACAGTATTGCAAAAATTGTCAATCATCACTGTTTTGACTGTCAGTAATAAGTCTCCTAGTGTCCTTGAATTGCATCTTCCTCCTGCCTGCCAGCCTTTTGTGCCAGGCCGTCTTGCCAACTATTTACACCAATCATAATTATTGGTCACAGTATAGTTACTAATTAAAATTAAAAAAATCTTGATTGTTGATGATCTTAATCCTCAGTTTGCTCGTGCCCTAGAATTGCACTTTTCTACAGCCTTCCAAGCCTGTGTGCCAGGCCTACTTAAAAAATATTTACACCAATCATATTTGTTGTGACAGTATTCTAATAATTAAAAATTAAAATTTTTGGTAATAATTGTTGTGAAACCTCAGTTTGCTGGTGCCATTGAATAGCACTTTCCTCCTGCCTTACAGCCTGCTGTGAGCCAGGCCCACCTAGCTAATTGTTGCCAGCAATCATATTTCTGTTAACAGTATTGCAAAAATTGTCAATCATCACTGTTTTGACTGTCAGTAATCAGTCTCCTAGTGTCCTTGAATTGCATCTACCTCCTGCCTGCCAGCCTTTTGTGCCAGGCCATCTTGCCAACTATTTACACCAATCATAATTATTGGTCTAGTTACTAATTAAAATTAAAAAATTCTTGATTGTTGATGATCTTAATCCTCAGTTTGCTCGTGCCCTAGAATTGCACTTTTCTACTGCCTTCCAAGCCTGTGTGCCAGGTCTACTTGAAAAATATTTACACCAATCATAGTTGTTGTGACAGTATTCTTAATAATTAAAAATTAAAATTGTTGGTAATAGTTGTTGAGAATCCTCAGTTTGCTGGTGCCATTGAATAGCACTTTCCTGCTGCCTTGCAGCCTGCTGTGAGCCAGGCCCACCTAGCCAATTGTTGCCAGCAATCATATTTCTTTTAACAGTATTGCAAAAATTGTCAATCATCACTGTTTTGACTGTCAGTAATCAGTCTCCTTGAATTGCATCTACCTCCTGCCTGCCAGCCTTTTGTGCCAGGCCGTCTTGCCAACTATTTACACCAATCCTAATTTTTGGTCACAGTATAGTTACTAATTAAAATTAAAAAATTCTTGATTGTTGATGATCTTAATCCTCATTTTGCTCGTGCCCTAGAATTGCACTTTTCTACTGCCTTCCAAGCCTGTGTGCCAGGCCTACTTGAAAAATATTTACACCAATCATATTTGTTGTGACAGTATAATAAGCCAATTATTGCCAGCAATCATATTTCTTTTAACAGTATTGCAAAAATTGTCAATCATCACTGTTTTGACTGTCAGTAATCAGTCTCCAAGTGTCCTTGAATTGCATTTACTTCCTGCCTGCCAGCCTTTTGTGCCAGGCCATCTTGCCAACTATTCACACCAATCATAATTGTTGTCTACAGTATAGTTACTAATTAAAATTAAAAAAAATTTGATTGTTGATCTTAATCCTCAGTTTGCTCGTGCCATTGAATTGCACTTTTCTACTGCCTGCCAGCCTGTGTGCCAGGCCCAACTATCCAATTAGTGCCAGCAATCATATTTCTTTTAACAGTATTGCAAAATTTGTCAATCATCACTGTTTTGACTGTCAATCTGCAGTCTACTAGTGCCCTTGAATTGCATTTTCCTCCTGCCTGCCTGCCTGTGTGCCAGTCCCAACTAGCCAATTAGTGCCACCACTCATATTTATTGTAACAGGATTGGAATTTTTGTTAATCATAACTGTTTTGACTGTGATTCTTCAGTCTCCTAGTGCCATTGAATTGCAGTTTCCTTTCTCCCAGCGTGTGTGCCAGACAGGCCCATTTGCCAACTAGTGCCAAACAATCATATTTGTTGCCACAGTACTTGTAATATTTTAAAAAAAATTAACAATTTGTGATTTTTAAAACATCTGTCTTTTTTGTTGTTGTCAGTCTCACAGCGTATACTGTGCCCACTTTCACAGTGCCACCACTCAATTGGTGTAATAGTACTGTTAGGCAGAGGCAGGCCACCCCGCAAGTTCCGTGGTCGTGGTGCTGTGATTCCTTTAGACCCTACAAATATGCACATTGTTCAGACGCCGGTTGCCAGGGGGTACGCAAAAACTTCTGAGGAGGACCTAGTTGAATGGCTAACACAGGACACCCAATCTTCTTCAGCTTCCGCTGCTAGTCCTCCTAACCTTGACGCACCATCTAAGTCCAGCTGTGCTTTGGGCAGGTCTCAAGTGACCAGTGCCACTCCCCCGCCTGTCGCCACCACCAACACTAGCACCACAGCCGCTTCACTTGATCTGTCACAGGAGTTATTGACACATCATTTGGAAGAAATGAGTGCTGCGCAACCATCATTGACAGAGGATGTAGATAATAGTGATCGGTCTCAGTCAGGCAGCATTACCGACATGGAGGTACGGTGTGATGATGATGATGATGTTGTATCCGCTGCTGCTTCCTTTCTTGATGTTTCAGATACAAGTGAAGCGGTTGATGATGATGTGTCGGTGGATGTCACGTGAGTGCCTGCTAGAAGAGAAGAAGAAGAGGGGGAATGTTCAGATGAGGAGACAGAGAGGAGGAGGAGGTGGAGACGATTTGGAAGCACGGGGAGGTCGTCTCAAGGAGCTAGTGGCACAGTCAGACAGCATGCATCGTCACCAGGGGTCAGCCAGACAGCACGCCGACGCCCAACAACGCATGCTGTTGCCATCACCAGAATGCCGTCATCGCAGAGCTCAGCAGTGTGGCATTTTTTTTGTGTGTCTGCCTCTGACAACAGCGATGCCATTTGCAACCTGTGCCAAAAGAAACTGAGTCGTGGGAAGTCCAACAGCCACCTAGGTACAACTTCTTTGCGAAGGCACATGGTCTCCCATCACAAAGGCCGATGGGAAGAACACATGAGTAGAAGCAGCACACAAAGTGAAAGCCGCCCTCCTCCTCCTGCTCCATCATCTTCAGCCACGTCAACCAGTGCTGTCCTCCTTGCCCCCTCTCAACCATCCTCCACTCATTCTCTCTTACGTAGCAGTTCCTGGTCATCTGCCCACAGTCAGGTGTCTGTCAAGGACATGTTTGAGCGTAAGAAGCCAATTTCTCAAAGTCACCCCCTTGCCCGGCGTCTGACAGCTGGCTTGTCTGAACTCTTAGCCCGCCAGCTTTTACCATACAAGCTGGTGGAGTCTGATGCTTTCAAAAAAATTGTATCTATTTGGACACCGCAGTGGAAGGTACCTGGTAGAAATTTCTTTTCACAAAAGGCAATCCCAAACCTGTACTCTGTTGTGAGAAAGGAAGTTATGGCATGTCTGGCACACAGCGTTGCGGCAAGGGTCCATATGACCACGGATAGCTGGTCTGCAAAGCATGGTCAGGGCAGGTATATCACCTACACTGCACATTGGGTAAACCTGCTGACTTCTGACAAGCATGGAATGCGTGGCTCTGCAGAAGAGTTGGTGACACCGCCACGACTTGCAGGCAGGCCTGCTGCTACTTCTTCTACTCCTCCTACTCCATCCTCTTCCATAACCTCTTCCTCGGCTGAGTCCTCTTCAACTTCTGCGTCTTGCTCCACATCTATGGCACCCCCCCAGCTCCCCAGGTTCTATGCTACATCCCGGGTATGGCAGTGTCACGCCGTCTTGGGGTTGACTTGCCTGAAAGCGGAGAGTCACACCGCACCAGCACTCCTGACCGCCCTGAACGCACAGGTAGATCAGTGGCTGACTCCGCACCAACTGGAGATTGGCAAGGTTGTTTCTGACAATGGAAGTAATTTGGTGTCGGCATTGAAATTGGGCAAGTTGACACATGTGCCGTGCATGGCACATGTGTGTAATCTAATTGTACAACGATTTGTCCATAAGTACCCAGGCTTACAGGATGTCCTGTAGCAGGCCAGGAAGGTGTGTGGCCATTTCAGGCGTTAATACACGGCCATGGCGCACTTGTCCGATATCCAGCGTTAAAACAACCTGCCAGTGAGGCGCTTGATTTGCGACAGCCCGACACGGTGGAATTCAACACTCCTAATGTTTGACCGCCTGCTCCAACAAGAAAAAGCTGTTAATGAGTATTTGTATGACCGGGGTGCTAGGCCAGCCTCTGGGGAGCTGGGGATATTTTTTCCAAATTACTGGACACTCATGCGCAATGCCTGTAGGCTCATGCGTCCTTTCGAGGAGGGGACAAACCTTGTCAGTCGCACCGAAGGCACCATCAGCGACATCATACCATTTGTTTTCTTCCTGGAGCGTGCCCTGCGAAGAGTGCTGGATCAGGCAGTAGATGAGCGTGAAGAGGAAGCGGGAGAGTTGTGGTGTCCATCACCCCCACAAACAGCCGAATCAGCATCACTTGCTAGACCTACGGCAACGCAGGAAGAGGATTGTGAGGAAGAGGAGTCAGAGGAGGAATGTGGCTTTGAGGAGGAGGAGGAGGAGGAAGACCGAGCACAACAGGCATCCCAGGGTGCTCGTTGTTGTCACCTCTCTGGTACCCGTGGTGTTGTACGTGGCTGGGGGGAACAAGATACAATCAGTGAGATCAGTGAGGAGGAGGAACGGGACATGATTAGCTCGGCATCCAACCTTGTTCAAATGGGTTCTTTCATGCTGTCGTGCCTGTTGAGGGACCCTCGTATAAAAAAGCTGAAGGAGAACGACCTGTACTGGGTGTCCACGCTCCTCGACCCCCGGTATAAGCATAAAGTGCCTGAAATGTTACCAAATTCCCGCAAGTCGGAAAGGATGGAGCATTTTAAGAATAAATTAAAAACTATGCTTTACACAGCGTATAAGGGTGATGTCACAGCACCACGGGAATGTAACAGGGGAAGAGATTAAATGAATCCTCCTCCTCCCACGACCACGGCGGCCAGGACAGGACGCTTTCCTGACGTCTTGTTGATGGAGGACATGCGTACCTTTTTAACTCCCATGCACCATCAGAGCCTTTCGGGATCCAGCCTTAGAGAAAGACTCAACAGACAGGTAGCAGACTACCTAGCTTTAACTGCGTATCTCGACACTCTCAGGAGCGATGGACCCCTTGACTACTGGGTGTGCAGGCTGGACTTGTGGCCTGAGCTATCCCAATTTGCAATGGAATTTGTGGCCTGCCCCGCTTCAAGTATCCTGTCCGAAAGGACTTTCAGTGCAGCAGGAGGTTTTGTCACTGAGAAGAGAAGTCGCCTAGGTCAAAAAAGCCTTGACTATCTCACTTTTATAAAAATGAATGAGGGCTGGATCCCGAAGGGACTGACATTGGGCAATACATTTGAATAAAAAAAGGTCTGATGACGAGATGAGCTGGCTTTGGCTACAACTGGTACACAGGCTGGCCTTTTTTTTCTTTTCTTATAAAGCCGGAGGACTTGCTTGACTTATCTGCCAACAACTAGTTTTCAAGCCACAAGCTTTTAGGGGACTTTATAAATGTTTTACAAACATCAATTTTTCTGGCCGCTGCTACAGCAGTTGCTACAACAATACCCCAATTTTTCAGTCATTTGTACATTCCGAATTTTTTTGGCCTCTGCTGCAGCTCTGTGGGTACAAAACTCAAATAAAAAAAATAAGGCACATAACACTAGTGATTAAACTGTTACGAATTGTACAACTTAGCAAACCACTCATATTTTGTGGACCATTAAATTGAACGCAAAATGCCACAAATTTGAAAGAGTAGGACCGACCAAGCATCTTTATCCGTCTCTTGGTTGCTCTAAATTATCTCCGTGTTCCATCTATGCCATACCTGTACTCTATTGTGCAAAAGGGTGGCATATGTGGTGTTTCATGCTGTTGTGCCTGTTGCGGGTCATGGCCCATGGTATAAAAAGGCTGAAGGAGAATGACCTGTTATTTTTAAAAAAATGTTCCTGGTTCCTCTCAATTATCTCTGGGTTTCTAAAATGGATGCCATACCTGTACTCGCTTGTGCAAAAGGATGGCATATGTGGTGGTGTTTCCTGCAGTTGTTTCTGTTGAGGGTGCTGGACCCTCTTATAAAAAAGCTGAAGGAGAATGACCTGGAGTGGGAGTCCAAGCATGGGTTTTGGGGCTATTTCACTTTTCCAAACAATTATCTGTGGGTTTCTAAAATCAATGCCGTACCAGTACTCTATTGTTCAAAAGTATGCCATATGTTCTCTTTCCTGCTGGTATTTTGTTTGAGGGTCCTGGACCCTCTTATAAAAAAGCCTAAGGAGAAAGAGGTGTACTGGGTGTCCACTCATTTTTTTTTTCTATTTCACATTTGACCAAAATTATCTCTGGGTTTGTAAAATTAATGCTGTACCTGTACTCTATTGTTCAAAAGGATGCCATACGTCCTCTTTCCTGCTGGTGTTTTTTTGAGGGTCTTATACAAAGGCCTAAGGAGAAAGAAGTGTACTGGGTGTCCATCGAATATTTTTTTTTATTCAAATTTCCATTTGCAACAAATTATCTCTGGGTTTCTAAAATCAATGCCTTTCCTGTACTCTATTGTTCAAAAGGATGCCATACGTCCTCTTTCCTGGTGGTGTTTTTTTTGAGGGTCCTGGACCCTCTTATAAAAAGGCCTAAGGAGAAAGAAGTGTACTGGGTGTCCATCGAATCATTTTTTTTAATTCAAATTTCAATTGCAACAAATTATCTCTGGGTTTCTAAAATCAATGCCTTTCCTGTACTCTGTTGTTCAAAAGGATGCCATACGTCCTCTTTCCTGCTGGTGTTTTTTTTGAGGGTCCTGGACCCTCTTATAAAAAGGCCTAAGGATAAAGAAGTGTACTGGGTGTCCAATCAATGTTTTTTTCTATTTCCCGGGTCATATAAATGATCTCTGTGTTTCTAAAATCAATGCCTTTCCTGTAATCTAATTTACAAAAGTATGCCATATGTCCTCTTTCCTGCTGCTGGTTTTGTTGAGGGTCCTGGAGCCTCTGCTAAAAAGGCCTAAGGATAAAGAAGTGTACTGGGTGTCTAATCTATGTTTTTTTAGATTTCACGGTTGGAACAAATTATCCCCGGTTTCTAAAATCAATGCCTTTCCTGTAATCTATTATTCACAAGGATGCCATATGTACTCTTTCATGCTGTTGTTTCTGTTGAGGCTCCGGGACCCTCTTATAAAAAGGCCTAAGGATAAAGAAGTGTACTGGGTGTCCAATCAATGTTTTTTTTCTATTTCCCGGGTCATATAAATGATCTCTGTGTTTCTAAAATCAAAGCCTTTCCTGTAATCTAATTTACAAAAGTATGCCATATGTCCTCTTTCCTGCTGCTGGTTTTGTTGAGGGTCCTGGAGCCTCTGCTAAAAAGGCCTAAGGATAAAGAAGTGTACTGGGTGTCTAATCTATGTTTTTTTAGATTTCACGGTTGGAACAAATTATCCCCGGTTTCTAAAATCAATGCCTTTCCTGTAATCTATTATTCACAAGGATGCCATATGTACTCTTTCATGCTGTTGTTTCTGTTGAGGCTCCGGGACCCTCTTATAAAAAGGCCTAAGGATAAAGAAGTGTACTGGGTGTCTAATCTATGTTTTTTTAGATTTCACGGTTGGAACAAATTATCCCCGGTTTCTAAAATCAATGCCTTTCCTGTAATCTATTATTGACAAGGATGCCATATGTACTCTTTCATGCTGTTGTTTCTGTTGAGGCTCCGGGAGCCTCTTATTAAAAAAGCCTAAGGATAAATAAGTGTACTAGGTGTCTAATCAATGTTTTTTTCTATTTCCATGTTGCAACTAATGATCTCTGTGTTTCTAAAATCAATGCCTTTCCTGTAATCTAATTTACAAAAGTATGCCATATGTCCTCTTTCCTGCTGCTGGTTTTGTGAGGGTCCTGGAGCCTCTGCTAAAAAGGCCTAAGGATAAAGAAGTGTACTGGGTGTCTAATCAATGTTTTTTTCTATTTCCCGGTTGCAACTAATGATCTCTGTGTTTCTGAAATCAATGCATTTCCTATAATCTTTTTTTCAAAAGGATGCCATATGTCCTCTTTCCTGCTGCTGGTTTTGTTGAGGGTCCTGGAGCCTCTGCTGAGCATAATAAAAAAAAAATATATATATTTTAACTTGACTTAATAACTGAAGCATGACTTCAGGAGTCAGGTGTGGTTGTAGGTAGTGGTTGTTAGCCTATTCTTTTTAATGTAAATTGCAATTGCCACAGCGTGCATAAAATGTGCGTCACTCTCCAAATCTTACCTTTTTTTTTCATTCTGGATTATTTTGGTGACCAACGCCATATTGGAAAGGCAAAATACAGGTCTCCGTACCCGTTGATATAAGGGGTGACTAGTGCTTTTCCTTCTCTTTGTCAATAGTTGTGATTAACGAGTTGTCCAGTTACTATAGAACTGGTTTGATAACCCAGGGTCCTGGGGGGTACATTGGCATCAGCTTTGACAATGACAGCACTATCAGGCTAGAGAGTCCTCTCAGTGTCGCGGCTAGCTGTAACGCAGTCAGCTGAGGAACATAGGTAAGCCGATATGAGTAAGGTATCTCCAGGCTCCTCTTGGATAGCCCCAGAAAGTGTGACTATGAATCCCAAAAAGAAAATTAAATTAAGGTTGAAAACTAACTCCAAAGTAACTTGTAAGACCTGGAGCTCCTCAAACACATGTCCTACCGCAACAGCTATAGGCTCCGCCACCCACAAATCTTAACTTTTTAATGCCAATTGATATTGCCACAGCTGGAACAACAGTAAATAACATGTGCGTCACCACAGTCTCCGAAGCTGTTGTCGGATGTATACAAAAACACTGATAAAGTATTCCTTTCGGGCGCAAAGAGATGGCTACCGGAACACTCCAGGAACTTCACTTGTGTTTCTGGTGATGTTTGAGACATCTGGGTAGTGTACAGGGAGGCCCAAAATCCTCTCCATCTCTGTGCACCACAGGACAGGACGTCCTTGTCATCCATAAGCACATGAAATTGCTGGCATTTTCGTTGCTTCAAGAAGTTCAGCTTTTGTGGTGATAGTACAGAATTAAATAAACTTTGGTTTCCTACCATACTCAAGACAATCTTGTAGTTCAAGCTTCGGACTTGCTGTGGGAAACAGTGGCCTGTCCATACCAGGAAGATGATTTAGACAGAAGTAATGAGCTCTGCTTGCAGGTGACACATGTTTATCGTCAATCATCAAAGGGATTGCGTGCAGAATATGGCTGATGGCCCCTTATTCACATGTTTGTCCAGAGCCACAACATTTGCAAACAGCCAGAAGAAAGGTCGGTTCTCACCAGCCTTAAGTTGAGCTTCATTTACCAAATGCTGATATTCAAAAAATAGACAAACAGTGCCTTAAATAACACATTTGCGATATGGATTCACCAGAGCAAGGTCATTGCAAGTACTAAGTTCCAACGATAACAAAATTAAAATGCCACAACTATGCAATCTTCACCTTCACATTATTATTGTCACACTCCATTGTACTCCTATGCCCAGCTCCCTGCTCATGATTTTGTTGAGGGTCCTGGAGCCTCTGCTAAAAAGGCCTAAGGATAAAGAAGTGTACTGGGTGTCTGTTCAATGTTTTTTTAGATTTCCCGATTGCAACTAATTATCTCTATGTTTCTAAAATCAATGCCTTTCCTGTAATCTATTATTCCAAAGGATGACATATGTCCTCTTTCATGCTGTTGTTTCGGTTGAGGCTCCGGGACCCTCTTATTAAAAAGGCCTGAGGATAAATAAGTGTACTGGGTGTCTAATCAATGTTTTTTTCTATTTCCCGGGTCATATAAATGATATGTTATATAATAAAGATAGGGATAGTGGTAATGGAAGTTGTATTTAATGATTCCCCGTCAAGTATTAGCTTACCACAATTTAACCAATAAAGGTAGTCACCCAAATTGGGGACAATAATACTAATATCTGATATAATGAAGTATAGACTAGTAATACCAGGGGAGGGTGCTCACTAGTTTTTTAGGGAGAGGTACAGATTACCTCGAGAAGGCCATAAAAGACAAACCAGAAGGGGCAGAGGCCAAAGGGGGAACCAGGAATTTAAGGGACAGAGCCAAATGGGGGTACAGGACGGACGGTTACAGGAGGAGAGACGATTGGGGCAAGAGACCGAAATGGTAGTTGATAGCTCTGACCGACTGCAGATAATTAATCTCTCTAACCGAACTTTGATCCCAATACATGAACAAATTCTATCAAAAGGACTATCATTTTCCCCCACTCCTAACCTTGACAAGTTTGAATTAATAAAAGATCTGTATCTTTTTTGTAGAAAACTTGCCCTTAAAAAAATGTATACCAATCACAATGATAATTTGACTGACGGATTAAAAACACTTGACACACTCATTGAGTTACGGAATGAGAATGAAGAAGGAAATTCTACTGAAACTGAAATCTTTTGGATAAAAAGATTAAACTCAAATCTCAATATATGCCTCCTCTAAACAAGATCCCTCAAATCGAAGTATTCCTCAAAATGGTCATGTCTGATTTTTTAAAAATAAGAGAAACTGGCAAAGCCAATGTAAGCAAGGAAGAATTACAAGCACTCCAAGAGATAAATTCTTGGGAAGACATTGTGGTTAAACCTTCGGACAAGGGAGGAAACATAGTAATCTGGGATAAGGAAGACTATATCCTTGAGGCTAAGAGACAATTGAGTGATAAAAAGTGTTATAAACAACTATTCTCAAATCCTACGGCACAATATTTGAATGAATATAATGTCTTAATCAATAATGCTAAATTGAATGATTTAATCAGTCAAAAAGAACACCGTTTCCTTCAGGTCAAAACACCAAAAATTGCCACCTTGTACCTTCTTCCCAAAATACATAAAGATGACAAAAAAACACCTGGTAGACCTATCGTGTCTAGTATTAACAGTCTGTGTGAATCAGCAAGTAGATTCCTAGACTTGTGTTTAAGGGATATTGTCTGGTCTCTCCCTTCTTTCACCAGGGACACGATGGACATCTTAAGTAAGATTAATGAAATATCAGTGGATAAAGATGCCCTTCTAATCACATGTGACGTAGAATCACTTTATACGTCAATCAAACACAATTTTGGATGTGAAGCGGTGAGATATTTTTACTTAGTATGCAGTCATCCGACAAAACAGAGAGAAACAACTTTATTCTTGAACTATTAAACTTTGTGTTGAAACACAATTATTTTGTTTTCAACGACAAGTTTTACCTGCAAATACAAGGCACCGCCATGGGGTCATCATGCCCACCCACCTACGCTAACATATATTTAGGCTGGTGGGAGAGAGAATATGTATTTTGTGAGAGCATGACTAGATTTACTACACATATTAACTTATGGAGTAGATATATAGATGACCTATTTATTATATGGACGGGTAATGAAGAATTGTTCAAAGAATTTATAAAAATCTTAAATACCAATGTTATGAATCTGAAATTGACATATCACTTAAGTAAAGAAAAGGTTGAATTCTTGGATGTGACTATATTCAAAGATGCAGATAATGTGTTAAAATCTGACCTATATAGGAAGAATACAGCAACTAACTCCACTTTGCATTACAACAGTTGCCATACAACTCAGACCAAACGAGCTAGCCCCACTGGGGAATTTCTCAGACTGAGACGAAACTGTACAGACTACTCGACTTTTAATCAAAGAGCTAAAGAGCTGACATCCCGACTCAAAGATAGAGGATACACTCGGGGAGTGATAAGAAGAGCCTATCAAAGAGCACGGAGAACGAAGAGGGATGAGCTGTTAGTGCCTAAAAGAAAACCTGAGAATGCATACAATGAAGTGAAATTTGTGACTGGTTTCAATGCGGAACATCAAACTATAACGAATATACTTAATAAACATTGTAACATCCTTAGGTCTGACAAAGACCTTTGTACAGTAATTGGTGACAGGATAAGTACGAGTTGGAAAAGAGCTCCAACCATAGGAAACAAACTTGTGAAAAGTCACTTTCTGAGGAAAAATCCAAGTACAAAAAATATTTGCGGAACGTACACTTGCGGTGCATGTAGTTTCTGCAAGTACATACACAATGAACGTGAATTTACCACAATTACTGGCTGTGTTAAAAGAATGCTCGGATTCGCTAACTGCAGGACAAAAAATGTTGTATACTGTCTTTCATATGTCTGTGGGAAGAAGTATTTAGGTATCACCACACGCGAATTACGTACGAGACTAGGAGAACATGTAAACAGCATCAAAAATTGCCAAAAAGACAAAGAAAGGAACAAGAACCTTACCCCTGTTGCAAAACACTATTTAAAAAGACATGGAACAAAACCGGATTTAAAGGCATGTGTCTTACAAGTTATTAAACCGGGTATCAGAGGTGGGGACATAGAAACGATGTTACTGCAGGCGGAATGCAGGTGGATTTTCTGGTTGAATACTCTAATACCAAATGGCCTAAATGAACAAGATGGATATAATTCCTATCTATAATACTTTGTACATATATATGGTCCTGATCAGAACATCTTATACGGACAGTCTTAGGCCTAGATTTGGAGTTTGGCGGTAGATGGGCTGTTAACGCTCCGCAGGCTTTTTTCTGGCCGCACCATAAAATTAACTCTGGTATCGAGAGTTCAAACAAATGCTGCGTTAGGCTCCAAAAAAGGAGCATAGAGCATTTTTACCGCAAATGCAACTCTCGATACCAGAGTTGCTTACGGACGCGGCCGGCCTCAAAAACGTGCTCGTGCACGATTCCCCCATAGGAAACAATGGGGCAGTTTGAGCTGAAAAAAAACCTAACACCTGCAAAAAAGCAGCGTTCAGCTCCTAACGCAGCCCCATTGTTTCCTATGGGGAAACACTTCCTACGTCTGCACCTAACACTCTAACATGTACCCCGAGTCTAAACACCCCTAACCTTACACTTATTAACCCCTAATCTGCCGCCCCCGCTATCGCTGACCCCTGCATATTTTTTTAAACCCCTAATCTGCCGCTCCGTAAACCGCCGCAACCTACGTTATCCCTATGTACCCCTAATCTGCTGCCCTAACATCGCCGACCCCTATATTATATTTATTAACCCCTAATCTGCCCCCCTCAACGTCGCCGACACCTGCCTACACTTATTAACCCCTAATCTGCCGAGCGGACCTGAGCGCTACTATAATAAAGTTATTAACCCCTAATCCGCCTCACTAACCCTATCATACATAGTATTAACCCCTAATCTGCCCTCCCTAACATCGCCGACACCTACCTTCAATTATTAACCCCTAATCTTCCGATCGGAGCTCACCGCTATTCTAATAAATGGATTAACCCCTAAAGCTAAGTCTAACCCTAACACTAACACCCCCCTAAATTAAATATAATTTACATCTAACGAAATAAATTAACTCTTATTAAATAAATGATTCCTATTTAAAGCTAAATACTTACCTGTAAAATAAATCCTAATATAGCTACAATATAAATTATAATTATATTATAGCTATTTTAGGATTTATATTTATTTTACAGGCAACTTTGTAATTATTTTAACCAGGTACAATAGCTATTAAATAGTTAAGAACTATTTAATAGTTACCTAGTTAAAATAATAACAAATTTACCTGTAAAATAAATCCTAACCTAAGATATAATTAAACCTAACACTACCCTATCAATAAAATAATTAAATAAACTACCTACAATTACCTACAATTAACCTAACACTACACTATCAATAAATTAATTAAACACAATTCCTACAAATAAATACAATTAAATAAACTAGCTAAAGTACAAAAAATAAAAAAGAACTAAGTTACAGAAAATAAAAAAATATTTACAAACATAAGAAAAATATTACAACAATTTTAAACTAATTACACCTACTCTAAGCCCCCTAATAAAATAACAAAGCCCCCCAAAATAAAAAATTCCCTACCCTATTCTAAATTAAAAAAGTTACAAGCTCTTTTACCTTACCAGCCCTGAACAGGGCCCTTTGCGGGGCATGCCCCAAGAAGTTCAGCTCTTTTGCCTGTAAAAAAAAACATACAATACCCCCCCCCCAACATTACAACCCACCACCCACATACCCCTAATCTAACCCAAACCCCCCTTAAATAAACCTAACACTAAGCCCCTGAAGATCTTCCTACCTTGTCTTCACCATCCAGGTATCACCGATCCGTCCTGGCTCCAAGATCTTCATCCAACCCAAGCGGGGGTTGGCGATCCATAATCCGGTGCTGAAGAGGTCCAGAAGAGGCTCCAAAGTCTTCCTCCTATCCGGCAAGAAGAGGACATCCGGACCGGCAAACATCTTCTCCAAGCGGCATCTTCGATCTTCTTCCATCCGGAGCGAAGCGGCAGGATCCTGAAGACCTCCAGCGCGGAACATCCATCCGGACCGACGACTGAACGACGAATGACTGTTCCTTTAAGGGACGTCATCCAAGATGGCGTCCCTCGAATTCCGATTGGCTGATAGGATTCTATCAGCCAATCGGAATTAAGGTAGGAATTTTCTGATTGGCTGATGGAATCAGCCAATCAGAATCAAGTTCAATCCGATTGGCTGATCCAATCAGCCAATCAGATTGAGCTCGCATTCTATTGGCTGTTCCGATCAGCCAATAGAATGCGAGCTCAATCTGATTGGCTGATTGGATCGGCCAATCGGATTGAACTAGATTCTGATTGGCTGATTCCATCAGCCAATCAGAAAATTCCTACCTTAATTCCGATTGGCTGATAGAATCCTATCAGCCAATCGGAATTCGAGGGACGCCATCTTGGATGACGTCCCTTAAAGGAACAGTCATTCGTCGTTCAGTCGTCGGTCCGGATGGATGTTCCACGCTGGAGGTCTTCAGGATCCTGCCGCTTCGCTCCGGATGGAAGAAGATCGAAGATGCCGCTTGGAGAAGATGTTTGCCGGTCCGGATGTCCTCTTCTTGCCGGATAGGAGGAAGACTTTGGAGCCTCTTCTGGACCTCTTCAGCACCGGATTATGGATCGCCAACCCCCGCTTGGGTTGGATGAAGATCTTGGAGCCAGGACGGATCGGTGATACCTGGATGGTGAAGACAAGGTAGGAAGATCTTCAGGGGATTAGTGTTAGGTTTATTTAAGGGGGGTTTGGGTTAGATTAGGGGTATGTGGGTGGTGGGTTGTAATGTTGGGGGGGGGTATTGTATGTTTTTTTTTACAGGCAAAAGAGCTGAACTTCTTGGGGCATGCCCCGCAAAGGGCCCTGTTCAGGGCTGGTAAGGTAAAAGAGCTTGTAACTTTTTTAATTTAGAATAGGGTAGGGATTTTTTTATTTTGGGGGGCTTTGTTATTTTATTAGGGGGCTTAGAGTAGGTGTAATTAGTTTAAAATTGTTGTAATATTTTTCTTATGTTTGTAAATATTTTTTTATTTTCTGTAACTTAGTTCTTTTTTATTTTTTGTACTTTAGCTAGTTTATTTAATTGTATTTATTTGTAGGAATTGTGTTTAATTAATTTATTGATAGTGTAGTGTTAGGTTAATTGTAGGTAATTGTAGGTAGTTTATTTAATTATTTTATTGATAGGGTAGTGTTAGGTTTAATTATATCTTAGGTTAGGATTTATTTTACAGGTAAATTTGTTATTATTTTAACTAGGTAACTATTAAATAGTTCTTAACTATTTAATAGCTATTGTACCTGGTTAAAATAATTACAAAGTTGCCTGTAAAATAAATATAAATCCTAAAATAGCTATAATATAATTATAATTTATATTGTAGCTATATTAGGATTTATTTTACAGGTAAGTATTTAGCTTTAAATAGGAATCATTTATTTAATAAGAGTTAATTTATTTCGTTAGATGTAAATTATATTTAATTTAGGGGGGTGTTAGTGTTAGGGTTAGACTTAGCTTTAGGGGTTAATCCATTTATTAGAATAGCGGTGAGCTCCGATCGGAAGATTAGGGGTTAATAATTGAAGGTAGGTGTCGGCGATGTTAGGGAGGGCAGATTAGGGGTTAATACTATTTATGATAGGGTTAGTGAGGCGGGTTAGGGGTTAATAACTTTATTATAGTAGCGCTCAGGTCCGCTCGGCAGATTAGGAGTTAATAAGTGTAGGCAGGTGTCGGCGACATTGTGGGGGGCAGATTAGGGGTTAATAAATATAATATAGGGGTCGGCGGTGTTAGGGGCAGCAGATTAGGGGTACATAGGGATAACGTAGGTTGCGGCGCTTTGCGGTCGGAAGATTAGGGGTTAATTATTTTAAGTAGCTGGCGGCGATGTTGTGGGGGGCAGGTTAGGGGTTAATAAATATAATACAGGGGTCGGCGGGGTTAGGGGCAGCAGATTAGGGGTACATAAATATAACGTAGGTGGCGGTCGGCAGATTAGGGGTTAAAAATTTTAATCGAGTGTCGGCGATGTGGGGGGGCCTCGGTTTAGGGGTACATAGGTAGTTTATGGGTGTTAGTGTACTTTAGAGTACAGTAGTTAAGAGCTTTATAAACCGGCGTTAGCCAGAAAGCTCTTAACTCCTGCTATTTTCAGACGGCTGGAATTTTGTCGTTAGAGCTCTAACGCTCACTTCAGAAACGACTCTAAATACCGGCGTTAGAAAGATCCCATTGAAAATATAGGCTACGCAAATGGCGTAGGGGGATCTGCGGTATGGAAAAGTCGCGGCTGAAAAGTGAGCGTTAGACCCTTTAATCACTGACTCCAAATACCAGCGGGCGGCCAAATCAAGCGTTAGGAGCCTCTAACGCTGGTTTTGACGGCTACCGCCGAACTCCAAATCTAGGCCTAAGTTATTTACATCAAATATCAGAGATACAATGGCATATACAGAATCAGTTTCCATCTAATTGATTCACTATGTATTTTATTATGCATCTTTATTTACTCTTTGATGAAATGAAGTATAACTTCTTGTTCTTCATAAAAAGACAATTCGTTGAACTAAAGCTTTTATATATTAAAGATCTCTGATTAAGAAAATTATCTTATCTTAAGAGGGCCAGATATTAATTTCTGGTTTCTTTCATTGTAATTGGCTTGATTCTTCTCTATATATATATTTTTATGGCCATAATTGTGGCAGCTATACATTTGATTTCTCTTATGAACACATATCACTACCTAATTATAAATATACTATGTCATGTCAGGGGTCTAGTTATCATCTCTATCTACTAATTTATATTAATATTTGTGAATTGAATGATATGTTGAATTTACCATCATTCTAACTAATGATGATATTTTGCTCTTCAACAAAGGATAATCTATTG
Source organism: Bombina bombina (assembly GCF_027579735.1). Taxonomy (NCBI): domain Eukaryota; kingdom Metazoa; phylum Chordata; class Amphibia; order Anura; family Bombinatoridae; genus Bombina; species Bombina bombina. Next base: position 1,110,374,788 of record NC_069503.1, read on the forward strand.
AACGATTAAAATGACAAATCCCTTGTTAATATATATATATATATTTTTATTTCTAATGATACACCTAATATCTTTGACTCTGACTATCTTTTACATTGCCATTTGTTATTAACTACTGTATTGATAGATTTACCAACATCGCGCAATGTGATATTCTAATGATCAAATTTGTCTTTGTTTTTTGTTCTTACAAATGGTTGCGATTCCTCAGTAGGAGGTGAATTGATCTATGTGTAAAGCATTGTTTGAATAATTGGGATTCACTATAATCTTTAAATTTTCATCTCTGATATAACTAATGATGATATTTTGCTCTTCAACAAAGGATAATCTATTGAACGATTAAAAATGACAAATCACTTATATCACCTTGTTAATATATATATATATATTTATTTCTAATGATTTGAATAGTGACAGGATGTGAAGAGTATAATCATTTGAGATTAAAAATTATCCGCTTATGACTGAAATTGAATCCCCATAGAATCATAATCATTTGAGATTATAAAATGCTCCGTTTGTTACTGAAATAGAATCTCATTCCTATTACTATGTTTACAGTGTCTGATGTCAACCATGAATATACATAACACTAGAGAGCATATATGCTCCGCTTTCCGCTTTTGACAATCCGTTTTTGACAATTGCTTTGACACTTGTTTTGTTTTGTTGTAAGACCCACAGCCGCTCCCCCTATAAAGTGCAATTCATCTCTGTTCCTGGTCATGTGACATTAACTAACCAATTATGGGAGGACACTCTCTATTGGTTCACACGGAGGTGTGAACTATCTACACGATTTGATTGGCTACTTGCCCTATATATGCTATGTGGCTACAGTCAGTCCGGTTAGCCTTTGAGAAAGCCAAGCCAGGCGAAATGTACATCAGGCACTCTTCCTACGGCTGTATCAACCACTAAGTGTAACTATGCAAGTCACATTTCACTAGTCAATGTGTTTATTCTAACATATCTATAGAAACATATTACCTTTCATTGATCGTATTTTTGGTTTAATTTGTGTTTGTGAACACTTCACTCTTGCCTATACAAATGGGCCTGTGTAATATGCTGAATGTATGGACTATGTGAATCTTGCTACCTACACTTCCCCTCTTAGTCACTATACTAATTTTGTCATAGGGAATATTTTGGACAGACCTACACCGGTCCAGTATTTCACTAGATAGTATAATTTTGTTTGAGGTCAATCCTCTTTTTTAGATAGATTTTGGTGCAATCCGTGAACCATTTTTTGGTGTATATTTGCCTAAAAATCCCTCCTACTCTATTCTGAGTTTCTATGGTATACATTCTGGGGTCATTGTGGATATACAGCCGTTTACTATTTGTTTGTGTTTTAATCTAAGTATTAATCACTACTTATATAGTAGTTTTTTATCATTTTTTTGAATAATACATGTTAAGTTTTAATATTATATACCCACTGAATAGCCACTTATACTAGTCTCCCTTTGCGAGTGCTCTACTTTCTGTTCGCTTGTCTCCTATTTTTTCGTCATATAAATGATCCCTGGGATTCTAAAATCAATGCCTTTCCTGTAATCTATTATTCAAAAGGATGACATATGTCCTCTTTCATGCTGTTGTTTCGGTTGAGGCTCCGGGACCCTCTTATTAAAAAGGCCTGAGGAAAAATAAGTGTACTGGGTGTCTAATCAATGTTTTTTTCTATTTCACGGTTGCAAATAATGATCCGTGGGTTTCTAAAATCAATGCCTTTCTTATAATCTATTATTCAAAAGGATGACATATGTCCTCTTTCATGCTGTTGTTTCGGTTGAGGCTCCGGGACCCTCTTATTAAAAAGGCCTGAGGAAAAATAAGTGTACTGGGTGTCTAATCAATGTTTTTTTCTATTTCCCGGTTGCGAATAAAGATCTGTGGGTTTCTAAAATCAATGCCTTTCCTGTAATCTATTATTCAAAAGGATGATATATCTCCTCTTTCATGCTGTTGTTTCGGTTGAGGCTCCGGGACCCTCTTATTAAAAAGGCCTGAGGAAAAATAAGTGTACTGAGTGTCTAATCAATGTTTTTTTCTATTTCCCGGGTCATATAAATGATCTCTGGGATTCTAAAATCAATGCCTTTCCTGTAATCTATTATTCAAAAGGATGACATATGTCCTCTTTCATGCTGTTGTTTCGGTTGAGGCTCCGGGACCCTCTTATTAAAAAGGCCTGAGGAAAAATAAGTGTACTGGGTGTCTAATCAATGTTTTTTTCTATTTCCCAGTTGCAAATAATGATCTGTGGGTTTCTAAAATCAATGCCTTTCTTATAATCTATTATTCAAAAGGATGACATATGTCCTCTTTCATGCTGTTGTTTCGGTTGAGGCTCCGGGACCCTCTTATTAAAAAGGCCTGAGGAAAAATAAGTGTACTGGGTGTCTAATCAATGTTTTTTTCTATTTCCCGGGTCATATAAATGATCTCTGGGATTATAAAATAAATGCCTTTCTTGTAATCTATTATTCAAAAGGATGACATATGTCCTCTTTCATGCTGTTGTTTCGGTTAAGGCTCCGGGACCCTCTTATTAAAAAGGCCTGAGGAAAAATAAGTGTACTGGGTGTCTAATCAATGTTTTTTTCTATTTCACGGTTGCAAATAATGATCTGTGGGTTTCTAAAATCAATGCCTTTCTTGTAATCTATTATTCAAAAGGATGACATATCTCCTCTTTCATGCTGTTGTTTCGGTTGAGGCTCCGGGACCCTCTTATTAAAAAGGCCTGAGGAAAAATAAGTGTACTGGGTGTCTAATCAATGTTTTTTTCTATTTCCCGGTTGCAAATAAAGATCTGTGGGTTTCTAAAATCAATGCCTTTCCTGTAATCTATTATTCAAAAGGATGACATATCTCCTCTTTCATGCTGTTGTTTCGGTTGAGGCTCCGGGACCCTCTTATTAAAAAGGCCTGAGGAAAAATAAGTGTACTGAGTGTCTAATCAATGTTTTTTTCTATTTCCCGGGTCATATAAATGATCTCTGGGATTCTAAAATCAATGCCTTTCCTGTAATCTATTATTCAAAAGGATGACATATGTCCTCTTTCATGCTGTTGGTTCGGTTGAGGCTCCGGGACCCTCTTATTAAAAAGGCCTGAGGATAAATAAGTGTACTGGGTGTCTAATCAATGTTTTTTTCTATTTCCCGGGTCATATAAATGATCTCTGGGATTATAAAATAAATGCCTTAACTGTAATCAATTGTTCACAAGGATGCCATATGTCCTCTTTCATGCTGTTGTTTCAGTTGAGGCTCCGGGAGCCTCTTATAAAAAGGCCTAAGGATAAAGAAGTGTTCTGGGTGTCCAATCAATTTTTTTTTTTTTTTCACAGTTGCAAAAAAATTATCTATGGCTTTGTAAAATCTATGCCTTACCTGTCATCTATTGTTCAAAAGGATGCCTTATGTCCTCTTTCCTGCTGTTATTTTTGTTGGGGGTCCGGAACACTATTCTAAAAAGGCTGAAGGAGAACGACCTCTACTGTACTTGGTGTCCAATCATGTTTTTGTTTTCAATTTCACTGTTCATAATAAATATCACCGTGTAACTAAAATCAATGCCATACCTGTACTCTGTTGTTCAAAAGGATGGCATATGTGGTGTTTCATTCTGTTGTGGTTGTTGAGGGTCGTGGCTGTGGGACAGCGTATAAAACGGCTGAAGGAGAACAACCTGTACAGCCTTGCTCCTCTTTTTAGGCAGGCCAGCTCTTTGCATACATGCCCACAGACTCTGTAACGCATGCCTCTTTTAGGGAGAGGTGCAGCCATAATGCAGGGTCAGAACCTCTGCCTGCAACTGTTATACTCGATTTTGAGAAAGCAAGTAACCTTACCATGGTTCCCTGCACGCACGTATTGTTGTTATATTTTTGGTGAGGGTAATCATGATGGCCATGTAGACCACCACCACTGAGAGTCCTGAAAGTAACAGGGATGAGATGAAAGAGCTAAGAATAGTAGAACTTGAAACAACAGAGTTAGCCATGGGTGTTAGTGCAAAACCGCTTGGCTTTTTTTTGGCTTTGGGTGTGGCTATTCATGCAGGCCATATATACCATTCGGTGTCGTATCAGCTATTAAACTAATAAGAACAGTACTACCAAAATACAGCCAATGAAGGGCCTTAGGAAGACTGAGCCAAGGTTGGATTGTAGTATTTGGTTAGGCTAATCATGATGGCCATGTAGACCACCACCGAGAGTCCTGGAAGTAACAGGGATGATGAAATGAAAGTGCTAAGAATAGTACTACTTGAAACAACAGAGTTAGCCATGGGTGTTAATCCAAGACCGCTTGGATTTATTTTTGTATTGGGTGCGGCTAATCTTGCAGGCCATATAGAGCTGCCACCATTCGGTGTTGTATCAGCTATAAAAATAATAAGAACTGTACTATCAAACTACAGCCAATGAAGGGCCTATGAAGACTGAGCAAAGTTTGGATTGTAGTATTTTGTTCGGCTAATCATGATGGCCATGTAGACCGCCCGTAACAGGGATGAAAGTGCTAAGAATAGTACTAATTGAAACAACCGAGTTAGCCATGGGTGTTAGTCTAAGACCACTCTGCTTTTTTTTGGGTTTGGGTGCAGCTAATCATGAAGGCCAGATAGATCTGCCACCATTTGGTGTTGTAACAGGTATTAAACCGCAAAGAACATTACTACTTAACACAACCTACTTACCATGGGTCCCAAAGCATATGTTTGGTTATTATATTTTGTAAGGGTAATCATGCAGGCCATATAGACCTCCACCGATAGGGTGAGTATGAGTAACAGCTATTAAAATGCGAAGGACATTACTAATTAACACAACATAGTTACCATGGGTCGCAGACCAAGAGCAGATGTCTTATTATTATATTTTGTATTGGTAATCATCCAGGCCGTATAGACCTCACCAAATAGGGGGAGTTACAGAGATTAAAGTGCTAAGAATGGTAGTACTTAAAACACAACCTAGTTAAAATAGGTACCAGACCGCATGTCTTATTATTATATTTTTTCAGGGTAATCAGGCAGGCCATATAGAACACCCCCGATAGGGGGGGGGGGGAACAGGGATTAAAGTGCTAAGAAAAGTACTAATTAACACAAGCTAGTTGGGTCCAAGAACGCATGTTTAATTATTAGACTTTATTAGGGTAATTATATATCTAACAAATATATCTATTTCTCTTCTATCGATTCTATCTAACTATCAATCTATGTATATCTATCTATCCTATCTATCAATCTATCTTCTGTCCGGGATGTTTTGAGACAGCCACTTTGGGAATGTTAGTTGATTTAGGCCCATTATGGCTTAAAAGCAGACTCTGCATAAACTATGTAATTTTCCATGGGAGTTTTGCCAGGGATCCCCCTCCAGCATGCGATAGTCCAGGTGTTAGTACCCTTGAAACAACTTTTCCATCACTATTGTGGCCAGAAAGAGTCGTTGTAGGTTTTAAAGTTCGCCTGCCTATTGAATTTTAGGTTCGCGACATCACTACCCGCCACCACTCACTTCCCAAAAGAGTACCGCCACCCAGAGCAAAGGCCTTTTCAATCCCCTACTTCAATGTGAAGTTACAAAGGTGCAAACCCACCTCATCATTTAAAAAAAACATCTCCCCGATTTTCCCTCAAACTCCACATGTCTCAATCCAACACCCCCGAGTGTTCTCACATGCCCACTCACTATCCTGTTAATCTTCCGTCTGGAAGCTTCCAACCTCCCCATAGCCCACGCTGACCTCCACACCAACCTACTCTCAATCTCAGACCATACTATGACCAGCCCAGGGAAGAGCTGCCTCAATCTAACCATACCCCTCTTTATCTCGTCCACTAAGTCCTTCTGGGACATGAATCCCAAATCATTTCTGTCAGCATGAATAACCAGGATCTGAGGTGGGGCAAACAGCCTAGCATACTCCACCACCTTACCCACTACCTGCCCCCACCTCATACCCCTCACCCCAAACCACTTTAACAAAACTTGGACCCTGGACAGACCCAATTGCACTCCATCTTCCTTCACCGCGGCAGCCTTCCTGGCCCAATATACATATGAATGCCCGATCACCCAACATTGCACTGGACCTGCCAAGAGAAACAAAAGCTGTAAAAGCTACCGGCCCCCTCTACACCACCATCCCAGGCCTCATATACCCCGAAATCTCTCTGATCTCCACCTCCCAATTCTCATGATCACGATTCATCCAAGCCATGCCCGCAGCCTCAGTCGCCGCCCCAATTCTGAAAGAATGGGACCCAAATTCCAACCCCTCCATACCTAACACCCCCAACGCCTTTCTGAATACTGCAACAAATTGGAACCAAGACAGGCATGATCCGTTCTCATGTATCAACAACCCTCGCCGGGCGGCGACAAACATATGCTCGCACTGCTGCCACTGGGCAACACTCCCCTCCTGTTTCCCTCAAACCTATCAAGCATCCCTTTCCTGCCTGATCCGTCTTAGACCTCCTCAGCCATAATTCCACTCTACCTTCTCTTAACACCACCTCATCCATGCGAAGTCCCCCATCATCCGTCCTATTGTTCCCCACCAATTCTGACACCCTAAACGCCCCCCAAAAAGCTAGGATAAATCCATTTTAAACAGCATCTCCTCAAAACTAGAAACGCACAAACCCTTCAAACAACTCACCACCTTCTCCAAGACTGAAAACGTCACCGGTCTCCTACCATCCCTTTGCCCCTTTCCTCGGCACAAACCCTTAATGCCATTCTCACCACAAACACCTTGGTTAAATCCTCTCCCCCAATAACTAGTGGGGTCATACAAACCTTCCCTCCATACTCTCATCCAGGGTTATTGCTTGATATGCCCAAGGCATGCAGTGTGCTGACAATCCCAGAGTTTACTGTAAACTGAGAAGTCAAACTGTAATTCGCACACTCAGGGATTTGACACTCAGACAGACTGGGTTAATGAAACAAGTAACCAAATGTCCAGCCATTATGCCAACAGGGCACTAGAAAGAAAGAAGTCCCTAGTGAAAGGTTCTTTATTAACTATTTTTTATTTTAAAGTAATTGGAAAACGAATGCAGTAAGAAAATTATATATTTTTTTAAAAATGTTAAGAGTTGGCTAATATATGATTATATAGCAACACAAGAGAAATGTCAAGGTGTACAGTTTACTGTCCCTTTAGGTATATGGATATTAGATTGAAGGACACAAAAACTACTGATAAGAGTAGATAGCAGGGGCAAAACTACTATTGGTGCAGCAGGTGCAGTGGCACCCGGGTACAAGTGCTGGAAGGGCCCTAGCAGCCAGTCTATACATGTGTGTGCGGAATATGTACAATCCTAAAGCAGGGGGGCCTTTTATCTATCTATCTATCTATCTATCTATCTCAGACATCCTCAAACTTGGCCCTCCAGAAGTTTTGGTACTACATTTCCCATGATATTCAGCCAGCTGATCTATCTCATCTGTCTTTTTGTCTGCCTGTCTATCTATGCATCTATCTATCTATCTATTCTATATATTCTATCTAATCTGTCTGTCTGTCTATCTATTCTCAAACTAATTATACAGAGCAACATGTATATTATATACTATATATATATATATATATATATACTATATATACTAAATTATATTATTATTTGTATAAATTGTGATTGGATAACATAACTAGTGCAGATCAAAATGGGAAAAAACAGAACAGTTCTGTGAAGGAGTACTACAGTGAGCAACTACCAAGATCAAGAACACATACAAAGTAATCCAGAAAGTGTAGACTCCAATCCAAGTATGAAAACCTTAACATAGGAGAGGATCCTATCCTATGTAGAGAATAAAAAGGTTTTCATACTTGGATTGGAGTCTACGCTTTCTGGATTACTTTTTAACATAACTAGTGTTCCAGAATTTCCATACACTGAGCATTCTTTTACATAAATTATTACCTATTTTATTATTTGGGATGTTCCAATGATATCATGTCAGCTGACATTACAAGGTTTGCTCACCAGTAGGGCAGTTCATTTTCAGCACAATAAAAAGTACTACTACTGACAAAAGAATATTAATTCAAACACCAGAAGCTCAGACAACAAGATTTGGTCAAATCTGTAATAATTAGAACAAAATAATCACTGTGTGCAGGGTGTGGCTGCCCTTTACAGTAAATTCCCTCACCGCTGCATTGTGCACCTTGTTTATATCTTCTATAGATAAAATATTTGTGAAGAAAATTAACGCTAAATGTTATAGCAATACATTTACAGCTAACAAGGTACTTGGTGTGAAGGAGAAATGCAAATATTACAATAAGATGCTCCAAAAAAATGTTTTTGTGCAATTTCTCTCTATGTAGCAAATTAATAAACTTTACAATCACTTTAATAAAGTGTTATTCTGTGTATTTACTGTAAATATTTCACATTCAAATGTTCTGCACATAGAGGAATATGTTCTATGTATTTTTAAATAGATATTCATATATATAATCTGTATATATATATCTATACCTACTGTATATATAATCATCCATATACAGTATATATAGATTTACATACTGTTTATATTTGTGCAAAAATCCTTCAGATATATTTTTAAGTATCTCTTTAAGAATAAATAGAACTATTTGCAGAACATTGGATTGTGATATATGTAATATCTTCTTATGTTGCGATTGTCACGCCTCCGCCGCAGCTCGCTATGGCTGTTGCCATAGACGCGGCGGTGGTGACTAATTGCTATGGCCGTTGCCATAGATGCGGCGGTGGTTGAGAGCATGACATCATTGCCACATGCTGTCTCTCTCTCCTGGATGCCACTCCTGATTTCACCTGTGTCCTTCTTGGCGCCAATCTGCGCCTATGTAAGTACTCTCCCATTATTACACTGCCTAAGTATAGGTGTTATTGTGTGTGCTCCTGGGTGCTGTATTACTTATACTGCTGGATTGCCATATCGTTACTGAACTCTGCCTGTCTGACCACTCTGCTTGCTTAACCCTTGTACTGCTGGAATGCCATATCGTTACTGAACTCTGCCTGTCTGACCACTCTGCTTGATTAACCCTTGTACTGCTGGATTGCCCTATCGTTACTGAACTCTGCCTGTCTGACCACTCTGCTTGCTTAACCCTTGTACTGCTGGATTGCCATATTGTTACTGAACTCTGCCTGTCTGACCACTCTGCTTGCTTAACCCTTGTACTGCTGGATTGCCATATCATTACTGAACTCTTACTGTCTGACCACTCTGCTTGCTTAACCCTTGTACTACTGGATTGCCATATTGTTACTGAACTCTGCCTGTCTGACCACTCTGCTTGCTTAACCCTTGTACTGCTGGATTGCCATATCATTACTGAACTCTTACTGTCTGACCACTCTGCTTGCTTAACCCTTGTACTGCTGGATTGCCATATTGTTACTGAACTCTGCCTATCTGACCACTCTGCTTGCTTAACCCTTGTACTGCTGGATTGCCATATCATTACTGAACTCTTACTGTCTGACCACTCTGCTTGCTTAACCCTTGTACTGCTGGATTGCCATATCGTTACTGAACTCTGCCTGTCTGATCACTCTGCTTGCATAACCCTTGTATTGCTGGATTGCCTTATCATTGCTAAACTCTGCCTGTCTGACCATTCTATTGGTTTACTCCTGAACTGTAATACTGCTGGATTTCCTTTGTTGCTGACACCTGCATGTTTCTGACCATTCTGAGTGAGTCCTGCTTACCTCATTTCATACATTCACTCTGTTCTGGGATATTTCCTTATCCTTCTCTGCTGCTCCTGAGCTTACCCAGATAAACCTTTCAGCAAAGGATAACAAGGGAAGGAAGCAGATTAAATAATAGAAGTAAATTGGAAAGTTGTTTAAACTGATATGCTCTGTGTAAATCATCAAAGAAAAAATGTGGGTTTCATGTCCCTTTAAAGGTACAGTCAAGTAAAAATTAACCGTTCATGATTCAGATAGAACACACAATTTTAAACAACTTCCCAATTCACTTTCTAAATGTGCACAATCTTTTTATATGCAAACTTTCCGAATCACTAGCTCCTACTGGTGCAGGATTCACAGGATATACGTATATGCATTTTGTGATTGGCTGTTGGCTGTCACATAATGCATTAGGAAGGAAAATGTAACTAACTTCGACATTTGTCAGAAAAAAAATCTACTACTCATTTTAAAGCCAAACTAACACCTAAATTACGAGTTGTGCGTTCATGTTTTAACGCTGAAATAATGGTCATTTCAGGGTTAAAACAGCACCGCAGCCAATACAAGTCTTGTCGATTTAGCTGCACCGCAAGCCTTTTAGTCTGTAACGCAATGTCAGTCTCACACACGTAAAAATTACGTTTTTTTCATGGGACTTCCATAGCGCAGCCATTACGAGTTTTGCAGTGAGGCTAAAAAGCTTGCGTTGCAGCCCATACTGACAAGATCCATTCCGCAATCTGAAACCAGTAGTTATGAGTTTTACGCTACAAATCTGTTACATAAAACTCATAACTAAACTGCTACAAAGTACACTTAACACCCATAAACTACCTATTAACCCCTAAACCGAGGCCCTCGCAAACACTATATTAAACTTATTAACCCCTAATCTGCCGCTCCCGACATCACCACCACTTATAAAATTTATTAACCCCTATTCCTCCGCTCCCCAACATCGTCACCACTATAATAAAATGATTAACCCCTAAACCTTCCGCATTGCAAAACTCTATTTAATAATTATTAACCCCTAATCTGCCGTCCGCCCACATCGCCCCCACTATACTGAAGTTATTAAACCCTAAACCGCAAGCCCCCCACAACCAAATATACTAAATTAAACTATTAACCCCTAAACTGAACCCCCCCCCCCACATAGCAATAATGTAATTTAAACTAGTAACCCCTAAACCTAACGCCCCATAACTTTAGATTAAAATAACAATTTCCCTATCTTAAATTAAATTAAAATTTACCTGTCAAATTAAAAATACTAATTTTAAACTAACAATTAAAGTAATATAATTATTAAACTAAAATTTAACTACTAATTAAATTAAACTAAAAAACACATTAAAAAAATCCTAACACTAATGACAAACTATCTAATTACAAAAAATTAAAAAAGACTAAATTACAAAAATAACAAACACTAAATTCCGAACAAATAACAATAAAATAATCCAAAATAAAAAAGAATTACACCTAATCTAATAGCCCTATCAAAATAAAAAAGCCCACCCAAAATAAAAAAACCCTAACCTACAATAAACTACCAATAGCCCTTAAATGGCCTTTTGTAGGGCATTGCCCTAAGTTAAGCAGCTCTTTTACCTGTAAAAGACAAATACAAAGACCCCCCCAACAGTAAAACCCACCACCCAATGTATGGGCATTGCCCTTAAAAGGGCATTTAGCTCTTTTGCTTTGCCCTGAAAAGGGCATTTAGCTCTTTTACGATAGCCCAAACCCTAAACTAAAAAAAAAACACCCAAAAAAACCTTAAAAAAGACGGCGACCGTATGAAGAGGATGCTCCGCGCCGGCTGTCTTCACGATGGACCCACTCCGTGCCGCCGTGATAAAGATAGAAGAGGCCACCTGGATGAAGACTTCTCGTTGCCTGGATGAGAACGAGAGTACTAGAACACATAGGTGACATCAAATGGAACCGCAATGTACCAGTGGCACAACACATGAACACTGTACATCAAGGACATAAATATGAGATCCTGTTCTTTGCAACTGAGCAAATAAAATTGAGAGGAAGAAGGGGTGACATTACAAAAATACTTTTGCAAAAAGAATGTAGATGGATCCATGAGTTACAATCAGTTGCACCAAGAGGCCTTAATGAGGCGATTTCTTATAAATGTTGATAAATGTTGATGATAAAATATCATCGATTTATGGTACTTAATCTATGAAGTTGTGACATATCTATTACGATCTCTACGATTGAATAAATTGATAAGTGGAGGGAGAGGCTGGAATTAGAAAAGCATTCCATAAGGGCATTTTGAAGGAATAGCACATGTGTGTGGGAAAGATATATATATATATATATATATATATATATAAGGGTAGATTACATGTACAACTACCCGTAAACGAGTGAACACATTTATTATATTGAAATATATTCTCCAATGACAAAGCACATATAAAGTGCGGAAACCTCTAAAAATAAGATAACTCATAAAATACAAAGCCTTCCCCTACCCATAATACCATGTCACTATGAATAAAATCTAAGGAATTGATTGCAATATCTATGTGTGTATTATTGGTCCTATAGATCTAAATTACAATGTCTTCTATTTTGTTAGAAAAGCCTAATATATGGTAAACAATGGGTGAAAACATGGGCTACATACACATAGTTTTCAGGCATGGATCATATAGTCATCCAAAAAGTTGCTCATAGTTCATAGACATATGGTACATACCCAGATTATTACTATCCTACATACTCTAGTATAGTGCGTAAATTACCTGTAAAGGGTTAATATTGTTTCTCAAAATGATAAATTTGATTCACATACTCTAAAACTTAGACACATGTTTTGGTAAATACATCAATGCCTAATTGCATAAACAATGATAAAATAAATTGCCAACGCTGTGTAACACCTTCGCAACTATTGATTGCGTTACCATGGAAACGGAAGAGTACAAGAAGCGTAGCTCTACGCTGGGCTGGCCCTATGCCCTGATGAAGTCACGTTTGAGTGATGGAAACGCGTCGGTGGGCGTTGCCTAGGAGAAACGCGTGCGGTCTATCTCAGCCACCTAGCACTCTAAGTAGCGGTTTGACATACCCCGTTGGGGATACATTGTATTAACGCTGGGTGTGATTACCTAAGAAAGGATACAGTACCATTATAGCATTTTCAACTTCTAAAGTTATGATATACACTTTGTTGGTTGGTAGAAAATCTGGTCAAACAGGTTAATGCTTTATAGTTAATACGCTAACCCATACATTTGGTAGTTACTTCCTACTATGAGACATAGTAATGCTAAATATAACACTCATAATATAAAGGCTGTTGAGAACAGGCATTTATGAGATTCATCTCTCAGTGTATTACTGTTATTAATTTAAGGCATTTAACATAAGTACTATATATGTCTCACGAATATTCTATACTTGTGTGCTGTGATGTGTGTATTGAGTTTGCTTGAATATACATATAGGGAATAAGCTAGAAATCAGCTGACTTTGTTCAATCAAAGCAGTGCGCAGGCAGGAGGTCGCCTTTGAGCGCTTAGTATGTTTGCAATCATATGTGAATAAGATTGAACTGGCAGATGTGTGAAACTGTGATATACAGAGAACTGTGTTTCTAGCCTCCCCATTATATAACTGATGACCCACACTACCTCCATGTCCACGGCCTTTATGT